>NC_043715.1:29932733-30004299 GCF_006229205.1 Suricata suricatta | reverse complement strand
GGGGGGAGTCCCCATGCATTGTCATTGTTAGCTCCAGTTTTCAGTGACTCCAGACTTTTCAGGTCTGGAAATAAGAATTGTTTTTTGATATTTTTACCTAGGTCAAAAGAATATAGAAACATGAGCAAACTGGGGGAAAAAAATAAGCTCACTTTACATATATACACGTGTGTGTGTGTGTATGTGTGTGTATATATATATATATATATACACGTGCATGAGGTTGCTTCTCACATTACTACAACCAAGTTTGGCCATATTGGTCTCTGTACTGCCAGGCACAAGAACCACTCTAGAAAAACCAATCATTTTCTCAGTTGACTACTACTTTTACTAAGAATAGATACACCCATAGGTTCTGACAGATATATAGTAATTATGGAATGCTAACCCCCCAAAACCCTGGTAGCAAAATGTACTGAGCTGAGAATTCATTCCCAGAAATATGAAATGCAGCAAGTATTTGCTCGTGACCTAAGTAGCTCTTCAATAAAGCTATTTTAAAAACCAATACACTCGACACAATCAGGAGGTGTGCAATTTTCAGTGTGCTTACATCCTGCCTTTAAAAAAATCGTGTATTCACAGAAATCCCAAACTGTTGTCCTGCCTGTTTTCTGAAATATATTCTATTTCTTTTGAAGCGAAAGAATGACCTCTTTTGCAGGAACAATTTTCAGAGACAGCGTGTTTCAAATGGTTTCTCTGCTTTCATAAAAACAATTTATTTTCACTGAACTCTTCAAGATAAGCATCAAAGCCAGGAAGAATGTACAATGAAGTTTATAATTACACTCCAGAAACAAATACGGGGTAGTTTTTATTTTGCTCAAGTGAAAACATTTTTTTTCCCCCAAGGAGACAAAGGTAGTGATGGGGGAGGAGGTTTATACAGGAGTGAAAATCAGGAAGCTCAGAGTTTTCCCAGCAGGAGGGGGCCCTGCAGTGTCACCCACAAAACTCACTGCCAAACAATGAAAGCTGAGGGTCAGGACTCTCTTTAGCAATTGGTGGGGGGGGGTCCCTTTTTTATTCTTCACCAAGGGACAGCTAAAGGAGCACTAAGGAGAGATGATAATTATTAAGCAGATATTAATTAAACGTTTCCATAACAGGTCTGTCTACCATCCCTTATACGCATCGCTCATAGTTGGAGCCTCTGACGACATCCTTTCTTTGATAGGCACCCGTGTTTCTAGGCCTAATTCATATGGCATGTTATTATTAATAACCGCAGAAAAGAATAAAATGGTCAAAATAACCAAGGAAAGAACGGAGTCTAATAGAGATTCTGTTTCTTAAGAAATGAGAAACAATGCATCTGATCACAAAACAGCCAAGGACTAGCAGCAAAATAATCTCCCCTAATTTACATAGATCGGTGCGTGCCAAACAGATGAATGTTCGCTTTTGGAGCAGTAGTGCAGGTGCGTATCCTGCAGTGACGAAATCTCCCACTCATCAAACTGTTTCGCCAGAGTGGGACATGCCCTCTTTTTCTGAATCAGTTTTGAGCTTTCTCCTCAGCATTCCCGCCACCTGTTTATGGAGTTCATCCTTGGGAGTACATGCATGCAATTAGAAACAAGAAATGAAAATAAATGACCTTGTTTGTTATTTATAACAAAGAAACTCAGCAAAATTAATGTTGTGGAGCTTGACCTCTTGACCCAGGAGAAAGAGCCACCGCATGGCTTTGTAAAGGATGAAGAATACTCCGGCAGCTCCCCATTGTCCAGCCGGCCTGACTTTTAGATGGTCATTAAAGCCGTATATCCAAAATATTAAATGTTTTACAAGTTTAGATCAGAGGATTTGTGCTTTTTTTAAGAAAGCATGTTTAGAGAAGTGAGGCTAGTTAGCAAAAGAGCTTGTCTTTAAAGCCAGCCTGTGAAATCATGTCGTTTTATATACTCTGTGTGTCCTGTGTCAACAACTTGTTGAAGAAAAAGAAAATATTTAAAATTTTGAATGAGAGCTTTGGGAACTGAAGAATGACTTTTTAAAAAATTAACTTATGTATTCAAGAGAGAGACAGAGAGTGGGGAGGAGGGGCAGAGGGAGAAAGAGAAAGAAACTCAAGCAAGCTCCATGCTCAGCAAGGAGCCCGATGCCAGGCTCAATGTGGGGCTCGATGGGCAGCTCGATGCCACAACCCTGGGAAGATGACTTGAACCAAAATCAAGAGTCAGATGCCCAACCAACAGAGCCACCCAGGTACCCCAAGATTCCTTAAATTCAAATCAAACTCAAATCAAAAGGTGGTCTTGGCAAGTGGTGCAGGGAAAACATCATGTTTCCCAGGTGTGGATGCTACTGGTGGGAAAGAGGGATACAACTTCCTTATATCACAGGGATGCAGTGTGGGCGGTACCCCCTAGAGCTGTGCCCTGAAATAGTCCTGTCATTCCCTCCCCAGGCCCCCAGCTCACCTCAACCCACACAGTTCAGAAACCCAGGGTGGGCAGGACACAAAAACCAGATGATGGCACACTCTTCAGAGCCAATGGCTGACTGAAACATCTTCTGGTAGAATCACAGGAACAAGGGACAACCTCATAATTTGTGTGGCTGGCCCCTACTACCATCTACTGCCTGATTTTCAGATTCCTCCTTCATTCCCTCACAACACATTCCATGAACATCCTGGATCCTTCTAGTCTTTACATTAAAATCTACATGTAGGTTTTTTTTTTAAAAATCTCCTCAAGTTGTTCATGTATTGTCCTACCTGTCCAGTGCTACCATGTCTTTAACTGTCTTATTTTTCTCCAGGAATACGTGACTGTTTGCTCAAGAAGGACTGGCTACTGTTCCTCAAAAATACCCTTTTCGCTAAATGAAGCCAGTGTCACAAGGTATGCAGGATGCCATGCAAACACTGCCCTGACCATTGTTGGTCAACCCTCCTCATTTTTTCTTTTCCTTCTGACCCCTGGGGTCTTTCATCATGTGCCCCTCCTGACCTTTCACTGGCGATGCTGTAGCCAGAAATCTGGAGCGATTACTACAAAGTCTTGTTGGTCAGTTACATACCCAACACAACAACAAAATTATAACCTTTACAGGTCCAACCTTCCTGTTAACATCTATAGGACTTTCCAATTCTCAGGCCCAGAGAAAGAAGCTTTTTAATTTAATTGGTCTAAAGAAACCCATTCTGCAGTCCGCAACCACATGCCCACTATTGTTCCACTGAAAGATTAATCTAGAAACATCACCAAACAAGTTTCCACTGTTATGCTTGATGTACCAAGTCTTATAGTTGCTTTCAGCTATGGGAGACATAGGGTCTAAGCCTGTGGTTTACCCAAAACTGAAACTCATGTCAGTTATTGTTCAACAAATTCTTACTCTACATTTGTAAGTATGTGGCACTAGGGTTCCAAAAATGGAGAAATAAAAAGCATGATCACTGCCTACCCTCAAGATTTTAAGACACGGATGGCTCAGTCACTCAGTCAGTTAAGCATCCGACTTCAGTTCAGGTCATGATCTCATGGTTCATGGGTTTGAGCCCCGCATCAGGCTCTGTGCTGACAGCTAGCTCAGGGCCTGGAGCCTGTCTTTGAATCTGTGTCTCCCTCTCTCTCTGTCCCTCCCTTGCTCATGCAGTCTCTCTCTCTCTCTCTCTCTCTCTCTCTCAAAAATAAATAAAACATTAAAAAAGATTTTAAGACATGGAGAAATTATTATAATAATGAAATTTTCTCATCACGTCATGGGAGAAGCATTCCATCCTTGATGGAGTCATACCTTTATTTATACATATTCCAGATAACATGTTAGGATGTTGTGAAGAGAAAGGAGAGATCATTTATGATCAGGATGATCAGGGGAAGCTTCCTGGAGAAGACATTTGAAAGTAAAAAGCGTTTAGGGGAGGCAAGGGGGATGAAGAAGTGCCCTAAGGGAAGAGAGATTTCTAACACTGCTACTAAGAGAAGAGGTCATATGTGGGGTGGGGATATGAGGTCATATTGGTCATTTCTTGGACTGATTAGGATACAGTAACAAATACCCCCCTAATACCTTAGTGGGCTACCACCACAAAGGGCTGTTGGGCACCCACATTTCTGCCACCCTGCTCTACACTGTCATCTCAGGACCAAAGCTGCCTTGTGGCAGAGGGAAAAGAGATTGTGAAAGCATTCCATGGCACTCCCAAGTGTCTGCTTGATCGCTCCCACCCAAGTCACTGGCCAAAGCCAGTGAGATGGCCAAGCCCGATGTCAATGGGGCAGAAAGGATGATCCCCCTGTAGGGAGTGGCCTGTAATTTCCCAAGAATGCAGTCAGTGACACGGGAAGAGGTTTGGTTGTTATTGCTGTTGTTGTTGGTTCTTTTAGAGACGCAACAAAAGTCTGAAAACTAGTAAAATTGTTGAGCTAGAGCAGTGAGTGTGGAAGAGAAGGGTTTGATGAGATGAGATGCCAGGAAGTTGCCTGGGGAGTAGATGGCAGGAGACTGAGAAACACAATGGAGTCTAGAGGGCCAGCAGCTGAGTTAGATTTGATGGAGAATGACATGAAAAACATGGCTGCATGCTCTGATCTCAAGTTTGCTTTAACTTATCTACAGCAGATTCTTGAACATTTTACAAGTCTTTACCTTGTGCCAGTTGAGATACAATGTAGACATTTGCATATGCATATATATTTTTTAATTTTAATCCTCATGAATTTCTGTGAGATAGATCATATTCCCCTTCTATTTCAGTTGAAGAAGTGGGCTCACAGGGGTTAAATGACTTGCTTAAGGACACAAAAGTGATGCATGGGAGCAGAGATGCAAATTGAGGTCTCTTCTTTCCACTGCTTCACTGCAGGGCAAAGAAATAAAAGTGTCACCTTGCTTTAGTACTGACCTGTTATTCTTTATCTCTTCCTAATACCCACTGTCTGAAAGCGAAGTTAATATGATCCCTTTTCTCCTCAAGCAGAGGTTGTCATTAAAATGATGTTGCTATAACCACCTCTTGCTTAGTACAACTTCATAAGTGAGTGAAGAAGAAACAAGTCTTTACCTGAGGTATTTATTATAAAATCCTGCGGCAGAGACAGTCACTGTTTACTAATGTTCCCCAGCCCCCACCATGGATTTCCCAACCTGTCCTGCCAGTAGGTGAGCAGTCATGTGACCAGTTCTGGGCAGTGGGCTCTGAGCAGACGTGTGTTCTCTTCCAGGCTGAGACAACTAAAAGCTGGCATGCTTCCTCCATCTTCTCCATGCACTTCTCTTGCCCTATGTGGTGTCCTTGGGGGCCAGACAGTCCAGGTGCCATAGGCAGAAGACAGAAGAGGGCTGTTCAAGCCTCAGAATGTACATGTGCCAAGATAGATCTCCATGGTGTTGAGCCCTGAGGTATCAGTGTTTACTAGTTACCACAGCCTAGTCCATCCTGATCAGTACAGACCCCCCTGGCTCGAAAGGACACAAAGAAAGGCACCGTATGTGTCCTGCTCCTTCCCTGACTTCTGTGGCTGAGTATAAGGCCTGCCACATAGCATAGGCTCTGTAAACACTGGCGGAAGGAACGTGAATGAATCCAAAATGGAGTCTGGTCTCTGTATGCTATTTAGTGAAGCTACTTGGGAATTGTTTTCCGAAGTCAGTGGTTGGTCAATCTTCGTAAATTCTCTTTGCCTCATGTCAGATTAAGAGTTTACTGTATAGTTTTCAATTGCAAATTCTTCCCTCCCCCTAACTTTCAAGGTCCTCATAATCTGACCCTGGATTCCTATGATCTTACTGCCTTATGTCTCTAATTTAAGCCATGTGGTATGTGACCTTTAGTCATTCGAGCAATATTAAAAAACAGGATCTCTATTTCAACCACATATCTGTCAAAATTTTCTGTAATAATATTGTACATATAATTGCTGTCTAGGAAATCTTGGTGGAAGGAAAGTGGAAGACACTGTTGGTTGCCTACTCGAAATTCATTCTGCCTTCTCCTTGTGCAATCCTACTTCCATTTTATGTAGGTTCACTTGCCTCCATGGGGCCATATTCACTCAGGATATGCTATCATGACAGCCCCATTTTCATTGGCTGTTATGCATTTTGGGCCCGTAAGACATAAACAAGTGGACAGTGGGGCTTCTGAGAAGGGTTTCCTTGGTCTTAACAACAAACATTCAAAAAGACATACGAATTTCTTCCTCCAGACAATATCAAGTCTGGCAATGTTGTACCTATCTCGTCAACATGAAGAGATCCAGTCCCAGGTCAGAACTGTCATACCGTCATGAGAATGGTGAAGTGGAAACATGCGAAGAACATAGATCCTTGACAATGTCATGAGTCTCTGAATTAACCAACCCTAGAGCCTTTTCCTCCTGGTTTCTAGTTATGGGGAATAATACATGTTCTTATCTTTGGATCCAATTAGGTCTAAGTCTTCTGTTCATACAATTAAAAGCACTGAAACTCACTTGAACTTGCTGTAATAGTTTGCCAGGATTTCCATGCAATAAATATATCACAGGCAGGGTGCTTAAACACCAGAAATGTATTTTCTCACAAATCTGGATGACAGAAACCCTGGATCTGGGTGCCAGCAGGTTTTGTTTCCCCCAAGACCTCCCTCTTTGGCTTGCAGATGAACAGTTTCCCGTGGTCATCCTTCTGGCCTCATTCATCCCTTGGTTTCTCTCTCTGGGCTAATCTCTTTTCAGAAGTACACCAGTCAGATTGGGTTAGGACTCACCTCAACAGCCTCATTTTAACTTCAATACCTGTTAAAAGGCCCCATCTCCAAACACAGTCACATTGTGAGGTACTGAGGGCTAGGGCTTGGGCATATGACTTTTGGAGGGAACAAAGTTATAACACTCGCTCAAGCCAAAAAGGGAGTTAATTTTAAAACTACAGAAAAATTCACAGAATCAAAGTATGGGTTATAAAGTTAAGCACCTCATGGGAACTGGGAGGCCAACAGACAGCTACTCTCTTCATCTTTTTCCCTCTTTCTGGTTTCAAATTTCTGTTTCTCTCAGTGTGTATGTTTTGGTTCTTTCGTTCTCCCTACAGATCAGCCCCTATGCTTCTGCTTGTACACGGCCCATCATGGTACCCCATGATGATGGCCCCAGCCTGTAAGTCACATGACCCCCCTGTTTAGCTCCCTACAGCCAGCAGACTCAGACTTCATGTCACATTTCTCTTTTCATTTGCTCCCAGTTTTATTTACATGTAATTGACATCAACATTGGATCAGTTGTGTAAGGTATACAATATACCTTGATCTATGTGTGTATTTCAGAATAGTTACCACAGTAGGTTTACTTGCCATCCATCATCTCACATAGTTACATTTTTTTTCATGATGAGAACTTTTAAGATCTATTCCCTTATCAAGTCTTTACCAAGCTCTTGAGATAGAAAATCTGATCGGCTCTGTTAGTTCACCTTTGATCCAGTCTAATGTGGCCAGGTACATAATGGCTGGCTCTTAGGGAATGGGAATGAACTAATTGGCAGTCCTAGTGGAATGATGGAAATGTGCATAACTTTATACTGTATCAGGTGGATTTGAAGTAGATGGAACAGTCATACCCAAAGGGTGTTGATTTATTATTGACAACCTGCAGAGAAGCCTTTTGTAAACTTACTTTATTCCACCCTTGAATCCAATTTTTTTTATTTTTCCAAAATTTTAATAAATAACTTATTTTAGGACAGAAAAGACATGCCTACTGAATTTTCAGTGGAGGAAATGATGGAAGTATTGCTTCATATAGTTGGAGACAGAATTCAGACTCAAAATGATGACGAAAGACTGGAAAAGTGGGTAGAATGAATAGAATGAGAATTGCCTCAGCTTAGTATTAACCCCCAACTTTGGAGTTCAGTGTTCACCGGCAAAACAATGGGAGGAGGGAGTTTTCAAATTGAGTCCTTTTATAAATTGTAGCACTCTGGACCAAACCTTCCCAAGAAGAAATTCCTTTTTAATTCATTGTGTGCTAACGTTAGTTTGGTTAAGTAAATGTTTTCCTAAAGTTGGAGGGTTCTTATAATTTTGGTTTCCCTTTTATTTGCAGATCAAGTAGATAACAAGACCCCATAAGTAATTTCAGGTTCCCACAAGTAAACTCATCAACTGGAAAATCCCTTAACTAAGATGCCCCTCCATAATGAAGCTTACCAAGGGGAAACTTGGTAAAATCGAGCACAAGTCTAACCATGATCTCTCTGTATGTAGGTGGATATTCTGTAAGCTCAGATTTCCCAAATTAGGGAACAGAAATAAAGACAAGCTCACTTTCCAGCTACTTTATTTATTATGCCCTCTATATTTCTTTAATTTTTTCAAGACCTTATTATTTTCCTCTTATATATGAATATGTCCTCACTGAAAACTGAAGTCCAAACATTATAAATATATGCAGTATAGAAAATGAAATACTGTGTAATCTGTAACCAATGTAAATAGATGATGACTCCTTTTCAGGTGATTTTCTTATACATTCGATTCTAACAATTTATCAGTATTTTTATTTTAAGGAATATGGGATCATATACATATTTTTCTTTTTTAAAAAAATGGTTTATTTTGAGAGAGAGAGAAAGACAGCATGAGTGGAGGAGGGGCAGAGAGAGAAGGAGAGAGAGAATCCCAAACAGGCTCCGCACTGTCAGCACACAACCTGACATAGGGCTTGATCCCATGAACTGTGAGAATCTGAGCAGAAATCAAGAATTGGATCCTTATCTGACTGAGCCACCTAGGCATTCCATATACATAGTCTTCTTAAATTTATTTTCCTATGTAACCATATATCTTAAAGCTTGTAATGGTAGACCTATTTGCTATATACCAATTCATCAACCAAGGATAACTGGAAAAGCCAGACAAAATATTTGCTTAGGTCTGAAGGCATGAAAGGGCTACCAAGACTTCTACGAGTTAAGGAGCTAAGATTCTTGAGAAAAGGCAAATACCAAACAGTGAGCTCAACATTCATCCTTCCACCCAAGACCATTATCTGGTTCACAGGCAGTGACTGAGGACAGAGAATCTGAGGAATACTTTACCATGCTGAAGAGGAAAATGGGAATTTAGAGCCCAGTAAAGTGAACCAGAATAAACCAACCCTCATAAAGAGTAAAGTCTGCTTTTTTTTTTGAAGAGGTAATTATTTTAATTTAAAAAAATTTTTTAACGTTTATTCATTTTTGAGAGACAGAGATACAGAGCATGAGTTGGGGAGGGGCAGAGAAGGAAACACAGAATCTGCAGTAGACTCCAGGCTCTGAGCCATCAAGCACAGATCCCGATGCGGGGCTCAAACCCATGAACCGTGAGATCATGACCTGAATCGAAGTCGGAGACTTAACCAACTGAGCCACCCAGGTGCACCAAGGTAACTGTTTTTTTGAAGTTCAGTTTTGAATAAACTCATTCTCTGATAGGATTTGGTGATTTGCCTCTACCCTGATTGCTAGAGATAAAAGCAAATCTTCTTTGTAAGAGAATAAAATTTCCCAGAGTCTCAAGTGATCTTAATTTATAGATACACAGTTGACCCTTGAACAACACAGGTTTGAACTGTATGGGTCCACTTATCTGCGGAATTTTTTTTCAACTAATACAGTACAATGTAAATGTATTTTCTTAAAAAACATTCTCTTTTCTGTAGCTTACTCTACTATAAGAATAAGAATACAGTATAGAATACATATATCATAAAAATATGCATTGATTAACTTTATGTTATTAGTCATGCCCCTGGTCAGTAGTAGGTTGTTAGTAGTTACATTTTGGGGGAATCAAAATTATACATGGAGTTTTGACTGCATAGGGGTGGCACCCCTTACCCCTCCATTGTTCAAAGGTCAACTTACAATACCTGGCATCTAATTCTAGATGGCATCCATCTTCAGAGACAAAACTGCATGACTGAAGAAATAGTTGAAAGAGGACCGCTTAAAGGACGTCCAGATATTGAACTTATTAAACTTGGGTTTTAAAATATCCATGATTAATACCTTAAAAATAGACTTGTTAGGGTCCCTGGGTATCTCAGTTAGTTAAGCATCTGACTTTGGCTCAGGTCATGATCTCGAGATCCATGAGTTCAAGCTCTGTGTCAGGCTCTGTGCTGACAGCTCTGCTGACAGCTGGGAGCCTGGAGCCTGCTTCGGATTCTGTGTCTGTCTGTCTCGCTCTCTGCCCCTCCCCTGCTCATGCTCACTCACGCTCGCTCTCTCTCTCTCTCCCTGTCTTTCTCTCTCAAAAGTAAGTAAACATTTAAAAAATAAAAAAATAGACTTGTAAATAGGGAATTTCTGCAGAAAACTGAAAACTATAAAAACACGAAATGAAACCTTTATCACGAAAAAAATCATTGATGTTAATAAATCAGACTAATGTGAGATAGATTAGCCACAGAGAGCAAGGAGCTATGTGAGAAGAAAATAGCTGAGCTAAAGCAAAGAGAGGAAAAGACGAACACAGTTAAGAGCCTATGGTAATATAGACATGGTTTTTCTGAAAAGATATGTAATTGGAATCACAAAAGAAGAAAAGGCAAATGGGATGGAAATAATACATGAAAAAACAATGACTAAAAGGTTTTCATGATAAATAAAAGATTTCAATCCACAGATCCAGGAAGGACTTTGGATCTCAAACTAGATAAATATAAAGAAATAATACTAGGGCACCTGGGTGGCTCAGTCAGTTAAGTGTCTGACTTTGGCTCAGGTCATGATCTTGCAGTCCATGAGTTCAAGCCCCGTGTCGAGCTCTGTGCTGACAGCTCAGAGCCTGGAGCCTGCTTCAGATTCTGTGTCTCCCTCTCTCTCTGCTCCTCTCCTGCTTGTGCTCTCTCTTTCAAAAAAAGTAAAAACATTTTTAAAAATTAAGAAAAAAGAAATAATCCTTAGCACATTATAGTAAAACTTTTAAAAATTCCTGAAAGGAAACATTCTTTTTTAAAGCCATAACAATTAGACTTGCAGATGACTTCTAAATGAAATGATGGATCTCAACATACAATGGAATAATACATTCAAAGTAGAGAACAAAAATGACCACCAACCTAAAATTTTAACAAGAAAGTTCTAAAAACATAGGCACAATATTGTAAAGACATCTACTCTCCCCAAATTTCTTTGCAGAATGATTGCACTACCAATAAAAATCTAAGCACTTTTTTTTTTTTTGGAGAAACTGACAAGTTGACTCAAAATTTATATTAAAATGAAGATGTCCGTGAATCTTCATCATTATCCTGAAAAAGAACAAGTTGAAGGAGTTATACTACCAAGGTAATTAAGATAGTGTGGTATTGATGCAAGAATAGATTAAGGGACATAACTAAGAGTCCAGAAGGAGACCCACGCATATATGGACACCAATTTTATGAAAAAGGTAACACTGTGGATTGATGAGACAGTGGTCTTTTCAGAAAATGTTTCTGAACCCTTAAAAATTCATATAAAAAAGAATCTTTGCTCATTCTTCATCCTATACATCCAAAGTGGATTATAGAAGTACATATGAGAAGTAAAATTAAAGAGTATTCAGGGAGTGCCTGGGTGGCTCAGTCAGTTGCGTGTCTGACTTCAGCTCAGGTCATGACCTCACAGCTTGTGAGTTCAAGCCCTGTGACAGGCCCTGTGCTGACAGCTCAGAGCCTGGAGCCTGCTTTGGATGCTGATTCTCCCTCTCTTTTTCTGCTCCTCCCTTACTCATTCTCTCTCTCTCTTTCTCTCAAATAAATACATATTTTTAAAAAATTTTTAAATAGTTTTCAGAATAGAACATAGGAAATGTATCACTTGGAGATAGGCCTTCTTAACATGACATAAACAAACACTATAAAAGAAAAGATTGGTGCTTGGGACTTCATTAAAATGAAAAACTTGATCTTCATTAGAAGACATCCTTACAAGAGTGGGAAAGCAAATCACAGAGTGAAAAATAAACTGAAAACACTAAAAACGTCATATCCAGAACATATATAAATTCCTACAAATAGATAAGAAAAATAATTTAAAAATGGGCTAACAATTTAAATAGGAACTTCACAAAGAGGGTATCCAAATGGCCAATAAACACATAGAAAAGTGTTTAGGCTTATGAGTCGCTGGGGAAATGCCCAGTAAAGCTACAAGTATTTACCACTGTATATTAGCAGAATGGCTGAAAGAATAAGAAAGACTGTTAATATCAAGTAACATGAGGATATGGAGCAACTGTAATTCTCACACTGCTGGTAGAATTGTCATCTGGTAAAAAAAAAAAAAGTACTTTAAAAACTCATTGACAGTGCATACAGAATTGGAGATGCACACATGCCCTATGATCCAGGAATAGCATTCAGAGAAATATTCCCAACATAAATGAACAGATACATACACCAAAGATTATATCCAAGAATGTCCATAGTAGCATTATTTATAATTGTCAGCATTTGGAAACAACAGAATAGACAAAGTACTGGATATTCATACATTGAAATACTCTACAAAAAATGAAAATATAAAGTACTTCTACATGCAGCACCACAGACAAGCTTCACGAACATGATGTGGAATGGAAAAAGCCAGACCCAAAGAAGTTTATCCTGTATGATCCTGTATATACTAAACTCAAAAAATAAAGTAAACTAACCTATGATGTTAGATGTGAGGATAGTGGTTAACTTCTGGGATAAAGCAAGGGTAGCCATTGGGAAGCAAAACAAGTAGAGCATGTGGGCTGATGGTAGTATTCTATCTCTTCATCTGGCTGGTGGTTGGGTATTTGACTTTGTGTTAATTCATCAAGCTTTAAACTGATAGTGGTGCGTTTTTCTGCAAGTATACTATACTTTAAGAAGTTTTTGTTTTTATTTTTAAGATTTTATTTATAATTAGTTTCCTTATCCAATGTGAGGCTCAAATTTATAGCCCTGAGATCAAGAATCACATGGTTTACCAACTCTGCCAGCCTGGTGTCCCCTTCTCCTTTTTTATTTTTATTTTTATTTTTTAAGCAGGCTCTATGCTCAAATAAGGTTTGAACTCATGACTCTGAGAGTAAGAGTTGCAGGCTCTACCAACTGAGCCAGCCAGGCACCTTTTTCAATAAGTTTTAAAATTCACTCTAAAGCTAGAGGAGTTACCAGAAAAAAATATACACTGGTGCTCTTCTTAGTTCATAGACTTCTGCTTCTGATAATTCATCCTCCCAGGTTCTAAAGGTGATTCCGATGAGTGTATCTCCAACCACATACACACATATATCAGTTAGAAGCACTGACTTGTAGGAAAAATTCCAGGTTTCTTGCCGTGACATTGAGACTCTTCTTACTGTGATCCTTCTTTGTGCTCTGGTACTTGTAGATTCCCAAATACTACACCAAGTAGTGTTTATTTACGCTCTTCCCTCTGCCTGGGATATTCATTATCCACACCCTAACCTCTACACCACCCACCTCTGACTAGGCTCAGTGATTCTCAAGATATGACGAGGGCAAAAGTTATCTTGGGAGCACCTTAAAATGGTCATGCCATTTAAATCAGGGAATCTGATTACATAAGCCCAGTATCTATATATTGACAGGCTGCCAATGCACAGGCAAGTTTGCAAGCCACTGACGTTGGAAGCCATTGGCTTCCAAATTTGTCTAATGATAAGAATCACCTGGGGTACTTTTTTTTTTTTAAGATTTCTGGGTCCTTCTACTGGAGATTCTGGTCTAGCTGATCTGAAATGGAGCCCAGGAATTGGTATTTAAGTCCCAAGGGGGTTCTCATGACCAGGCTAATAGAAACAGGGCCTATCCTTCAGGATTTGGCTCAAAGTTTACTGACCCGGGAATCCTTTCTCAGTCCCAGCATCCAACACCAGACTGAGTTACCTTCTCATCAATCTTACGACATCTTGGGATTCACCTACCATGAGAGATATTAAATTTTATCATATATGTTGTATAAATATATATCATACACATTGATATCATGGTATATATCTCATATATATATAAAGAGAGACATCATGATATATATATATCATATATATATTGCTATCATGGTTACATAGCCATTCTTCCCCAATTATTCAGAAGCTATTCAGTAGATGACCTTTTGCACACCTTTGTCAATAATAGTTATACAACAAATATTTAGCAATATGAACTGATAAATTAATCCAAAGCAATGGGTTTGGAATTTAACCTTAAATAATTTGTGCACAATTAAATTTAAACCTAAATAATTTTTGCGCAATTTATTGAGATTTCTGAAGACCCTATCTTCACTCAAGGAAACTAAGATGACTTAATGTGGCACACAGACATTAAATTACATCTAAAAAGTCCTTTCCCTTTCTGTCTTTTTTTAGTCCTTCTTATGTCACAGAGGGTCTCAGCTCGGTGCTAACAAGTCTTTCATGCTATCCTAACACGACTGGATTTTCCTTATTAAAAAAAGAAAAGAAAAGACCTCAAACTTGGACCATTGGCAGACTGTACCTTGGTTATCTCTTCTCCAGGACTCTTAAGGAGGAGGACATAAACTCCTTACAAGGTTTGATGAAGCCTATAGCCCCTGTATCAAAATGAGGTTGGGAAATGCATGCAGTACAATGCCTCGTTCTACAAAGGATGAAATATGTTGAAATAGTGTTCCATTCACCATCCCCTTGGCGCCAGGGTTTATAATCATTGTACTCATATTTATGATTAATTTCTCATTATGGGAAGTGATATTGGTTTCCATTTATAGTCATGACATATAATATAGAGTTTAGATAAATTTATTTAAATTACAGAGAAGAGATGAATTAGAGAAATAGACTGAGTAAGAAAGAGTAGGAGGTAAGACAGACACTGTGGGAATGATTGTCATCATAGACTCAAGGATGCGGACGTACCCAATGAGGTGACGTTAATGGTGGGAATTCCAGGCTGGTGATTTCGCCAGACCAGGCTCGGAGAACACCTCACCTGTCCATCAGTCAGTCAATGTCTACTTGCTGAGCAGACCCACCAAGTCCAAGACACCCCTCCAGCTATAGGATCAAGACAAATGACCTACTCTTAGGTGTTTCTATTCCAATGGAGGGTTACAGACAGCAAGCAGAAAACAACATCCAATAATAAGTTAACTTTGGTTGCTGATATTTGCCCTGGAGGATTACTGGAGAGGGAGTGACTTGGAATACAAGCGGAAATAATGAGGAAGGGAGTCTTGCTTGGCCCCAAGCCTGGTCAGAAAACAACAGGCACCCCACTCCAGTACTGCCTAGAAAAATACAGAGAGGCAGGTTGGGATTTCTGGATCATTACCGTGAGGAAAAGAATAAATGTGTGTTCTCTCTCGGCCCCTCCTCTTGACACCCAGGTAAATGGCTGTTTGCACAGGCACATCAGCCAGCCGCTCCCTCAAAGGTAAACAGCTGCTTCCTGCCTCCCCTGCTAACACAGATTAGGGCCCCAAAACCTTGTGTACCCAGGAGAGAGAGGGGGCTGTCCTCCATTCATGTTTTCCTTAATGCATTCAAGCAAGATTTATTGAGAGCCTCCTGAGTACCAGAGACTTTGGTAGATATCTGTCCACTCCACTCAGAATGCAGGGTTTGCCCAAGCTAGAAATGTTCCAGAGTCCCCAAGACCACCCCCTCATGGTACAGATGGGGACGTCAAAATCTGGAGAGAGAAAGATGCTAAGCCAGGTCATTGTAGGCATCAAGCTTGTCAGCTCTGAAAAGACATTTGTCAACTGCTTTCATTGTGTGCCATTTCTGAGGTTGTCCATCTTGGACAGTATTTGAATTGACTCTTTTAGTCTTTTCTCCTTTACTAAACTATCATGCCTTGGAGAAAAACCAGAGGCTCCTTCAGTAAGTACATCAAAATGCCATCCGTTCTGACATTCTGAAATCACCACATGAACTACTTGAACTGGCTGAATTTGTCTTAGGTTTATTGACCTTATTCTCCAGGAGCACTCCCCAATTCCAGTTTCTATGTTGAAATTAGTACAGCCTGTAGTTAGGACAAGCATATATTACATTTAACCAGACCTTTCATTTTCAAAACTCACTGTTTTTCAGTGGTTTCATTCTTTTGTCAAACTGGCAAGTGTTTACTGAGTACCCACTGTGTGCCAGGCCCTGTGGGAAGGGCTGAGATTTAACGGTCAGCCAAAGACAAATATATCTCTGAACTAATCTGTGCTTTCATGGTTGAGTCTGGGAGGTAAACAAACATCAAGTAATTGCACTTATAAATCTAAATTTATCCCTGTAATAGATGCTTGTGCTAGTTTAGGCCCTTCAAGAAGCAGACAGTAGGACAGGACTAAACATGCAGGAGATTTATTTGTGCGTGAGAATAGGGAGGAGGTGGGAGAAGACTGGGGGAGCCAATCTTCAGACGGTGAAGCAGGTCTGGGGAGGAGAGAGACGGTGGTCTTGCTCTGTGGGGTAGTTCCGAGGGAATCCAGGCCCGGCCAAAGTTACCCATCAGAAGAGTCTCATGTTCTGACGAACAGACCTGCCTTAGAGTTCTTGCCATGCTCAGTCATGGGCTAGGAGTGGCCTTTGGGAAGTATGGTCCCAGCAGAGGGGTGGTGGCCCAGGAAGAGCAGCTGGGGCTATCAGTCAATTAGACTCGCCTCCACAAACAAAATCTAAGAAGTGCATTCTTGTGGCCACCACAATGCTACAAAAGATCAAACTCTGGTCATAATGGTAAATAAACTATAGGACTTGAGCTTGTCTAGAAGAACGGAGATTCCTTGAGAAAATAGTCTTTGTGTTGAGTTGATGAAGTGAAAATGCAGTGGTCTAGGAGGAGGAGACAGCAGGTACAAAGGCCCTGTGGTAGAAGGCAGCATGGACCATTCAAGCATCTAAGAGAAGTCCAGTGTAGCTGAGTAGAAAATGAAATGTGAACCCAAAGAAATGGTGATTAGTTGGCAGCCACACAAGACCCGTAAGCAAAGGATCTTATTTTAAACACAGGGGAGAGGGTGGAGTGCCCTGCCTGTGCCTGGATTTCCCAGTGGCTTAATTGCAGTGACACTAGTGGGCACGGAGGGGTGGAGAGTCTCGGGCCTTGATGTCACACACTTTTGTGAGGATTAGAATAGAGGTTACAGGGTCACCTGGGTGATTCAGTGGGTTGAGCAACAGACTCTTGATTTTGGCTCAGGTCATGATCTCTGGGTCATGGAATAAAGCCCTACAGTGGGCTGAGTGTGAAGCCTGCTTCAGATTCTCTCTCTCCCTCTGCCTTTCTCATCCTCTCACATGCTCGTTCACTCTCACTCTAAAATAAAAAATAATATTAATAAAAAAGAATAGAGGTTATAGGCTAGTGACCCTCATAACAAATATAACCTATAGGTATGTTTAATTTGGCCCAGACACCATTTGTAAATTTTTGGAATTTGTTGCTTACATTTAAAATTTGGGCAATTCTACATATAAATCTGGATTACTAACTTCTGTTACCAAAGCAAATCTAGCAACCCCAGGCCTGCTTTCCTGCCTGCAGACAATTACCTGGTAAAGAGCAGAGGTTACCTTCTTGATACAGGGCCTATCACATAGTAGTTGACCAATTAAAATGTACTGATTGGGTGAATCAATGAATGACAAGTCGGTCAGCATGGCCTGTGGCAAAGAAACCCCTCTTAGCCTAAAACAGAATGTGGTTTAAGACTATATCCAGGATATGCTGGGAAATGTCTAACAAACAACTTTTTGGGGAGAAAAAAAAAGTCCTGAGTTGTAGTGTTTCTCAAGTTTTGTGCTGCAAATATTTCCAGCATGGCTAATTTCAGGCTACTAACATGATGTCACTGAATGTGGACTTGAAAATGTGCACAAGCCGGTCTCATGTAATGACTCAAGCCAGCTCCAGCACACCTCTTATGTTAGGCTAGAATTACTACATCTAAATGAGGACCTTCTGGAACAGTGCCCGGAACATAGCAGGTACTCAATACATGTTTTGTTAAACCAGGAACTGAATGGGCAGAGGCCTAAGAGGGGAAGCCCATGGAGGGCCTGAAGAATAAGGAAGGGGATAAAGAATTCGAGCTGGTTCTGGGACCACAGGTCAAGGGAATGCTGTCATTCTTTTGACTGTTAACCTTTCAGATTTTTAGATCTTTCATTGGCCAAATGAAGGAGAAGGCTTGGATGATCTCCCTAAATCCTCTTACAATTCCATGATACAAATTAGTGATGTGCTACCATTATTAAAAATTATAATCACATTTTCAAACAAAATGTCACAAGTCCCATCAAAGAGATGTACATCTGTTGAGACCCCTGATCCCTTAACTAGTTAGTTTCCCATGAAGTCGCTTGTAGCATCAGATTGGTGACCCCCAATGAACCACATCTCCCTTTGTTCGCACCTTTGTGAAGTCCCTTATCCTTGAATCTTGGCTGAATCCATGATGTGGTCCAACCAATAGAATGCAGCAGAGGTGAGGACAGGCCAGCTTCTGGCCTAAGCATTAAGAGGGTTGGCAGCTTCCAGAGTCCTGAAGGGCTGCAGAAAAAGCCCAGTCCCCCTGCATTGTGACCATATAGAGAGGCCATGAGAGCCTCTGAGAAGGCATGGAATGACAGCAAGGGACCTAGCCATCCCAGCCCAAAATCCACCTGCCAAGCTGGACACATCCATAGGGACAGCCACCGGCAAGACTAGAAATATTACCCAGGTGAGCTCAGTTCACATTGTAGAGTTGTGAGCAAATAAAACAGTTGTTTAAGGCTATAGATTATGTTAGGGTCTAGGTGATGTTAAAGGATGAGGATTACCTCAAAGCCATTGAAACTGATGTATAGCATCAGAACTAATACACACAATGGAAAACTAGCCCCACTATTAAAGGAATAGGGCAGGTCTAGGTTTACTGATATGAGATGACCACCGAGATTTAGTCTCACATGAGAAAGCAACATTCAGAAGAATCCGCAGAGTACAGTACAGGATTCCACCTGTCCTATAGGAAGATAGGCGAGTGTACCTATGTTTGAGCGTGCGTGCACAAACATGAGTGTGTGTAACTGTTAGTGCATAGAATGTTTCCAGAAAGATGCATAAGAAACTACTAACAGCCTAATAGCCTTAAGATGGGGGAAAGAAAGGCGCCTGGGTGGCTCAGTCATTTAAGTGTCCGACTTTGGCTCAGGTCATGATCTCACGGTTCATGGGTTCGAGCCCCACATCCGGCTCTGTGCCAACAGCTCAGAGCCTGGAGCCTGTCTTCGGATTCTGTGTCTCCCTCTGTCTCTGACCCTCCCCTGCTCATGCTGTCTCTCTCTTTCTCAAAAATAAATAATAAAAAAAATTTTTTTTAAGATGGGGGAGAGAAACTTACTTTCACTATCCATCCTTCTACACATATTTTTTTTTATCATGTTCCCATTCATTATCTTTTCAAATCACTAAAATAACATTTTGACAAGAACAAAATGCGGAAGTGAGATCTACTAACATAATGTTGCAGATGACAAGCGGCAATACTCTGGTAACACACTATTCAGTTAACATTGATTATTTAAGTCTTTAGCTAAATTTTACTTAGAAATAGTGTACAAGAATATAGGAAAAAATTAGAAACCTATCTGGCTAATGCATACCCTTGTCACTCATCCCGTCAGAATGGGAGACTGTGGTGGGGAAGGGGTTCTTTTTTTTTTTTCTTTTATAGTTTATTGTCAAGTTGGTTTCCATATAACACCCAATGCTCATCTCAACAACTGCCCTCATCCATGGCCATCACCCCTCTTCCCTCACCCTCACCCCCATCAGCCTTCACTTTGTTCTCAGTATTCAAGAGTCTCATGGTTTGTCTCCCTCCCTCTCTCCAACTATTTTTCTCCTTCCCCTCCCCCATGGTCCTCTGTTAAGTTTTTCCTGTTACACTTATGAATGAAAACATATGGTATCTGTCCTCTGCCTGACTTATTTCGCTTAACATGACAGTTCCATCCACATTGCCACAAATGGCCAGATTTCATTCTTTCTCGTGGCCATGTAGTACTCCACTGTATATATAAATCACCTCTTCTTGATCCATTCATCAGTTGATGGACATTTAGGCTCTTTCCGTGATTTGGCTATTGTTGAAAGTGCTGCTATGAACATTGGGGTACATGTGCCCCTATGTATCAGCATTCCTGTATCCCTTGGGTAATTCCCTAGCAGTGCTCTTGCTGGGTCATAGGGGAATTCTACTGTTAATTTTTTGAGAAACCTCCACACTGTTTTCCAGAGTGGCTGCACCAGTTTACAGGGAAGGGGTTCTTATCATGGGAGAAGATTTCAGGTCCCCTGGTGCCTCGGGTTGGGTCTCCTGAAAAGCAGATCCAGAGTCAATGATTTCAGTGGAAATCATTTATTTAGAATATGATTCCAGGAAGCACCAAAACAGGCACGTGGAAGTGAGACAAGGAAGGAAAGGGAATCAATAAGACATGGGTCAGTGGTTAGCACTGGGGGCAGCTGGGGCTCAGTCCCACTGGGGACCTCTGAGACACGGGGTGGAGCATGCTTCAGAGTTGTCCCACCCAAAGAGGGAGGAATCAGAAGCGTTTATCCACTGCTTTCTGGGGACATCAGTTCTCCGGTGCATCTAGCCTTCCCTATGTATAGGCTGAGATACAAATGAAAGTGCTGGTGGTAGGAAGTTGTCAGCAGATAGAGGAAGTGAGTGCTAAAGGGACACAGGCAGGGAGTTGTGAGCTTTGGCTAATCTAGAAAGCAAAGCTTGTGGCAAAAGCTTATGAGACAGCAAAAGAGAGAAGCCATACAGGGAAGTGTACTACTTCCTGTTGAGACTATTGCTTTGTCTTACTGGATGTCTTCTTGGAGACCGTGGAAAACGGCCTTGTCTCCACATCATCCCTCTGCAAGGAGGAAGAAAGCGCCTATTGGGTGTCATGGGGGTCATGGTGGTTTTGCACTTTAATGGCAACAGGAAAGTCCTGGGGCAGGAGATGGGATGTGCATAATGTGGGGGTGGGGAGAGGAAATGCCTGATAATCCTGAATCTGGAGCTGCCACAAAGGTGGGGGGGGGCTTTCAGGTGTAACACAGCAAAAGCCGTAGGAATCTGGCTTCATAACTGTAGGAGCAGTACATTTCTAGGTTGGGGCTGTCCAACTTCTAGCAAAGCCAGGTTGGTTTTGGGATGGTGCACAATGCCTCTGGTCCACAAGAGTGAGAAAGATGGGGTCAAGTCCAGAGGGAGCGTCCTGATAAGATACATCATCGTAGATTACAATGTACCCAATTACACTACTCATCAATGAGAAATTTCATAAAAACTTTTAAAGATAGATTCTCAAGACTGGAGATATTATTCTAGTGTTGCTTCCAGAAAGTTAGATGGTAGAAATTATTAAACAACGATGATAAGCACACAGAAAAGAAAGAGCTAATTATTAAGACCCCCTTATCAGCTCTCCAAGAGCAGATCATGCTGTTCTGACCAATTTCCATTTTTGATAAAGTTACTTCACTGATATATACTGTTCTAAGCAAAGCTTCGGGCCATATCACTCATACTATTCTTGTAGGCAACATGTCAAAACACAGACAGGGTGACTGTACAGTTAAAAAGGGATTTGTTACTGAATTTCAACCAACCTACTCATATTCAACCTGGAAGTCTCTAGAGATATGCCACAAGGTTCTTGCTTTACCACTGTTGTGTTCAATATTTGTTCTTGTCATGATTTGGAAGAGGACCTAACAGGCATACTTACCAAATTTACAGATGGCCTAAGTAGGAAAGGAACAGTTGATAGGTTTGATGGCAGAATAAGGATTCAAATTGTATTGACAGGCCAGGTTGTTAGGTCAGAAACAGCCACCTACAATTTAAGAGTAATAGAATCTGTATTTAACATCAAAAGAAGTCAACTGGGTAAGTACAGGATTGGAGAGGCAGATTGACAGTGATTGAGTCAGAAAAGATCGGAGGGTTAATTAACCCAAAGCTCCATGTGATCCAACAATGGAAGTTTTTTTTTTAAGCAATTTTAGGCACAGTAATAAAGTATTATTTTCAGTTGAAGGGCAGTGATGATCCTAATAGGTTTAGCAAAGGGCATAGTGCATCTGGAGTACTGTGTGCTCAGTTCTGGGTGGAAGAGTGAGCAATTACATTCCAGAAAGCTTGGAACGCAAGCCACGCAAGAAATGGTTATCAGCACTGGGGTATATGAGAACAAAATGATAGTACTTTCGGGGAATAATAGTGACCATCTATTTGAAGAGCATTCTGGTGTGAAGGGAGCAAACTTGTCCTTTGTCGCTGGGTGTCTTAGTCAGCTATCGCCACATTCATGCTTACAACCACCTCTGTTTGCCTCTTGCGTATCTACAGGTGAGTTGGACTTTGTCTGATCCAATGGAGTCTCTGCTGTGCTTGGATCCAGGTCATGGTTTGGGTCAGTTTTGTTCCATGTGTTTCTTTTTCTTTGGAAATCACCAGGTGCCTTCTGGGAATATTTTTCTCATGGTGATTGAAGAGTATAAAAGGGCTTTCCCAAATGGACACACACATGAAGAGCCTCTGCTGGCATTACATCCACCAACATCCCAATTGCTCGGATCAAGTCATCTCAAAGTCAAGGGTCAGGAAAGTATACTGTATTCACTATGAGACTGTGGGAAGGGACTGAATGCATTAACATTACAGAGTAGCAGAACCAATATTTCAAACTCATCTCACCCTAGACTAGTAGAGCAAGATGAGGGTCAGTGGGCTAAAGTTTTAAAAAGATTGATTCTGGTATGATATAATAAAAAACTGGATGATCATTGAAACTAATAGTAGATCCCAACTAGTGAAATCTTTGTGCCAGAAGAGGTTAGTTAGACAGAGTCCCAGGGGTCATTTCTCAGGAGTGGCATAGATGGGATTTCAGTATCACTTAGAAAGTGAACACTGGGCCAATAGGTATCCCTCCACTTCTAACATCCTACAGCTTTGTGATCCTGTTCTACCCCACACCGTTGTCTCCCGACTCTGACATCCTAAGGCTATTTATCTCTGTGCTGTCACCCAGGGAGCTTAATTATCTATGGCACGTTTGTTTTCCTGAGAGTTTCACACGAGTAATCCTTGACATCCTAACCACTTTGGAAACATTTCAGGGTCCAGCAGGGTCTTAAACTTCTCTTTCATCGTCTATAGCAACTAGCTCAATTTTAGGCACCAAGTCCTTACCATGGCATTAAGCCACCACCCAACACCCGGTCCAGCCCCAAACCATCTCGCCAGCCTCATCTCCTACTTTTCATGCCATGTGATGCAGCCAAGTTGAGCTACTCGATTCTCCCCATGTACAACCTGTGCTTCTCAGGGCTTTGCTCCCTTGAGTACCATTTTCCTTTACCCTCATAGGCTCAGATCCTACCCACCCTGCCCAGGTCAAACCAAATGCTACTTTCTCCCAAATGTTTTCACTGATAATCCACCCAGAAGGAAGTCTCTTCCTCTTCTGAATAGCTAGAACACTTCTCACAATGCTTAAGCTTTTCAGGGGGTAGAAAAGTGGTTCTGAACCCTAACCATATCAGGGTGATTTGGGAATACTTAAAACACACATAACCTGGTCCCATCCCAAAGTAGTCTCATTTTATTGGTCTGGTAATAGAAATGCCAACTAGCAGTGGTTTGGGCAATAAAAACATTTAGGGACACCTGCGTGGCTCAGTCGGGTTGAGCCTCTGACTTTGGCTCAAATCATGATCTCATGGTTTTGGGTTCAAGCCCCATGTCAGGCTCTATGCTGACAGCTCAGAGCCTGGAGCCTGCTTTGGATTCTGTGTCTCCCCTTCTCTCTTCCCCCTTCTGCTCATGTTCTGTCTCTGTTTCTCAATAATAAATAAATGTTAAAAAAATTTTCTTAAAATTTAGTTTACTGAAAGAGCAAGGTAAATGGAAGCAAGTGGTTCCAGGATTGGCCCAGCAATTTAAGGATGTCACCAAGAACTTAGGCTCATTCTGCCTTCCTGATCAGCCATTCTCAATGTTTCATCAGTGTCTCCCCTCGTGGCTGCAGGATAGCTGCTGTGGCTCCAAGCATCACATCTTCATACCAGCATGCCAAGCAGAAATAAGGCAAGCATGGGAGAATGGTTCTTCTCACATGCCTTTCTCACCAGAGAAAGAGAGCCTAGAAGTTTCCTGCAGACATCTGACTACACATCCCAGCTAAAACTGGGATACACACCTGTCCATGGCCTGTCACAGGCAAAGAAGAATGGGTTGTCCAGATTGCTTGAGGTCAAGCACGATCTATTGTCAGAGCTCAACTGTCCTGAACAAAATGTAGGGCTCTGACTGGGAAGCAAGAAAGAAGGAGGAAGAGAGGTCCATAGGGACGGTAAGCATGCTGAAGGCAAGAACATGGCCATGCACGCAGAAGCTGTATCAGTCTTCAGAGATGCTCTATGGCCACTTGCCAAATAACTGAACCCTCTCTCTCCAAACCATTGTCTTAAATGCTATTTTTATCCATTCATAATGCATGAAGTCCCCGTTACCCCACTTATGTTGGCTTCTGAGGATGTTCATTTCCCCAGGACCCCCAAATAAAGTCAAGTTTTCACTGAAGCCTGCAGAGCCCTCAGAGCTGTATAAACGATATAAATATGTGCCTGTGAGTTAGATTCCTAGAAAATGCATCATCTATGGAGGAAGCAGGGATTAAACATAGATTAAGCAAGGGTTTTGTCTTTCCTTTTATCAGTTGCCATGGGGCGGGAGGAGAGGAAGTATGTCAGACAAATAAAGAATCAAGTACAAGCTCCACCATTGACTGCCTGTGGGACCTTGGGCAAATTATTTAACTTCTTTGAGCCTTGATTTCTTCATGTGTAAAACATGGCCCTTCTCCCCGGGGTGCTGCATAGAGCAACACTGATAATAATGGCAACAATGACCACCACTTTGTGAAGTCCCATTCCATGGTGGGCCCTATTCTAGGTGTTTCCTACACATTATTATTTCCTATGTTCACAAGTCCAATATGAAATTGGGGCTTGCATTGTTCCCAAGGCCCAGGGACGTTGAGGGGCTTGCCCAAAGTCCCACAGCTAATGAGTTGGGGTGTTTGACTTGAAAGCCAGTTCTGAACCATATCAACTGCTTGGTATCCCTTGGTTTCCTTCCTCCTTTTCTCCAGCTATTTGATGCTATTCCAAAGTCATTGGAATGGTTGTTGTAGGCACTTTTTCAAAAAATGTTTATTTATTTTGAGAATGAGAGAACAAGTGAGGGAGGGGAGAGGGAGAGAGAGAATCCCAAGCAGGTTCAGCACTGTCAGTGTGAAGCCCGACTTGGGGCTTGATCCCACCAACCAGGAGATCATGACCTGAGCTAAAATCAAGACTCAGACACTCAACCAACTGAGCCACCCAGGTGCCCCACTGTAGGCACTTCTTGCCCTAATTCTGTAATTCATCATTCTCTTCCTGTCTGTTCTCTGTTCGGTTCCCAGGGCAATGGTTAGTATTTTTTAAATGCCCTCATTAATAAATACCTCTTTGGGACCGTCCTGCCTTACCATAGGTTCAGAGGAAGCAGAAGTTAGTTAGGGAGACAGACTAAGGAACTCCAATATCCCTTTCAGCTTTTATTCTGTTTTCACTTCCAAATGCCATGTCCCTTTGTGAATCCCCACCTCTCTGTGTCTCATTTCCTGGGGAGTGCCAGCCTGGTTTCACTTCCCCTTTAAAATATCCATGGATATCTTTGCTCCCCCCCACCCCACCCCCACCGAACCGGTCACTTGGGCTGTAATGCACTGGGCCTCACTAAGGGCACAGTCTCCTTTTCATAATAGGGTATCCAAAATGGCACAGTAGACTTTTGTGCCCAGCCAGAATTGCTGCATTGATTGCAGATACCATGCACTGTTCTATCGGATACCCTCATTTTCTCTTTTCAGGAAGAACTGGTGTCAGCTTTCATCCTGCCTCTGATGAACCAGGGGCTTATTTTCTCTAAGTCTTGTGGCTGCTCTTTCCAATCCCTGTCAGTTTCCATTTCTGTGTGATATCAGTTGGCAGGGATGCCCCCACCCAGGACTGGGGTGTGGTGGATTGACGGTTGGCCTTCTCCCCAAAGTCTGTCCTGCATCTACTTCTCAAAACCTGTTGGCTTCCTATGTACCTGCTTTCCTCCACAGGTTGAGTCCAATGGATGTATCACCCTCTTTCTTCTGTGCTTACAGAATCTCACCTGTTTTTAACAGAGGAGCCACTCTTATTGCTATGGCGAAAATTCACATCGTGTGCAATTTAGCTCGAATCTGTAGTGACCACAGAGCATGCTCTATACTATTGAAAAAGAATAGTATAATTTAAAAAAAAAACTCTGATGTGACCTTTTTCTTGAAATATGAGCATAGCAATGAAAATTGAGAGGAGAGAGCCTGAAAATAGGTTAATTGCAGTTTGATTGTATATAATAAGAGCTATCACTGATTGAGCCCATAATAATAATACCAGGCACTCTCCCAAACATGTTCTATACATTATAGCATTTAATCTGTATAACAAGACTCAGAGGAATGTATTATTATCACCCCAGATTTACAGAGAAAATTAAGGCTAAAACCAGTTAAGTAATTTGCCTAATACCAGGCAGCTAGTAAGTATCAAAGGAGGGATTTGAACCCAGACTTTGGCTGATTTCCAAGTCCATGAGCTTAGCTACTGTTACCCGGCTTTGCTTGCTTTTTGCTCCTGCAGCACCTCCCTGATGTTTCCGTATTTGTTTTCTGGTTAATGTTTACTCCCTCCTCCCTAGTACACCATGTCAAGGGTGTGGCATAGGCTTTTTTGCTTCCTGAATGTTCGTTACTTAGTTTAAACTGGCTTTATCCCTTCCAAAGGGATATTAAAAGTGCCAGCCTACAATGAAGGAAGAACTGAGAGCTGACTCCAGTACACTGTTGCCTACTATACAGGATTTTGATTATGTTGTTGAAGTTTATTTGATGGCAAAATAGCCCAAACATGATCTATCCTTCAGACAACCCCCCAAAGGATCTGTAGAAGGCCCCCAAACACCCAGAAAGGGTCACTGGGTGATAAATGGATTAAGGACAGGTCCCAACTCACAGGAATATTGGTGGAGGGGGAGCATTTTTTTGTCCTATTGCAGACGCAGTGAGGTAAAGGGAATGTGAGTTTCAGAGTCAGACCCAGGCTGTGGGATGACCTTGGGCAGCATTTGCGACATTTTTGGCCCACCTCCGATCCTCAGTGGGGAAACGGAGATAATAAATGCCCTCCTAGGAATATGGTGTGGATTTATGAGATTTTGTCTATAAAATACCCAGCAGATACCTGGCACTTTGTGGATGTTCCCCAAACCAGAGCAACACTTCTTCTTAGCCTGGCTCGCTCTGAAATCCCAAGTGATCTGGGGCTCCGTCAGAGCGTCGTTTCTAAGCCAGTGAGTGAAACTGCACTTGTTAGTTCCATCGCGGATTCAGGATCCTAACTCGGGAAGTTCAACTCATCACCCCACTCTGCCTTTTATGTTCTTGGGTAGGAAGCACTGAGAAATCCATGTAAGATCTTGAAAAGCTCAAACGCTGTTAAATAATTCTTTGTTTTCATACTAAAAAGAAAAGAAGGAAGGGAGGGAAGATAAAGAGAAAAGAATCCAAGACTGCTATTTCCAAATTTGCAAAGTGAGTAAGATTGGTGCTTGGTACTTTTTAAACTTTTTTGTTTTATTTTTGAGAGCGAGAGCGAGACAGAGAGAGAGAGAGAGAGAGAGAGAGAGAGAGAGAGAGAGCGAGCGTGAGCAGGGGAGGATCAGAGAGAGAGGGAGACACAGAATACGAAGACAGGCTCCAGGCTCTGAGCTAGCTGTCAGCACAGTGCAGGATGCAGGGCTCGAATCCACCAACTGTGAGATCATGACCTGAGTCAAAGTTGGACGCTCAACTGACTGAACCACCCAGGCGCCCCACTTTTTAATCTTTCCTTTCCCTGTCCTTTTTTTTTCCTCTTAAAGAAAACAAAGGGGGGGAGGAGGTAATGTAATAGGGTCCCCCCCTTCCCCCACTCAGAGAGAGAGAGAGAGAGAGAGAGAGGGAGAAAGAGGAGGGGGAGGGGAGAGAATGAGACCCACCCCTCTCATTCTCCTTCAGATTATGCCAGAGAGAGAATTGCTTGCTTTGCTTTTAGGCCTCTGGCCACACTGCCACAGTTTCCTCATCTGTTGAAACGTGTTTAGTAGCAGCTGCCCGGGGAACCTGGCGAGCTGTTAGAGGAACCAAATGGATAATGTAGTGAAGAAACAGCTAGTATTCAAATAGAGGCGGAGAGACTTCCGGGTAGAGGGGAAGGAGCACCGGGCAGGACGGAGCAACCCTGTTTTTGATTCAGCCCTTGACAATGGCCGCATTGTGACTGTGGGCATTGTGACTGTGGGCGCGTCCCCCGCCCTCCCCGCAGCTTAGAGCACTCATGTCTCAGGGCGCAGCGCAGGAACCTGGCGCCTGTGCCCCCACCTCCCATCGTCGGAGAATCTCGGAGCGCCCCACGTGTGAAGGCACCTTGAAAACTGTGCAGTGCGCAGGCCTCAGCGTTTCTGAGTTCAGTGTCAGGTCAGGCCGACCTTTTGTTTTGCTTTGTTTTTAGCCTTCCTCACACATGGAAAGCAAGACCTAGAACCCCATATCCATGTACATTTTTAGGAGCATCTGAGGTGCCCGTGGGTTCTAGCTTTTCCCAGCCTCTAGTGAACCCAGAAGCAGGGTGGGGGTGAGACCCAGTGACTGGGAGCTCTGGAACGGTGAACGCACGCTTCCCCCAGAAGAGGCGGGGGAACGCAGTGCAACGCACAGCTAGCATGACGACTGTAGTTCCGGCCAGAACTATTTTTTCAAGGAAGGTCAATAATCTTGAAAAAAAAAAAAAAACCTTTAATGTAAAATCTAGTATCTGAAAATTACAGGCTCAAAACTACCATAAAGCCTTGGACTGCGGGTAACTTGGTCTGCGCGTACCCCGCAAGGCAGCAAACATTTCTAATCAATTCTAACTTGGTAAGCCAGCGGGGTCTTGTGCCCAGTGCCACATGTTCACAACCCAGCCAACGGTTCTTGAAAACCGCTTTGATAGGCAAGTGCGTTGGATTTCAAGCTAGTTTCCAGAACTAATTATGCTCACAAACCAAGGTTTTACTGTAATTGTGAACTATCATAAATAATTGCCTTTTCAAAAAGGCTGAAGGCCTGATCTAGTGTGTCTTCCCTGTGCTTACAGATTGGGGGCCGAAATCTAGAAAGAAGGCGGCTACTTGGCTGGTCGGCAGAGACACACACAGCTGGGGCCGCCTGCCTTGGACGAGGCGTCTTTCATTTTTTGCTGGCTACACAGCCAGGTCTCTGGATTTCCTGGTTTTCAAAAAAGTATTGGAGGAGTGGCTTCTGACAGCCTGGCGGGCTCAGCTCCATCCCGGTAGTCCCGCCGGTGTGCCAGGTGAAAGGGAAATAGATTGTAAAGCACTTTGGATATTATCAAGGTTGGTTAAAAAATAGCAACCGCCTCGCCTCATTATGCCACTTTTGTGACAGGGGGTGGGGTGGGGAGAGGGTCTGTGATTTCCTTAATGACCTTCGTGTCTTGCCTGTGCCTTGACCCCTCGGCCTGCTCGGAGGCAAGTCGGGGTGCTACTCTCTTGGATTTCCTTCCTTGCTTGCTTGCCCCCTGCTGCAGTGGCCCAGGTGAAAATCACATCATCTTGGACCCGTGGCTCGGAGGTCTGGTTGTGCACCTGCCTCTGTCTGAACCCTGACTCTTCACTCACCAGCTGTGCAGTTTCACCTCTCTGAACCTCACTTTCCTGAGCCCTAGAATGGGGATAACAACACATACCACTCAGCCTCAATGAGGAAGTCGACATGAAATAACGAAAGTAAAGCCTTTACCGGATGTTGGGACACAGGTGATATAGTTAATAAATAATAGCTGCGGGAGCCATGGTCTCCAGAGCTTCTAGATTCTAATCAGAAAGTTGTGAGAGGTGGTCCATCACAGTTGTGAAGACTGAGGGGCTGACCTCGTGGTGTGCTTAGCATTGCATCCACCCAGGAAGGCTGCATGGATGATAAGTATTCTTGTCCAGGCGGGCACTACGGAACACAGATGCGCAAGCTCAGTGCACATCTTTGTCATTCTAGGCAAAGGAGTCCCCCCTTATGTGTGAGGGGTACGTTACATGCCCCCCTGGTGGATGCCTGAAACCAAGGATAGTACCAAACTGTATATATCCTATGTTTTTTCCTATACATATAGACCTATGACAAAGTATAACTCATAAATCAGGCACTGTAAGGGATTCACAACAATAATTATAAAGTAGAAGAATGATAACAACTTACTGTCATAAAACTGACGGGTATGTGGTCTCTCTCTCTCCAAATATCCTTTTCCGGCACCCACCCTGCTGCATTTTGCGATGATGTGAGATAATGAAATGCCTGCCTATGTGAGGAGATGGAGTGAGGGCAATGACGTAGGCCTGTGACCTGATGCAGCATTACCATTGACTTTCTGAATCTGCGTTAAAGCATCGCCTGCTTCTGAACCGCGGTTGGCCACAGGTAGCTCAGAAAGCGAGTGTGGGTAAATGGGGGGGACTACTGGACGATCTAGGCAGAGCAGAATACACGTGAGATGGCAAAGGTCTAGCAGAGGCTGTGAGGACGCGCTGTGTCTTGTGTGCATTGCAATGGCCCACCTTCAATTGCTGTTGTCTGCAACTCACCTACGATCCTACTCAGGCATCCAGAGCCTGTCCTACCCTGTGTTCAGCAGGGCATGCAATCCAGAGGATTAACGCCTCCCCTCCCCTACCACCACCCAAGGGAATAACCTCAACCAGGATATGTATAAATAGCCGCCTGCTCCCTCTTCCTCAGTGGGATGACTCTACAGTGCTCCTTCTACAGTGCTCCTGGAGGTCCCCAACAGGACTGAGCCTTACTTGCCCACCAGCTTGATGACATCATTCACTGATCGTCCTTCTGCCTCCTCTCAATTCTTCATTCCCCTCCTGGAGTGCACTGGGATCATCTCCAAAGGAGTTATTTGCACTTAAGTCCTAGTCCTAGAAACCCAATTATGGTAGATACAAACAGAGAAGCCAAGCCGAATATCCCAAGGTGCTATGATGTCTGTATAGGCTGCAGATGCCAGGAATCCATGGCCAGGACCCGGCGAGAGCCTCATTGCCCTGGTTTCTCATAGTGGGAAACTGCCCCGCACCTGAAGACCTGTTCGTGCGCTTCACGAATCCACCTGCGGGTCCCTGTTTGGGAGCAATGTCCCTGGAGGCTGGGAGCCGTGGCTGGGCTGATGCAAGAAGCCAGGATGGCGTCTCTAGGCTGGGAGCACATCCCACTTGTGGGTGTCTCAATGTAAACACGGCATCTGAACGAGAGGAAGCACGCTCCATGCAGGCAAATCGGAGTTTCCTCTTCTTTCTTCTTCTTCTTCCTCTTTTTTAGTGGGGTGAAATGTAAAAACACCAGTCTTTGGCCCCTTTTCTGTAAAAAAAACAATAAACATTAAAAAAACAATAGTAATAATAATAATTAGAACAGTAAGCCCAGCCAAGAAAAGTTCATCTCACGCAAATGAGAGACTATATATAAGATGCCCTCCCAGACCAGATCAGTAGCCGGTGAGTGGAAAATAGAATTTAGAAGGGCTGCTTCTGGACTGGGTAATTGGTGTGTGAATAGTGCAAGTTTCTATGCAGAATAAAAGCACAGAAAGAGAAGGGAGGGGAACCTCACACAAGACAGTCAGTGCTGACACTCAGCGTTCACTGGAGACAGTGAGTGCATTACAGAGATACGTCCGCCTGCTCCACAAAGGTGCCCACACCCAAGGAATATGCTCTTGGTTGTAGCGTCTTGCCTCCACACTGACCGGGAGTTTGAAAATATAAGACCAGAGTGTGGGTGTGCAGGCTGTAGAAAGAGCAAGGAGATGAAAGAGCAAGCTTTCCTTCAAAGAAATTTGGTTTCTATAACAAATCAGGGGCCCAGACAGTTTAGAGGAGGACAAAGAACACTCAGATTCCCCTCCTGAGGCTCTTCCAAAGCCAACACGCTCATTTTCAACCACTCGCAGGTGTTTTTCCTCCCAGAACAAACACAGAAACAAATATTTACAGAGTCATGAAAATTCAACAGAAGTCACCTGGACACAGGGCTTCCCCACCTGTGCTCAAGCTCTCTGGCCCGTGATTATTAAACAGAATGTCACACCTAGTTTCCATTGTGGGACAGGAAACTCTTGGGCCAGAGAGAATGAGTTCCCAGAATGTATTCCTAAGAGTAAATGCTGCATCTTTTTAAGAAAATGTTTGCAGCTCTGAGGGAAGAGTAGATTTTAGGAATGCCAGTGGCTTTTCCCCCAGACCTGCCAAATTTTGCGGCGGTGCCCTCAAAGAGCTCACGGGCCACCTTGTGAATCGATTCATTACATGTATCAACGGCACAGAGCAGAGGGCTGGCTGTCACACTGACCACCTTGAATAATTTCTCCTGTGCTTATTTCTGGGAAAAGCCCTTGTGTGCTTTTCCTGAATGTCCCAGGCGTGGGTGGGTGTCAAAATTGGGAAATGCAGCTGGGGAAATTCAGCCTTCAACACTCCCCATGTCATCCTTCAACCTTCTTCCGCGGATCTAGAGAACCAAGCAAGCGAAGAAAGTGGATGTGGTTATGGGAGGAGGGAAGAAAGGAAAAGAAAGGAAGGGAAGGGGAAATGGAAAACAAAGCATGGCAACAAGAGCATGAAAAGGAGGGAGGAAGGAACCGGAAGGAAGAGGATGGAAAAGAGAAAGAACGGAAGGAGAGAGGCAGGAAGAGAGAAAAAGAGACAGAGACAGACATAGATCGGCTGCTGTCAGACCCTCACTGCTTTATACTGAGGAGCCAGATAGCCGCTCAGTGAAAAGCTGAGATTAAGCTCACAACATAATTTCCATTATGTTAATGTTGCTTTAAAATATATTGCACAGAGTGCTGCAACAATCAAATTATCAATTATAATGTCTACTCAGAGTAGGAAAGTGTTGCAAACAGAGGGCTGATTACTGCTTCAGTACATCCAATCTGCATACTCATTGTTCAGTACAGGGAAAACAAATTATCTTGTGTTGGCCCCAGTTCAAATTTAATTAAATGAGTGCAAAGCAATTATAATAAAGTACAATAGTGTAGTAATGAAAGGAAAATAACTCATTAACCTATTAATCTTTATTTATGTTCCTCTCAAATAACTATGTAATTTCTTTATCACCGCATCCCGTAAGAAGAAGTAGGGTCTCACTGCTTTGTGGCCTGGTTTAACAGGTTCTATTTGGTTAAGATGCCTTCACACTGACCATTTATACCAACTTTCCTTAGCTTTGGGGCCACCCCCACCTTCCCATCAAGCTCTCTGCCCGCACTTATGTGTATGCGGTCTAGATCTAGAGTTTCTCTTCTGGTTGAGAGAGAGAGAGAGAGAGCCTGGTGCTTTCAGTCAGAAGAGCTCACATCTCATACTTCACAGTGCTTTCTGGTTAACAAAGTGTTTTGCATGTAGGATCTCATTTAGGTCTTGCGACAACATGGTGGAGGTGGTATGATTACTGTTGCTGCTTGATCAATGAGGAAATGGAGTTTTCGAATAGATGAGCTTTTTGCCCAAGCTTTGAAAGTCCCCCGGTAGCAGATCCAGGACTGTCACTTAAGGCCACAGCCCCGATATCCTCATTTTGCCCCTGGAATCTCACTACGCAATGTATGGTCCAAAGACAAGCAGTTTTGTTATCAGCTGAAAGCTTGTTGGAAGTATGGAATCTTGGGCCCCCTTTCAGAACTGAAGAATCATGATGTGCATTTTACAGGATCCCCTGGTGATGCGGATGCAGTAGAAGTTGGAGAAGGATTGGCATTGCTGGATACCCCAGGGCCTTTCCCCCAGAGACTTAGACAAGTTCCCCAGGGGGATGCTTTTCTGGAGTTCTCAAAGCAATTACTTGACCTTGAGATGGACTTGAGATGATCCTGAGTGATCAGGGTTCACTCTGGCTCCCACTGGCATGCCACCGGCTGGGGGTAGAGGATGTAGGACAGGCAGAAATAGTTTTTCTTTTTGGCCCCACACCTGACCCTAAAACCCTCACCCCTTCCTTCAGGGAGAGTTTAGAAAAATGGAGAGGGAAGAGAAAGGAGAAACTGAGGAACTGAGGCAGGAAATAGACATTTGTCAAGTTTCTTTGTTCCTAAAGATTTTTTATGTATCATTGCTTTTTTCTAAATTTATTTATTTAGTTTGAGAGAGAGAGTGTGTGCATGAGTAGGGAGAGGCAGAGAGAGAGAGAGAGAGAGAGAGAGAGAGAGAGAGAATCCTAAGCAGACTTGGCACTTTCAGCATGGAACTTGACACAGAGCTTGAAGACAAGTAAAAAAAAAAAAGTTAAATATTTAAGGAATGTATTTTTTAAGTCATTTCAAATTTAGACTATCTGTTTGTCCCAATTGCTGCTGCTAAGAGGATCTTCACTACTTTTCATGTTTGCCATTTGCCCATATACCCTCAATCCCGTAGATATACTGTCATTTGAGGTGCAAATTATTTCATGTATTCTGTCTTCAGTGAACTTATTCAACACAGGTTTATTGAACTACTGTTCTGTGTGGGGATAGATGCGTGAATGGTAGAGCCCACAGTGGGGAAAGCAGACTTTAAATACACAAAGAATCGCCACTTCATAATACATGTCAATTGTGAGTGGAGAGGGAAAGGTTCACCCTATCTTCAAATAACTCAGCCCTGGGATGAGTTTCCTATTTCAGAAGAGTAAAATAAGTGTTTGAATAAATGAGCCAGCGACTTCCCTTCCAGTTTTAACCCAGTGTCTTTTTCTTCTTGCTTTATTGAGGTGTAACTTACAAATCAAAACTGTGCATTATTGTGTATTTCAAAACAATTGTATATATGTGTTGCTAATGCAGTTTCTTTGGGCAGAATGATTGCCGGGGCCCCTTAGGATTTGGAGCAAGTTCTCCCACTTACCTCTGTTCTTTCCTCTCCTCAGGTTTGCCCCAGACGATGCTCTGCACCCTTCTTCAACCTCCCCTGCTCCCCAGGAAGCTGATCTTTATGGACCCCCTCACTGGCTCCCTGGCCCTGCTCCTTCCAAGTGAACGAGACCATTGGAGGGGTTGGAGGCAGGCTTCATGGTTTGTACACCATCTCCTCATCTGCACAGTTGCCTTGTATCGGTTGCATCTCTCTCTAGAGAGTCACAGCTCCCGCCAGGCAGCCCTCTCTCTATAACTCCTCTCTGCACCCAAGATCAGCACATCAGGCTGAGACTAAGCCAAGCCAGGTGGCTAGTTGCCAAAGTTAAGGAAGTTGTGACTCTTGGGTCCATGCATTGTCCCAGTCCTGATGTAACATTTTTATGTAAGGGGCCAGATTAACTATTTCAGGTGTTGTAGGCCCAACAGTCTCTGATGCTACTATTCAACTCCGCCTTTGACCTCGAAAGCAGTTGCAGACAATAGGCGTGTTCCAATAAAGCTTTATTCTCATAAACAGGTCGTGGGCCATATTTGGCCCACGGGCTGTAGTTTGCCAACCCCTGCTCTAAGTGAGACAGTTCCCCACGCTGCTGACTCTGGGGTACAGCACTGTCCCTTGTGGTTTCCTTTAACCCTGCTCACATCTTTGCAAATAATTCCTTTACTAAGCTCCCCTCGAATTATCCAAATTGAGTGTGCCATCTGTTTCCTGCTAGGACCCTAATTGATGCACTTGGCTTCACATTTCTCCAACACAAGCTCTAATTGCAAAGGAACAACAACAACAAAAACAAAACCAACAGCAAAAAGTGGGGACTATGACCAATTATTATGTGGCAGGGATGTGGTGCTTTACATGTATTCATTCATCCCAAATATGATAGAACATTTCACAAAGTTACAATACGCTTTTAAAGTTGGCTGGAGCTGAAATAAATAAACCCCCTTTTTTTATTGGGGCCCGGAGTCTCAATCCTGCTGACCGACTTGTCCTCTTCTAATGGAATGGAGGTCTGTTCTAATTAAACAAGAAAACACATCTTTTCACAAGGGGAGAACGGAGGCCATTGTACTCTGTGCCTCAAAGAAAGCATGCTTTAATAAGAATCCTTTTATAATCCTTGCTTTTATTTGTTGCTTCCCAAAGCTTTTTCTGGTAATAAAAGGATTGTAAAGTTGACAAATATAAGCAAGGACAAAGAAGTTTGGGGAGATAATGCCTTGGTGAATGGGCAAGTATTTGAAAGTGCATTGATCCCACAACATGTAGAAGATGATCGCAAAAAGCCAAAGCTCCCATCAGGGTGATGTTTCTATTACAAAGTAAAAGCCCCTCCAGGCAGGATCATCTAACCCTTGTATCAGGTAGAATTATGCCCTGTGTTGAGGAGAAAAATAATTCAGGCAAAAATGTAGGGTTTGATATCTTCAGATGTGGATGTGTTGAACTTCTAACCTACTGCATTATCCTACATAACTGTAGGATATCCTACATAACTATCCTACATAACTGGAGCTCCAGCAAATGTGTCGTGTTCTGTGATGCATATGTTATGAATGTCTGTTCTCATTTCACCCTTATCCCTATCACCCACAGCACGTGTTATTCCTTCGGGCAAGAGCCACCATTTTTGAAGGCTTTACATGTTCCTCGGGGCTCCATTCCCAGTGCAAAGATGGAACACGTGACTGGGCCTGGGCCAATCAATGCAGTGCAATGCACCGGCCACCCAGATTGGTTTAGTTACATGCACGGTTAACAGATAAGACTGAGTCATGGTAAGCGATCAGACGGGCTGTTCTTCTCCACTAGAGTTGAACGTGGGAACCTAGAACTGCTACAGCTACGGTGGAGCCTGGGGCTGAAGTCAGCAGAGTAGAATGATGACATTGCTCAAGCCTGCAGGACATCCTTACCTAAAGCCAACCTTAATAAGATGGATTAGAGAAAAATATAAACAAGTTTCTACACTTTTCTGCATCCAAACCTCTTGTAATTTTGCACATTCTCTCACTGAGAGCTTCAGGGATGGAGATGTTTTCGTACCTCTTGAATCCAGCTTGTCTCCTGACTTGCTTCAGCCAATGCAATGCAGCAGAAGTGATCGTATGTGCTATCGCTCAATCTCAGAATCCAGCTGCCAAGCAGCTAAGCCTGGGTGAACCTGTTAGAAGGTGAGAGATGCTGGAAAGGACAGCCCAGCATCCCAGCCAGCCGTCAGAAGCCCATTCACAACTAACAGCCCAGTAGGGACCAAAATGAATGAGGGAGCCAGTGGAGACTGTAAGAGCCATCCAACTGAGCCCAGCTTTGATTGCTGACCCACAGATTTTGAGCTAAATAAGGAGTTGTGCTCAGCTACTATATGTTGACAGGAGCTATCAATCATCAACAACTAACTAATAACACACAACCCTAACCCTGGGTTTTTCACTTATGCATATCAGTAATTTATTATTATTGTTTGTTTGTGCCACTTAGAATTGGATTTTTCATCATTTGAGAGGAAAGGAATGCTATTATAATGGCATGTTGTTGGATGTGCCTCCACTCCTCAGCTAGATATCATTGTTAGGGATCCTGTCTGTCTGATATGGATCCAATGATGAGTGGGAGATCAATAAGTTCTTAATGATTGCATAATATTTGGGCTGGTTTTCAAATCACATTTTGAAGAGCAAAGGATATATTTGTTCTTGAGTCCCCGAAGTCATGGGGATCTTGCTTAACTTGGCCTAATTCCTCAGCAGGAATTTGGAAGATATAAGAGGCATCTCTGACCATCACAGTAGGTGAAAACAAGTAAGTCTGAGTATCTAAGGTATCCTCAGTATGTAAGAAACCATCCCGAGCCATTTTCCTCAAGGGAATCTGGAAAAATCTGGGTCTGAGTCTACCCTCCTTGCTATAGAAACCTGAAGTTAAGTGTGAACTCTTTCTGAGATAAAAGGCATGTACTTTTTCTAGGCAAGAAGCCCAGATCCACCTGCCCTTCCTGTCCTCTAGGACTCCATCCATTCCTTGCTATAACTTGCTGCATTATTCCTATAATTTATTTTCTTTGAGAAGAAAGAAAGAAAGAAAGAAAGAAAGAAAGAAAGAAAGAAAGAAGAAAAGAAAGACTAAAGTAAGAACCCCAAAGGAGTCACATTCCACTCCAGTAAAAAGATAGTATCTACCTGACTTATAGTAGAGTAGAGCCCAGCAACCAATTCTTATCAATCTTGACAAATTGTGTGTGTGTGTGTGTGTGTGTGTGTGTGTGTCTGTGTGTGTGTGTAGGGAGAGAGAGGATACTATTATTTTTATTCTTTAATCAGAGGATAACCAGACTTTCTCTACCCTAAGTGAGTTTACATTTTAAGTTCCTAAATGGTTGGTTTTTTTCTCAAATCCACGGACAAAGGTCAGGAGAAAGAAGATCCTATTGAGGATGGAAAAGAGAAATATACTCAGTGGCTGGAGATAACTTCTCTTAGCCCAGAGGTCAGGTGAGGGCAGAGCTGGCGGACATTTACTCTTCTCTCTAAACTCTCCCAGGCCTCACTAGCTCCTAATCTTTTCTTTCTTCTTTCTTACTCCTCCTCACTCATAGGCTCATCTCTTTCCCTGAAAGGCTCAAGGCAAAGTCCAAGGTGATGAAATGCCATTCATGAGAAAAGGAGGACATGGGCTGAATTGGGCTATCTCCTCCAACTAGACAACTGGAGTGGCATTGCCAATTGCCCATTGTCAGAATGAGGCCCGGAACCATTCAGACCTTCCTTCCTCATTAGACTGCAAGTCTGCAGAGTAGAGAAAATGCCATATTGGAAAATTGGATGCCAAAGAGAAGACATTCAGAAGGTAAATAAATGAACAGGGCAGAGGGTGGAGGGGCAAGTATGCTTGGAAGAAACAGAGGAACCTATGTACGAGAGAGAACAGTCGGTTGAAGCTACTGGACATGAAAGTGACAGAGCAAAGGAGGCAGTAATGCAAACTAGGGTGATAAGGGGGAAAGAAGTGAAGAGCTTCAATTTATTTCCTGTCACTCACCCCCTTTCTTGTATTATAAAATGCAAACTCCATAAACATGGTCTTATGACCCCGAGTGATTGAGACCCTCTGTCCCTTCAGCCTCTTCCCTAGAAGGGCTCCCTCTTATTCTTAGTTGCATAGGATTCTTTAATTTCGTCCACCATGCCAGGCTTGTTTCTGACTCTGTGTCTTGCCATTTGCTGTTTTTTTTCCCCGTCATGACAGGCTCCTCCCCATCTGTGAAGTCTCAGTTCAAACAGCAGCCCCTCTGTGAGGTCATCCTTGATCACTTTACCCAATATAGGTCTGCCCCTGACTCCTACCTCACTATTCTAGAATGTGCTCCTTCATTGTACTTCATGGTGGTGAAAATCATCTTCCTTCCTTCTGCTTACTTGGGGCTTAGTTCACTCTTCTTTTTCTAGCTCCTTGAGGTGTAAAGTTATGTTTTTATTCAATAGCTTTCTTTTTAATTTTTCAAAAAATTTTTAGAGCAAGTGAGCACATGGAGAGGAGCAGAGAGAGAGGGAGAGAGAAAATCTTAAGCAGGCTCCATGCTGAGCAACATGGGGCTCGATTCCACAACCCAGGGATCATGACCTGCACAGAAGTCAAAAGTCCAACACTCAACCAACTGAGCCACCCAGGGGCCCCTCTTCTTTTCTAATGTAAGCATTGATTGCAATAAACATCCCTCTTACTATTGCTTTTGCTGCATCCCATAGGTTTTTTATTTGTATTGTTGAATTTGAAGGGCTCTTTGTTACAGTAGCTAGTACTACCTGCCCTAGCTAATACACCAGGGAAGTCTTGCCAATGGTTTGTAAGGACCAACCAGAAGACACAAATAATCACAGCTTCTCTGAAATTCCTCTCTCCCATAATTCACTTCTCCTGTACCTCGGAACATGAATTCCAGCTGTTCCATCAACCACTGACTAGAACCATTTTCTTTGTTGAGCACGAAGTCTTTATTCATTAGGGTGCTCTCCAAACACATCTATCCCCTGGTGCTCATTTCCTGGCCTGGAAGTGTGTGAGGATCCCAGCACTCTCTGAATTTATATGCTCTGTTACCTGTATTAGTGAGAATGCTGGGCTGCAGCCATTCATCATCCACCAGTCCACCAGACAAAATGATTCACTCTAGACTTAAAGGCTGAAGCCGACTGAGTATCGCTTTAACTGAAAGGAAAGGACTTCCATAACGTGGCAAGAGCTTTACGGCGGAAAGTTGTATTAATGACCCCACTTCAGTGCTTATCAGGAGGAGGTCATATAATCCCTTCCCAGAATTACATGCTGGCCAGTTCAGATAAATAACACAGATCTCCACTATTCATAATCCAAAATGTTAACAATTAATTTCCGAAATCCATCCTGAAGGGGGCTGGAAGCCCAAATCGCTGGGCCCAGACAGGCCTTGCCTGGTAGATTTCTCATGAGTCAAAATTTAAACCTCCAACTTGTAACGAACTGTTGTCAAGACACAGCTGACTTAGGCAATCAAGATAACATTATTCAGCAATAATGTGGGTGAAACATACTCTAAGTGTGAATTAATAAGTCGGCTGACACCAGGCCCCAGATGTTCCCAACTCTGGCAATATGCCCAAAGTGATGATAAGCAGATTTACATACTTAACTAATATGTTTATTTAAAGGAAATTTCCAAATCCAAAATAACATCCAGATTTCTTATTTGGCTGCAGATCAAAAGACATCCTATCAATAAAGACAGAATCCAGGATAAACCTTTTCAACATCTGCTTAAAACCAAACAACAGATTTGAAGGTTTTGGTAAAACTTAATTGCAGACAAATTTTACTGCCTCTTACATAAATATATATTTTCATATCCCTGGGGTGGTTCTGACCTCATCAATTCTCATGTTCACAATATGCGACATTGTTCTTTTACTGGCACCAAGAGCTCTGCCTTTATGGAGACGGCCAGTCTCAAGGTTTTCTTTCAGACTGAAGGATGAACAGACTTTCCCCCTCATCAGGAAAGTGGAGCAAAAGTCAGGGGCATGAGCAAGAGCTTGGAATGTTGTAGAAAAGAAAAATCTGTTCCTCTCGTGACCAGTTAGTGCTTTGTTTTTCTGTAAGTTCTAAAAAGCATTTATTTGGTCTCACTCTTCCTTCATTTTAGAGTGATGCTCCTTGACTATTGATGTTTTTTCTTTTTGCTGTTGTTGTGGCTGTGGATTCCCCAAGGGAGAACTCAGTAACAGGATGAAAGTGTTACTAGATCCCTATGCTTGAGAAGGAGACATGATGGAATGGGTGTCGGCCATACTAGCTCATATCCATTCAGTGTGAGTGAGTTCACTTTCCCTAGGTGTTAACTGCCTGAAGTTGGACCAGGATTGTTGGACACTGAGGCATTTTTCCTACCCACTTGCCAGGGCTGTAATTGAACTAAGGATGTGCGTCCAGAAACGCCCTTTGCCTGAGGGTCTGTTTAGTGTCAGAGTCGGTATTAGCCGGTTGACCCTGGGGCAGGGAGATTTGGAGAGTCAGAAGTCATCCATCTTTGCCCCTGCTCCATCCTTTGAATTTAGTCATGTTAAGATTTTGAGTCCAATCTCTTCATAGCCGAGACCGGAAGGATAGGTTGGTGAAAGCATTCAAAGAAATGCCAGACAGAGCAGCAGTGGGCTACGATTTTCCTCTTCTCAATTGGCAAACATATTTCTAAATACTTCATTTATTTATACTTTTTATACTTCCTATACATTTTTTGAACAATAAGTGATACCATGGATAACAATTTTCTATGTATGATTTCATATATCTATATTTATATATATCAAAAGCCTTAAAATCTGTCTAACTTTTGACCTAGAAATTCTACCTCTAAAATGTGTAAGAAAATAATTACAGATTTGTACACCGATTTAACTATAAAAATGCACGGCTTTGCTTATGATAAGAAGACAAATATCAAATGACCTAGATAGCAAGCAATTGAAACTAGCTAATTAAATGATGGTCCACAATTTATGAAAATTTTCAAAATGAAGTAATAAGATAAAACAACGACAATGAAGAGTGTTGATCTCAGCAAATAAGAAAAATTATGCAAAAAAATGAGTGTTATATTTTGCCATTAGAAGATATATATGTACAAATATGTAATATGTATGCATCATTTTGTTTTTACTTTAAAAATTTTTTAATGCTTTTTATTTATTTTTGAGAGACAGAGAGAGAGACAGTGCGAGCAGGGGAGGGTCAGAGAGAGAGGGAGACACTCAGAGCAGGCTCCAGGCTCTGAGCTAGCTGTCAGCACAGAGCCCAACGTGGGACTCGAACCCACGAACCATGAGATCATGACCGGAGCTAAAGCCAGATGCTTAACCGACTGAACCACCCAGGCACTCCTGTATCTTAATGACATATAACAAAATTATGGCAGGGTACAACTCTAGATAATTATAGTTTGTTTTTTACTTATTTTATAATGTGAATGTTCTACAACGAACAACTATTATTTTTAGAATTCAAAATTCTAAAAATATTGTGTAAGTTTTCATTTTAAATTGATTGCCTTGAGGTATAATTTACATGTAATTAAATGCACTCATCTTAAGTATTCATTTCAATGAGTTTTGACAAATGTATGAACCCCATGTCGTTGACAAATTAATACACAGAACAACTAAAATATAGAATTACTACATAATTTCACCCTAAAATGTTCCCTCATGTCCCTTTCTAGTCAAACTTCTCACCTCCTCTGGCTCCAAGGTAACTCTCTGTCATTGTAATGAGCTGAATTGTGTCTCTCCCCAAATTTATAGGTTCAAGTCCCAAACCCCTAGTACCTCAGAATGTGACTTTTGGGAGATAGGGCCTTTCAAGAGTCAGATGATTAAGTAAAATGAGGTCACTTGGGTGGGACCTATGCCCATGTGACTGTTATTATAAGAAGAAGAGATGGGGCGCCTGGGTGGCTCTGTCGTTTAAGTGTCCAACTTCAGCTCAGGTCATGATCTCATGGCTCATGGGTCAGGAACTGCGTCAGCTCAGAGCCTAGAGCCTGTTTCAGATTCTGTGCCTCCCTCTCTCTCTACACCCCCCCTCAAATATAAACATTAAAAAATTTAAAAATTAAATAAAAGAAGAGATTGTAACACAGACATGTACAGAAGGAAAACAGAAGACAGCTTTGACAAACCGAGAGCCTCAGAAGATTCCACAACTGCCCCTTCCTGGATCTGACTTCTAAGTCTCCAAAATTGTGAGAAAATAAATTTCTGGTTTTTTAGGCCACCCAGTCCATGGTATGTGGATGGCAGCCTTAGCAAACCAATACAGATATTATAGTATTTTTTTCAGTTTATTTATTTATTTTGAGAGAGAGAGAGAGAGAGAGAGAGAGAGAGAGAGAGAGATGTGGGAGGGACAGAGAGAGGGAGAGAATCCTAAGCAGCCTCCACAATGTGAGCGCAGAGTCTGATGTGGGGCTTGAACTCACAAACTCTAAGACAATGATATGAGCCAAACTCAAGAGTTGGATGCTTAACTGACTGAGCCCCCCAGGCATCCCTATAGTATTTTTTTTTTTTTTTAAAAAGAGTTTCATGTAATGGAATCATACAGTATGTATGTTTGGCTCTTTTGTGCAGATTTGGCCTTGATGTTTTTGAGATTCATCCTTGTTGTTGTGTGAATGATTAGTCCATGATTTACTCTAATCTGTTGGAGATTCCTTCGTCTTGCTGGGTGATATTTCTTTGTTATGGCCATACCACATTTTGTTTATCCACCCACCAGATAATGGACAGACACGTCGAGTTGTTTCCAGTTTTGCACTATTATGAACAGAGCTATTGTAAAATTTCTGTACAAGGGGCACCTGGGTGGCTCAGTTGACTGTGTGTCCGACTCTTGGTCTCGACTCAGGTCATGATCTCATGGTTCATGAGTTCGAGCCCCGCATCGGGTTCTGCACTGACAGTGTGGAGCCTACTTGGGATTTCTCTGTCCCTTTCTTTCCGTGCCTCTCTAACTCATGTTGTCTCCCTCTCACTCTCTTATAAATAAATAAACTTAAAAGCAATATTTAAAATTCTTGTACAAGTTTTGTGGGTTTTTTTTTTGAAACATATGTTTTCATTTGCCATGGGTGAATATCCCTAAATAGAATTGCAGGCTCATGGCAGAAATAAATATTTAACTTCATAAGAAACTGTCAAACTGGTTTCCAAAGTGGTTATACCACTTCACAACCCTGCCAGCGAAGGACGGAAATTCTAGTTCCTCCACATCTATCCCAACACATTTTTCAGTCTTTTAAATTTTAGCCATTCTGGTTGATATGTAGTGTTAAGTCACTGTAGGTTTAAATTTAGATTTCCCTGTTGGCTAAAAATCTGAGCATCTTTTAATGTGTTTATTGGCCATTTGCAGATTTTATTTTGAGAACTGCCTGTTCAAGTCTGTTGTTCACTTTTTATTGGATAATTGGTCTTTTATTATTATTTTTGTTTAATTTTTATTTATTTTGAGAGAGAGTGAGAGCAGCGGAGGGGCAGAGAAAGATAATCCCAAGCAGGCTCCATACAGCCAGTACAGGGCTCAATGCAGGCCTCGAACTCACAGACCGTGAGTTCATGACCAGAAATGACATCAAAATGCTTAACCCCCTGAGCCACCCAGGCTCCTCTTTTATTATTGAGTTGTAGAAGTTCTTTATATATTCTAGATACAAATCTCTGCCCGATTACATGTATTGCAACATTTTCTTTCCGCCTGTGACTTTTCTTTACATTTTCTTCATAGTGTCTTTCCAAGAGCAGAAGTTTTACATTTATTTTGCTTTTAAGTAAAAAGAAATGACCAGTGGTGTTGCATGAGAATTCAGGATCATCAAGGTGGTTTCCATTTCAGCTTACCCTCCAGTTTTTTGACTCAATTTCTCTCTCTCTTGTCACCTGTTATTTTAACTAACAGGTGCCTACTGGTGGGAGCTGTGAGCAGAAAAGGCAAATGGGCCACCAGGAAACCATAGCAAAAACAGAAACAAAGCCCAGGGCACCCTGGCACATACTCTGACTTCGAGGAAGGGAAGCATCATGTCTGCAAAAGCACCTTCCAGGACTTTCTGGCTTCAGACTGACAGCAAAAACCGTCTTCCATTCACAACTAACAAAAGTCCTTTTCAGGTATGATTTGGGAAGCGCTATTCATGTTTCTTTGCAAGAAGCAAAGCAGAAAAATAAAGATCCTTCAGAATTCTACTAGAAAACAGCCCTTCTGGGAAATGCAGAATTGGGCTTTCTGAGCTATAAGGCTAAACTGTTCCTTCACTCCCCAAGAGCCGACTGCTTTCTGCTGTGTGGCCCCAAATGACCCTATGCACACACATGTCCTCACAACTCAGCATATTTCTTTACATGTCTGCCTCTTAAAATCACACCAGAGCCCTGTTAGGACATGGCCATGCTTTGTCCTTCTTTGTATGTATAGAGCCTGAAATAATTGGCATAGAATAAGAAATCAATGGTTATTACCTGAATGAATGAATGAATGAATGAATGAATGAATTGTTCAAACCCAAAACGCTGAGATATCTCTTCCAGTTCTACACTCGATTTGATGAAGTCTTTCACTCTGCAGTTAGACAGACCCAGGATCATGCCTCAAGCTCCACCTCTAGCCCCTGTGTTACTCAAAGTTCTCAGCCTTTGAACTCCAGTCTCTTCAACTTATTAAAGGAGTATTGATGGGTACAATTATGATAATTGCCTCATCGGTTTGTGTGGATTCAAAGAATGAACACAAGGTGTGTAGCTGTGTCTGGCTCATGGAAAGCGCTCTGTAAATGTTAGCTCTGATTATGTTTAGGCTGCATTTTATGTGACTCATTTCTTAGAAAATTACTCTTAATGTTTGCTGTGGCTAGAAGATGATGGTAATGGTGATGATGATGATCAAGTAACTATTGGACTAGGTGTCTTATGTGCATTATATTTCCTAATCTTTACAACAACCTTGAATTACAGGGATTTTTTTCCCTCTTTTATGCTTTTAACTCAAGTGACTACATGAATCACCAAGCTAGTAAGTGTTGGAGCCTGGATTTAGACTCGAGCTTATCAGACTCTAAGTTCTTTCATCATGGTCACCCTACTCTGTCCCTTCACACAAGAAGGTGCTCTTCAGAGGAGAAGATGCCTGTCGTCAAGGAGGACAACATAGGTCACAGACATGGGGTTGGCAGATTGTTCTGTTTGGAAGAATGGTTGACTTGGGCTTTTTTGTTTTATTTATTTTTGAGAGAGAGAGAGAGAGAGAGAGAGAGAGAGAGAGAGAGAGAGAGAGAGAGAGAGAGAGAAAGAGAGAGAGAGAGAGAGAGTGTAAGTAGGGGAAGGTTAGAGAGAGAGGGAGACACAGAATCTGAAGGCAGGCTTTAACCCATGAACCGTGAGATCATGACCTGAGCCAAAGTTGGACACTTAACTGACTGAGCCACCCAGGTGCCCCATGGGATTCAGCTGACTTTGAGGACCACCAGTTCTGTCTTTCTCTCCTTTTTAATTTTTTTAATATTTATTTTTGAGAGAGAGAGACAGAGTGTGTGTGTGATCAGGGGAGAGGCATAAAAGAGGAAGACACAGAATCCCAAGCAGGCTCCAGGCTCTGAGCTGTTAGCACAGAACCTGATGCAGGGCTCGAACCCATGAGCCACGAGATCATGACCTGAGATGAAGTTGGAGGCTTAACCAACTGAACCACCCAGGTACCCCAGTCCTTCCCCCCTTTAGATACTAAATCACTTAGGATTAACTTCTGTAGCACATTACAGACAACACAAACAACAGTGGCTGAAATGAATTTTTTCTCTTGCATAAGGAACAAGCCGAGATGTTTAAGCCAGTGCTGGTATGGTGGGTTCCAAGCTGCAAAACAAGGTTTCTTCTATCCTTTTGTCCCTAAAAATAAGCATTCAGGAGAAATGTTCTCCTTCCTCACACAAGGCCTGAAACTTCCTGACCCCATGAAGAGATATGCAGCCCCAACAAGTGGGCCAGCCCAGGAACCCTCTGTATCTGGGGACTTGGGATTCTCCTTCTCCACCAAATGCCACCCTTCTGTTGGCTTGGGAAAAGCCCTCTACACCCTCTGGTAGTTCTATAGAGACCAGTGGGAGCCCAGCAGCACCAGATATGATAAGCAATTCAAAATAATTTTGCAAAGGAGGTGCCTGGGTGGCTCAGTCAGTTAAGCATCCAACTTCAGCTCAGGTCATGATCTGATGGTTTGTGGGTTCAAGTTTCATATCAGGCTCTGTGCTGACAGCTAAGAGCCAGGAGCCTGCTTTGGATTCTGTCTGCCCCTCCCTCATTCACGCTCTGTCTGTCTGTCTGTCTCTCTCTCTCTCTCTCTCTCTCTCTCTCTCTCTCTTAAATATAAATAAACATTAAAAAATAAAATGATCAAAGTAATTCTGAAAAGGCTCTGAAAATTAAATGGTTATTGGACATGTTCATCCCGGGATTGTATCTCAACTTCACCTTTTGCCAGCCCACAAAAGCATGCCAAGACATGTGTGCTGAACCTAAACAGCCTGCTAAAATCAAAGGTTTAAGTGGAACCCAGAGTCTCCTAACAATAACAGTTAAACTATCCAGTATATAGTAGAAAACCATCATCCCAAGAACCAAAAAAAAACAACGTGAATAAGAAAAGGCAACGAACACCAGCACTGAGATGAATCAGATGCTGGAATTATCTGGCAAAGATTTTTTAAAAATAGATATTTATTTTGAGAGAGAGAAAGAGCAGGGGAGGGGCAGAGAGAGAGAATCCAAGCAGGCTCTGAGCTGTCAGTGCAGAGCCTGATGTGGGGCCCAAACCCACAAACCATGAGATCATGACCTGAGCCAAAATTGAGAGTTGGACGCTTAACCAGCTGAGCCACCCAGGCTGACAAAGGTTTTAAAGCAGCCATCAATAGGGTGGCTCAGTCGGTTAAGTGTCCAACTTTGGCTCAGGTCACGATCTCATAGTTTGTGGGTTCGAGCCCCACATCGGGCTCTGAGCTGACAGCTCAGAGCCTGGAAACTGTTTTTGGATTTTGTGTTTCCCTCTCTCCCCAACCCTCCCCTGCTCATGCTATCTCTCTCTCTCAAAAATAAACAAAACATGTAAAAAAATGAAGCAGCCATCATTGGGCACCCCAGTGGCTCAGTAGGTTAACTGTCCAACTTTGACTCAGGTGGTGATTTCATAGCTCGTGAGTTCGAGCTGTGCATTAGTCTCTGTGCTGACAGCTCAGAACTTGGAGCCTGCTTCAGATTCTGTGTCTTCTTCTCTCTCTGCCCTTCCTCTGCTTGCTGTCTGTCTCTGTCTCTCTCTCTTGACATAAATAAACATTAAAAATTTTTAATAAAAATAAATAAATATAACAGCATCACTCAAATGCTTTAACAATCAACCACAAATTTTCTTCAAAAAAATGGAAAATCTCAACAAAGAAAGTTTAAAGAAAAATGGAAAGTTACAGACTGAAAAATATAATAATAGTAATAGAAAGGGCTTATCTCCAATCGGGGCAGCACCTTCTCCAGAATTCAGTGATTTCCAAATTTAATTTTGCTGGATATTTTTTAGATACAAGGGAGGCTGAGAAATGTAGTTCTCAAGCTGGGCCAGCAGGGATATACTGGAGTTTTGTTTACTGGGTAAAAGGCAAGAATAAGTATTGAACTGTTAACTACCTATATCTACCATTGAAACCAATGGCCCATACAGTGAGAATGATGCCAAGGTTCTAGGAGTTGGTATTGGAATAAGGACTTATTATGAATAAGATTAGAGAAATGGTGTGGCCATTAAGGAAGATAAGGAACTTTTGGTTCAGTCTGGCATGATCGACAGTTACCATTTTTTGTAAGTGCTGGCAGAAAGACAATTTGATGTGACCTGATGTCACTAACACCTCAACAGGCTCACCTTTTGAGGAAAGGCCACTTAATTACCTGATTAATTTGCTCATCTTAATTAACTTGTCCCTATTGTTGATAACCTTGTATTGATTGCTCTGCTGGTAGTAATTAGAAAAGTGGTAGAGAAGTAAATGGAGAAGCCACAAGGAGGAAAAATAAGAGCATGCACTCCTGTCTCTCAGGAATCTATCCTCTACACTTCGAGCTCCACACTTTTGTTTCTCCTTCTGGGTAAATATATTAGAAATGCAAAGAGAGAGAGAAAGACAGAAGAAAGAAAGAAGAGAAAGAAAGAAAGACAGAAAGAAAGAAAGAGAAAAACAAAGAAAAGAAAGAAAGGAAAGCAAGTCATTTTCTCTGGTAAACATTTCTACTGTTCCTCATTCCTTAGAGATTTGCCCCTCCCCCTTTTTTTCCTCAAAGACTTTGCTCCCTTCCCCCACATGGTCCTCCTCTCTTGACTACAGCTGACTGGGCAATGGATGAACACATAACAGAAATCTATTTTTTCAGATTTTTGAATTGGAGCATGAAAAACAGGATCAGTTAACTCTGGGTACTGAAACTGTAGGATTCCATAGACTTGAAGGGTGGTCAGGGCAGCCATTTTGTGGCAGCCATCTTGGGTCTTGTACTCCATCAACAACCACTGAGAGCTGTCCAGTCATGCTCACCAGTCTTCTAGTGGCTTTCCAATTCCTGATATCAGTCTCTTGTCCCCTGGCCATACTTGTTACTCTGGGTTTTACAGGATACTTTTGATTCTTTTACAAAAGGTCTTTTGTACATAAACTCACTCACCCTGGTTGCCATTTTTTGCAACCCTTGGACACCCCTAATATAATAAAGCACTCTCATCATTGGCTTCTCTCCATTTTGCTTTGAACACCTCTAGGGAAAATGCACATGTAAGGGACCTATGAAAAATCAGTAAATGGGAGTTGCTATCAAAAATGTGGAAGCTGAGGACAGATTTTTGGTTGGCAGAGACCAAAGGTAAAGAGTGGAAGAAATGGAGGAAGGTGGTCAAGATGCACAAATTTCCAGTTATATAAGATAAATAAATTCTGGGCCTGTAACATGCTGTGTGGTGACTATATAGGTAATGATATTGTATTGTATATATGAACATCTCTAGGAGAGTAAATCTGAGAAGTTTGAATCATAAGAAAAATACTTGTGACTATATGAGGTGATGGATGTTAACTAAATGTATTGTGGTGATCATTTTGCAGTGTACATATATCAAATCATTGTGTTGTGTGCCTTAAACTAATATAATACTTAATTAATTTTTTAAATGTTTATTTTTGAGAGAGAGAAAGATCAGAGTGCAAGCAAGGGAGGGGCACACACACACACACACACACACACACACACACACACAAAGAATCTGAAGTAGGCTCCAGGCTCTGAGCTGTCAGCACAGAGCCCAATGCAGGGCTCAAACTCACAAACTGTGAGGTCATGACCTAAGCCGAAGTTGGACACTCAATTGACTGAGCCACTCAGGCACCCCAATAATACTTAATTTTATCTCAATAAAATTGGGAAAAAGGTATAAAGTGATAGACTGTTCCAGTTCTCATCAGACCAAGTGCTGTGCCTAACCCTTTCCTACCCATCAACTCGGGCTTTTCCTGCCATTAACATGTCACCATATTCCCACTGACTTCAGTCCTTTGGGACCCCTTAATTCCCATACCCCACCCAGATTCCCAGAACTCTATTGCCTCCCAGAAGTAATCATAGTCAACACTTAATACCAGTTATTTTGGCTTGGGGCCATGGCCTTGCAAAGCTGGTATTGAAGTGATGCTCTCCTACCTAATTTGATTGAATTGAGTGTTCCAGTAAGACTAGTGATGCTTTCCTTGCTACAGGGTCCATCCTAATGAGCAAATGCTGCCTCTCTTTCATATAAGGCTGCAAATGTGGGCTTGTAAGGAAAATCTTTACAAACACTTCTTGGTGTCTCAGAGATCACCCAACATAATTACACATGGGGATATGCTGAGAAATACTAAAATAAACCTGACTTAGCATGCACATAAGTCTTTCATTTAGTATTGTGGCATCAAAGTTTAAAAAAATGTGTTTCCCTAAAGTTTGACTATTTATTAGTTGAGAATATAATAGAAGTGAAAGAGCCAACGAAAATTTAAAGCAGCCTAATCAGCGAGACAGCATTAGGACCATCTGGAGTCGCATATTTCCAACACCTTTGTCTAGAGTCTTAAGCAGTGCCTGTGTTTGTACAAGTCACATAAACAAGAACCACTTCAAACTTTGCTGAGAAAAATGAGGGCATCTTTACAAAGACAGACCAATGTGGAGGAAAGCCATGTGCGACCTGCAGCTCTTTGACAGCTATCCCTCATACAGAAGAAATCCGGAAGCTCAATTCTAGAAGACAGAAGAGCCTCATGATAACCCTGACCTTTCACGTAAGGAAGAAATGAGCTCCTCTTGTTAAAACATTTTTTTGTCTCTGTTACTAGAATTTACCCTAATCCTCATGGATGCAACACAGTTTCTGTGTTGACAAATACATGTCTACAGCATCATATAAATGGCAGCATGGCATTTCAGGATAGGGAAAGATCACCAGTTACTCATCCACCCCACTATTATAGGCTGTTTAAGCTATTTCTGACATTTTTGTTGGTTAAAAAAGGCATGGTGACGTGCACATCCTCAGACTTATCTTTAGGATACACTGCTAACCTAGTTTATGTACACCAGTTTGAATAGGCCCACCTAAATGATTGCATATATTTAAAATTTTTTTGAAACTTTATTCCAACATTCTTCTCCAGAGATGTAGCACCAAATCATGCTTCTACAAAACTTGCAGGAAGTGGTTTATTGAGACTCAACACACTGGTGATGACTTTTTTTTTTCTTTTATCGTTGACAATTTGATTTATGCTGGACTTCTGCAACCTACACCATGGTAGTGTGTTATCTTTTAGTTGAGTGATAAGTATAGTCTCCCCATCACCACCACCAACACTACCAATTTCTCTGCACTGGGGTTAGTATCCCCACTTATACTCCTCAGCATTCATTTTATTGTTGCAACCATTAATTGTTCATTCATCTAATATTGAGTACCTACTTCATACCAATATTGTGATAGCTGTTTATGATATAGGGATGGATAAGACTGACAAGATCCCTATCTTCATGCAGCAGATCATTCTACCATATTCACATAGTTGACTGTTGGGCTCAGGATTTGCTTCCACCCCAGTACATTGTGGAAACAGATCTGCTTCTCTCTCATATTGACATTCACTCATCAGCCATGGAGATCTTCACAGACATTGTCATTTTTAATCTTACCTCTAATAGTGGGAAAGCATCACCATGGCAACCCTATAATGGGCTACTAATGAGTAATTTTGGTGTTAGATATATCACAGTGGTCCAAATATGCTAAAGAGGAGACTCAGTCTTCACATTACGGGAGATGAAGTTTTCCTGAGTGGAATACTCAATTGTAGATGGTCTTCTCTCTCTGACACCTAAATGACTTCAACCATATGGACAAGGGTCCATCCTTCAGCTCCTGACCATCCTGACCAGCCCAGAGAGGTCAGAGCTCTGGAATGCTCTTAGGAGTCACAGAGTCTCTAAGGCAGATGAGATCATAGAGGAAACAATAAACCCACCTCCCATGTAGGAATCTCTCCAATGTCCATCTTTCACATGTCCTGATTCTATAGTAGCCATCCTCCAACTCTGTAGCTTTCTAGAGCAGATGCATAGTAGAACATGAACCAGAAACCATGCTCCTTTTCCAGATGTGGACAGAATCAGACCCAGGTTTTGGGACTGAAAAGTAATGACCATATGTTCTGATTTGAAGTAGTGACCTCACAGTGGCTTCAAACAAATCGAGACTTCTAGATTCTTGACCAGATCCTCAGTCAGGCCACATGGGTTTATAGGTTGTAGACTTTATAGAAAAAAAATTAATGTGTAATTCAAGAGCATTCCAGGTTTAAAAGATTGTGTGTGTGTGTGTGTGTGTGTGTGTGTGTGTACTGTGTACATTTATATTTATGAGTATGTGTTTATGGAAGGGGAGTTTCTTTGAAAACCATCTAGCAAATATAGATCAATGGCCCTTGCGATATTTGTGCATGCATTTGCTGCTTTCCATAGGAGCAACAGGCAAGTTATTGAGCTCTGTAGTTTTCACTGTGCATTTATTTGTGTTTGTCTGTTCCCTGATGGAAGACAAGCTCTATGAGATCAGAGATCTTGTCTATCTTGCTTCATACCTACCTCCACGTAGCCTAGAATGGTGCCTGGTATTTAGTAGGTGTTCAAAAACTAATGTAAACATATTCATCACATTTCATTCACACACTACTCTGTGAGGAGAATTCCATTATTTATTCATTCAACAGCTTTCTCTGAGTATCTACTATATGCCTGATATGCCAGCCATGAACCATCATTAATCATCTTCCTTCTCCCTGCCAGGTGTCTTTTGGGGCCTAAATGTATGATGGGGGATGGGAATGTGTCCTTGTTAGTAGGTTTTACAGATACTTAGTGCTTTATCTGTCCCTTCAAACCCATTTTGGAACAAGAGAATGGAATAAAGACATTTGATTTATTACTGATGATGTGGATAAATTTAGTCTTCCCCCAACCCCAACACACACACACACACACACACACACACACACACACACACTCATATAAATGAGATTTAGTGTAAAGGATGTGGTTCCAGTTACTCTACGTTTTTATCCCCCTCTGCTCCCAGGCCAGGCAGGCAGAATCCCACCCAACTCATGCCATGATTCAATTGCACCACTTCTTCCCTTCCTCACAGAGTCTCAACTTAGATTGGGTCTCATCATCCAAGGAACAAGTCTTTCTGATCCCAACCAGGGGTCTCCAGAGGGGACTATGTCTCCAGCCAGGAACGAGGTGAGAAAGTCAGAAGAATGCTGGAGGCTCAGGAGTCTCAAGGGGAGGTGAGGAGAAGGTCCCCAGAGGGTGAAGTTTCCTGCAGCCAGCTCGCTGGTGGTTGGCACTTAGGTTTACTAGAGCTGGCTTTGGGTCCTAGGATCAGGCTCATTGCCATCTCAACAGATGGGCATGTGGGTAGATAGCCAACAGATAATGTATGAGCAACAAATGTGTTTGTTGAGGGCAGTTTTCCCAGGCAGGAGCATCAAAACAGGCTCATCCTGAGACTCCACACCTGTGCTCCTCTTCTGCCTAAAAATCTGCTGGAGGCTGAGGTCCCAAACACAGGAGAGGGGCCTGAACAATTTCTATCAAATTCTTGCAAGAGAGAGAAAAGGATGGCTCCAGGGAGCATAAGGAGAAGGACTCCCCCAGGGGGCAAAAAAGATGCCAACGTTTATTTTCAATGAAGGCAACAGGAGGGAGTGAGGTCAGACACAAAGAAGATCCCCATGGGTTTGTCTATATTTCTTCTGCTTACAGCTGAGAAGTTGTGAACATCCCATTTTATGACACTCACGTAGCCATGATGAGCTTTGAGGAGAAAACGGGGAATGTGCAAAACTGACAGCTGCCCTGGAATCTTCTCCCTGGAAAATGAGAAATTCTGTCTTCATGAGGTATAAATTATGAATATCATGACTAGTGTCCAGAGGTAAGAAATGCACAGCCCATGTGCAGAGTCTGCTTTATCCTGTGTACCTGGGAGACCCTGCTAATTGATTACAATGTATTCAGCATTTTCTCATGAGTCCCAGCCAGGGCTTCAGATCTTTTTTAAAAATTTATTATCTAATACATTCACCGCTTGCAAAATACTAAAGTATATGCTTGAGAAATTTCCCTCCCACCCCTCATATCCTGTTCCCTTCCCCAGACTGGGGCCAAGCTGCCCAGACAACATGCTAGCTTTGAGAGAACATGGCATGGGAGATGTACCTAATTTCCCATTCTGAATCTACTCTTTCAGTTTCAGAGAAGTGGCCCAGCAACATTTTTCTAGCTCCAGTCTCGGTCACACAAATGGTCAGCTAGGACAGAGCAGACTTAGCCCTGTGGCAATGATATAGGTCCTTAATACAAATTTTTGATTAAATGGGCAACTCCATAAGGGCACCTGGGTGGCTCAGTCAGTTAGGAGTCTGACTCTTGGTTTCAGCTCAGGTCACAGTCTCATGGTTCGTGGGTTTGAGCCCCATGTCAGGCTCCACACTGACAGGTGAAGTCTGCTTGGGATTCTCTCTCTCCCTCTCTAACTCTCCCCTGCTCATCTTCTCTCTCTCTCTCTCTCTCTCTCTCTCTCTCTCTCTCTCTCTCTCTCAAAATAAATAAACTTAAAAAAAAAACAAACAATGGGCAACTCTGTGCTCACAATGCTTTGGATATTCCTGATTAATGCCTGGGCTTCTCAGAGGCTGATATCCGCTGAGCAGGGTCAGCACCTCTGGACAAGACTTTACCAACCAGACTTTCTCACGGACTTCTCGAGGCCTCCTCCTGGGGGAAGAGGATCAGATGCCAAGCTGGAAATTTTCACTTGGCTATGAATGTTGACAAAGCCTTGAGAAAACTAAGAGCAGAAGAGAAAGCACTGGACTGAAAGTCAGAAGATTCTGAGTCCCTCTCCCTGTTCCAGTATCTCCTAGTTGTGCGATCTTGAGAACCTCACTTCCCATTTCTGGTGTAAAATGAAGGGGTTACATCATTGAAGAGAAGTAGGAGTGGTTACATCCATGAGCTTTAGAGCTAGACCTTCTGGATGTGAATCTCGTCTCTGGCACTCACCAGCCTTATGACCAATGCCATGTGAGACACATAAGCTCTCCCAACCTTTGTGCCCTCCTAAGCAATGTGAGGATAATAATAATTCCTGCCTCATGGAGTTATTGTAAGAAATGAATGAGTTCACCATACATTTAAAGTGGGTGGCATAGTGCCTAAAACATGGTGAGCACTCAGTCAGTGTTAGCTGTTATTATTTTATGATGACTTCCAAGAGAGGCAGGAGACAGTAGAGGGAAGATACTGAGGAATTAAATACCTATTTTTATGTCAATACCAATGATGACAACTGGCTACTATGTTATTTAAAACTTCTCTATTTTCTTTTGCTGTCACCCGCATACTCCAAAGGTGTTAACATTAATTTTGCCACCAATGATTAGATTTAGAGATGTTGGTGAAGGTAACTGGTTTCTACCAATAAAGTTTCACCTTTGACTTTGAAATCACTTAGTCCAACAAAAAAATAAGAAGGTGTCTATAAGGAAGCCAGACATTTGAGTTTTTCATGCTAAAGATGGGGTCATGCTTTTTGTCCTTAGTAGGCAAACTGTGGATCTGTTTGCTGTAAGAAAGTTTGATCTCATGTTATCAAGTAGCATGAGCCTCTATGAAGATGTTTTCTTGAGATGCATCATCAATGTCCCTGTTTTGAGTTGAAGTGTGCCCCCCAGGAAGATATACTGAAGTATTAACCCCTAGAACCTGTAACTATGACCTCCTATTTGGAAATGGGGTCTTTGCTGATGTTATAAATTAGGATGAGCTCATACTCGACTAGGGTGGGCCCTAATCCAATGTGACTGGGATCCCTATAAGGAAAAAAGAGAAAAAGACATACAGGGAGAGTGCCACAGGATCAGAGGGGCAGAGATTACAGAGTGGTGATTACGAGGCATGGATTGCCAAGGATTGCTGGCAAATTCAGAAGGAAGAGAAAGGCATGGAACATACTTTCACCTAGATCCTCCAGAAAGAGCAAGGCCCTGCCAACACTGTGTTTGCAGACTTGTAGCCTATAGCACTGCAGAGAATAAATTTCTCTTGTTTTAAGCCATCCAAGTTTGCAGGGCTTTGTTACAGCATCCCTGGGAAACCAATACAGTCCCTGAGGAAGGTAAAGATGGATGATTGGTTTAAAAAATCAAGGACAGAGAAACAAGTTCTTTGAGAACATATATGACTTTTTTTTTAATTAGAGAGAGATGTGGAGGGGAGAGGGGTAGAGAGAGAGAGAAAGAATCTCAGCCTGATGCAGAGCTTGATCCCATGACCCTGTGATCATGACCTGACACTCAACTGACTGAGTCACCTGGGTGCCCCCATATATTTTTATTTGCACATATTTAGATAATTATACCTGGGAGATCTATGCCAACAATGTCCTACTAATCTTATTCCCATTCCAAGGTCCATCTGGATGTTTCCTCACAATGGAAGGCTCTCATCTCAAATCTTATCACATAGCCTCCTCTCCTGCATTCAGCTTCATCTCCTCAGAGAGATCTTCATGGACCATCCCCACGATAGCAGCCCAAGCCACTAGGCATTCTTCCTCAGGTTTCCCTGTTGAGTTGTTCCAAAACACAATGCTATATGAAATTCTCCTGTCTACCTGACGGCTCTTTGGCTTGCCTCACTCCTCTGTTGGTAGGATGTCGACACCCTGAGAGAAGAACATGGTGCCTCGGACCCCACTCTCTGTAGCACCTGGAAGAGATTCTTGCTCCTAACAGGCACACGATTCCATATGCCATCACATTTAAGATAATCCCAATCATAAGATGCATCATCACTGTGTACCACAAAGAAAAGGATACTAATTAAACTCTGAGCTGACATAGTAATGGAGAGATGCACCCCACTGCAGAGATGTTAAACTGCGAGAAAAAAGCATATCTTAGATGCAATGAAATATGGCAATGTTTCAATAATGATGCCCTCATGTAGAGTTGTGTTCTTGGCAAAATCTGACTCCTGTAAAAACCAATACAGAAGCTACATCACTTGCCTTGAGCCTGGTTCCATATCTATGAAGTTCCCACAGGTATAGAGTGGAGAGGGAGAAGAGGTCAGGTGGCAGGAACTTGAGGGTATTGTGTCTATAACAGGAAATGTTCTAGCCATTTCTTTTTTTTAATTTTTGTTAATGTTTATTTATTTTTGAGAGAAAGAGAGACAGACAGAGTGTGAGTGAGGAGGGGCAGAGAGAAAGGGAGACACAGAATATGAAGAAGGCTCCAGGCTCTGAGATGTCAGCACAGGGCCTGATGCAGGGCTTGAACCCACAGACCGTGAGATCATGACCTGAGCTGAAGTTGGATGCTCAACTGACTGAGCCACCCAGGCAATCCTGGCCATTTCTGAAGTCCACCATGGTACCACTAAGCCTCAGAATCCCTGTGTAAGGTTGTGTGGCTTATTGCATTTCACAGCTAATGTATGGATAGTTCTTCTCACCTACAACACAGGGTTTATGACATTTTTTTCACTTCAGCACAGTATTTTGTGTCAGGCAGGTGAGGGAAGCTAAGTGCTTCTAGGTTTGGGTGAATTACCCGACTTGCCCACAGTCACATGGATAATTAGTGTCATAGCCAGGACCTGAGATAGTTCTCCAATGTTGTGTCCAGACCTCTTTCTACCCACCCAATTGACGAGTACCTAATCCAAGCTAATTACAGAGCTTGCTAATTACAGATTCTATTGTTAAATAAGATCGAATTGAAATGAATTCAGGCTCAACATTCTGGAAGTTTCCATAAAAGTCTGAACAAAACTTTGCATGTCCTTGAGAGGATTGTCTAACCTCTTAGTTCCTGACTCACCCATGAGAGGCCCCCAGCCATCTTGTCCCCCGTTTTGAGTCCAAAACCTTTTCATGTAAATGAGCTATTGAGCCAGTGGGAGAAAAAGTCTGAGCTCCTTTGGGAGTGCATTTTGGAGCACTTTACTGTTTCCTTAAAGCTTGGGGAAGAGTAAGCGGTAATCAATAGTGAAATCTGCCTGAATCTCGGAGGCTTGATGAAGGTGCTTTTGAAGCACATCACAGAGCTTGATTTTCTGTTATTTAGTGCCAAAAGTTATTACCTCAGCAGCAGTGCAATGTCTAATTTATACCAAATTGTTAGCTGAAATCTATTAAAGTTTATTAGTACCGCCTCAGAATACAGTAACATCTCACTGGTTCTGCTCGTGTTTAAATTGACCAGCTGGTTTAACTCTATTAGCTTTGAGGCTGAGATAAACTCGGGTCTGCAGAAGCCATCCACGGCACTGGGGGAGAACGGATACAGATGAAGCTGGCGATATTTGGGGTGTTAGCTGCTACCAAATTGCTGCAGGCTTCATCTCTCTTGATGCAGTCATGACCCCGTTAGTCCATTACCAATGGAATGGGGAGCTGTCCTCAGAATTCAGAAAGCAGTTGTCAATGTGATGGAGTTTCCAGCAGAGAAGGAGGCATTCCTGGAAGTCTGGGGCTGAGAGCCCACACCGGTGAGCTGGAGGATCCGGATGAACCTGATTTGTCCAGACATTTCCCCATAGCCTGCAAATTTGTGACTTCCAGAGAGTACTTCCAGTTGCATTGAGGGAAGACAAAAAAGATCTAACGTTACCCATAGAGAGATGTTCTGACATTGGTCCCATCCTACCTGTCCTCAGGGTCAGGATCTCAAAGAAACCAGACCAAAACCATATGGAAACATTTAAGTAGAGGCTGAATGACCCTCTACAATGGTATCCAGTGTTTGGTTGCTTTAGACTGCCTGGAGCAGTAAGAATAGTCACCCCGATCTGGTTTGAGAACTGACCTCACTGCTCACTATCTGCACAGTCTTGAAAAAGTGACCTAAATATTCTTGGTCCCAGTTTCCTCTTCATAAAATGGTTTTTTGTGTGGTTTTTTTTTTTTTTGGTGTGTGAAGATGTCAGTATTGTACATAAGCGCCTGACACAGCCTCACTAACACAATAAATATGTAATCCACATTCATTTCTTTCTCTTTACTTCTGTTTAGCATTTTACACTCATTGGGTTGTAAAATGGATAATTCGGTTAATTATATTTTCATTTTGCTCTATACTTCATCTCCGTTCCCTTATATTCATTATCTTTTTCAAGTCTGGAAGGAACTCAAAATATTAGGTAGAGCAGGAATTTATAACCTGTTTGACACAAGAGGAAGTCCTTGATTTAGCAAGGTGAAGAGACCCACCCAATGTCACACTGTTAATGCAGATAAGGTAAGAAGGTAAGGTTCCTCAGTCCTGCTCCAGGATCCTCTGCACCTCATCCTGTGGTCATTACATGACAGCGTTCTGCAAGGGGCATATGTTTCAGAAAAGCAACGAGCACTCCAAACTCCACACTTGTGTTAGGGCCAGAGGCAGAAGAAGCAAAATTCTCCATCATACAGTAGGTGCTCATCGTGTGTTCATGTTCACTGAATGAATGAACTCTTGAACCGAACTACATTCACCCCATCAAGATCTCCAGGATGGACGTGGGGAGAGGATATACAAGAAGCTAGGTTACGTAAGAGGGAAAGTAGGCAGGCAGTAGAGAGACTTAAGAGTTTCCCAGGTATGTGGCCATGATCCTTCAATAAGCACATTTAAAGTATGCTCCATTCTAAATCAAAAGCAGCCTCATCAGGAGTGGGGGAGACAAGGCACCTGGGGTGCTGAGCTGTTAGTGCCCAAGAGGTAAAGCTCTCCAGGCAGTACTCAGCTCTGACTTCACACATCTACCACCCAGCTCTTGACACCAAGCCTCCAGCACTTGACCCTCCTTAAGATCCCTTGAACTTTTCTAAGACTCTCTGCGTCCCTGGTACCTCGCACATGGTCTGACTGCAAACATAGCTTTTTGGGGTGAAGTGAAGGATGTCAAATAAAGTAGATATTATTAGCTCCACTTCACAGCTAAAAAATAAAAAAAAAAAATTTAAAAATGAAGCCCAGAGAAATAATCCCAATGGAAGACTTTCACTGCTTCAAAAACATTAATTAAATAATTTAATATCTACTCTATGCCAGTGCTTCCCTGGGTGTGGAGAATGCCAGGATAATGGCACACAGTTTTTCTTGCCCTCCTAGTGAGGGAAAACAGACCCAAAGAGGAAAGTACACACCCACATTACACAATGAAATCGTGATGTGCTGAGATTTAACCCAAAAATGAGCCAGAGAATGTGGGAATTTAATCCAGGCAGCCTGATCAGAAAAGATGCACCCAAAAAAGCAGGGATTGAAGCTGAGTTCTAAAGGATAATAAAAAAACCAAAGAGAGAGAGAGAAGGTGACTTGGTGGAAGCAACAAGAATGTTCCATGTAGAGAAAACCCCATTTAAAAGTTTGATGTAGAGAAGAGTTGAGGCAGTCTGAAGAAATACAAGAAAACCCCGAGGCTGAGTCATGATGGGGTGTCAGGGGAGCAGAGGGGAGGTGTGGACAGAATCTGAGAGGGAGAACCGGATCACATACAGCTTGGGAGGTTGTGGTTTTTATTTTAAGTAAAATCGGAGCTCCAACGGAAGGGTATTCGACAGGAAGTGAAGTGATTAATATACAATTAAAGGAGATCACCCTCTGTTGCAGGTAAAGAATAGGCAGGAGGGGGGCCAAGGACGGAGGCAGGTTGACACGTTGGGAGGCCATTCCAGCTGGGGCAGGAAGTGGCAGTGGCTTATCTTGGGCTGGTAGAGATGGAGACACCTAAGAGACTGGGCCAGAATCTAAACTAGTTAGGACTACAGCTAGAGCCCTGGTGTCCTGATGATTCAGTTGGGTTTTTTTAAGTTGAACACACCCCAGTGGTACACAGGGTGAAGGGAGATGGCTGGTAGGGAGAGAGAACTCTAGACGGATATTCCTCTAGAACACTGTGCTCAAACTAGAATCCACAGCCCCTGAGGGTCCACACACATTACTCTCTCTAAAAGAAATTATTATTGTCACAGGCAATTTCAATGTCAGGCAAAAAGAAATCAATAGAAGCATATTGCGGTTCACCCCACATCATTGGATGACCACCTTCTAATCCAGTGCAGCCACACCATTTCAGAAAAGACTTTTGCACTTTTTATTGACCACCATGCATGTGCCAATGCATAAATTCACATAATAAATCCATACCAAGTGATGAGAAAACAGAAAGATAGGCTGGTCACTGAGGTCTCCTGCCTCAGGAGAACCAGCACCAAAGCCCTAAGTATGAAAGTAAGACAAAGAGAGGATTCATTTCAGCCAAGGAACATGATTCATCATATTTAATGGTTTAAATTTGAATTTTATTGGATCTGCAGTGATGTCTGTATTTGGTTTCATAATTGGCTTAAACAATAAGCACAAAATTTTATATCTGAGTTTACATTCATGTACATTAACACTTTAATAAAACTAATCTATATTCTCTTTGGGGTCCATGATGGTTGCTTTCCTCTAAACTGAGTCTATGTCTTACTCACGTTTGGGCAATCCTGGTCTCAGCCAAAGGGAAATCAAGTAATGAGCCACCCTAGCTAGCCTACAGGGATTTCCTTTCAAGGTGGGATGATGGAGAAGGAGCACCAAGAAGAGGAATCATTTGCCCTTTCTGGTACATCTCCCAATCTGTTGAAAGTTAAGTTTAAAAGAATGAGTTGAAATGGTGTTCACTTGTTACAGTAATTTCCCCCATCACCACGGGGTGTAGGTTCAACCTCTTCAGATAAAAAGCAAGTTATTGCCCTCACAATCCCTTAAGAAGAAGTCAAGGGCTCTGTTCTATAAAAACTGTATCTGTAAAGCTAGACCTTGCATTCAGTAGAGAGAGCTATGCATATATTGGAGAGGCCAGCAGGAGCTGAGACCGTCTGGCTCTCATATTCCCTCTCATGGGAAGTGGATGTGTGGGTGAGCTCCTCAGCCCTCATTATATTTGTCTGTTTCTCCTTTTTGTTGCCTCCTTTCTATTGAAGTCTCCTCAGATAAATGTGTCTGTAATGTGGATAAGCCAGACACATAGTGTTAGGACTCTAAGGATATGGTGCAGGGGGATGCTAGGGTTTGATGAAGGAGGAAAAGTCAATAACACCAGGTGCTGTTTTCTATGTGACACACAAGGCTTTCAAGGTAAGTGCAAGGGTCCTGGAGCTCACACTTAAAAATGATCCTGGATAAATTTTTATAATTTTTTAATGTTTTATTCATTTTGGAGAAACAGAGACAGAGCTTGAGCAGGGGACGGGCAGAGACAGAGAGAGATATAAAATCTGAAGCAGGCTCCAGGCTCTGAGCTGTCAGCACAGAGCCTGACGCGGGGCTCAAACTCACGAACCATGGGATCATGACCTGAGCCGGAAGTTGGCCGCTTAACCAACTGAGCCACCCAGGCACCCCATCCTGGACAATTTTTAAAAGAAACACATCAAATTTTTACCTGAGATTTATGCTAATAGAAAATATCATCCCTTAGCTGTCTGCTGAGGCATATGGAAACCCGAAAAGCTGGAGACTGCTCACTGGAGGAACCAAACCAGGAAGGTGAGGCTGGGAAAGAGAGAGCAGAGGAGAGGTGATGTCTTGACAATGTCTCTTTTTACCTAGCTCCAGGATAGACTGGTCAGACCCAATTCAAGAGAGGATAAAAGCCACGTGTGTTATCCCAAGGGGGGGGTGCGGGAGGGGACGGCTACTCAAATAGATTTCCTTTGCTTTGCTTCATGCATTACCACTGACCTCTATCATTGCCCATTTGCAAGGCATACAGAGCATCTCCCTGCCCCATTGCTTTTTAGGTAAACATTAAACAGTGCTGCATGGAGAACAGCCAAAGCGTTTGATAATTCATCAGCAGTGGCAAACCTGAGCGTTTCCATGCGATGCAAATTGCTTTGGCTTCTAAGCTGCTCCTGTCGCTTCAAGTGCTGATGGTAAATAGCCTTTCTTGGGATTACTATCAAGTATTCATTTTAACAACATTAATTTACAACGTGTTATCCCACTTTACATTGTGTTACATGACTTATTCACAGAGCCGGCCCTTTGGTGACTGATATTTATTCATTTGATTCACCACACTTGCCTGAGATTTTTAGGCTAATGGGACCTGGACTGGAAAAAGATTGTGTGCCGGGTTGTTTGGGCAGGACTCATTCATGGTGAAGGCAGCAATGCTTCCTGAAAAGTCTGTGTCTTTCTGGTCGAGTGGTAAAGAGGGAGAAGCCCGCTAGAAGGGGCTGAATCAAATCAAGTTCCTCACCAAAGGACCTCTCGAGACCACAACACCCAGGAAGCAGCAACAACAATGCAAATACTCCTTATGGTCTTCTACAGTGTTCAAGTCCTTTCTACCTATCATTCTTCCAATAACCCTGTAGGGTAAATATGGTAGAAAGTTTAAGAATATGGGATCTGAGGACTGACAGCTGGGGTTAACCTTTGGCTTTACCATTTACTAGTCAAGTTTCATTTCTGTGACTCAACTCCCTCATCTTTAAAATGGGCACAGCGATCAGTTACTATACCAGGTTGTTGGCAAGTAGGTAGTTACAGTAAAACACTTAAACGTGGCACATGGATTGTGGTACAGTAAAACACTTAAACATTGCACATGGATGTTTTTCCCTCTGTGCTCCTGGCTGCACTGCCTTCCCGAGTGCTGGGGCTCAGGTGTGACCACCTGGTTTTCTTTGGCCAATGAAGTGAAAGAGGAAGAAGAGGCACCACTGCTGAGTGGAAGACATCATAGTGCCCTTTCCATCTGCTGCAGGGACCATGGCCACCACGCCATGACAGAGCCCCGATAGCCAAAGTCCTAGAGAAAGCAGATGTGGAGTGGAGCTCCCTGCCAACTGATGATGTCGCATGAGCAAGAAATAACCCTTTGTGATTACAAGCTTTTTTTAAAAACTGAAATATAAGCTGACTTACCAAACTGACACAGAAAGTGGTATATCAATGTTAAGCATCATTATCATCATTAAAAAAAATCGGTACAACATTTTGGATAGTAAATTAGCAGTATCTATTTAATGCTGGAAGTGAGCTACTAATTCTATTTCTAGGCTTCTACCCCACAAAAATATTAGCATGAGTATGTAAAGGTATATATTCAAGAATGTTCATTACACAATTTTTTTTGTAAAACCAAATGCAGTGGGAACAATCTAGAATGCCTGTCTGTGGATCATTGGTTAAGTGAAAGTGTGGTACTTCCATACAATGGAGTATTACATCTTAAGGTCAGTTCTTATTGCCTGACTCATTAAAGTAGGAACTTGGTCATATTTTCCACTATGTCCCCAAGGCTTATATAGCACCTAGAACACAGCAGGTAATCAGCAAATATTTGCAGAATAAATGATGCTGAATATTTGTTGAATATATGCTCAATGATAATTTTCATAATGGGGAATTAAGAGAAAAAGATTTCAGCCGTGTGGAGTGGCACCCATTGTTTTGTTTATAACTGTGTATTTATAAAAAATGGTTAAAACTATATATGTGAATAGGTAGGTAGGTAGATAGATAAATAGATAGATAGAGATAGATAGAGATAGAGATAGAGATAGATAGAGATAGAGATAGAGATAGAGATAGAGATAGAGATAGAGATACAAAGACAGAGACATCTGTACAGAAAGAGCTTTGCCCCAAACTCTTAAAATGCTCTCCTTGGGGAGGTGAGTCTGACAATGATTGAGTCTGGAGACTTGTGGAGGAGAGAGTTCTTTCCCTCTTGCTTTGAATAATTCATTTCGTTCCTAATATTATAGGTAATTTTACTTTTCTTTTTTACTGTTTTTCTGAATGTATCACATAAACACTTTTTTTCATAGAATAAATAATAAATAAATAAGGATTGCTTGATTGAACAGTCCTAAGAGGGAAAATTAGGAACTGAGACTTCTCCAGTGCCTCCCCCTCTCATTTCCATAGTCTTCAGATCAAGTCTCCCCTTCATTCTCTACCTAATAAAATAAATAACGAAGCAGGCATGCACATCAGTGGAGGCTAATGGATGGAGAGGGGGAGGTTGCCTATGCTAGTTAGTACTTTGCAGGTTGAGGTTCTCCAGGCAAATATGTCCGCTGGTACTGTCATAGCCCATGAGACTGAATGAGATGGAGGGAAAGATAAATCTTAACCTGCTCCTCTAAAACATCACCATTTTGTGGAAAATCTGTCAATGTCTCATGTAAATTATGACGTCCCAGGAATCACCCCAAATTAAGGGGACCCTGATTTGAAACTCAGTTCTCTTTTTTTAATGTTTTATTTATTTTTGATACAGAGAGAGCATAAGAGGGGGAGGGGCAGAGAGAGAAGGAGACACAGGACCGGAAGCAGGCTCCAGGCTCCCAGCTAGCTGTCAGCACAGAGCCTGACACAGGGCTCGAACCCACGAATGTGAGATCCAACCTGAGCCAAAGTCGGAGGCCTAACTGACTAAGCCACCCAGGCGCCCCTTGAACCTCAGTTCTAACACAAATTGTTTGACTAGGGAAAGTTATTTCATGTTTCTGAACTTGGTTTCCTTCACTGGAAAGGGGGGCTACTATATTAGGGGAATTAGCCTGCTGTCATCAACAGACCCGTCCTTGATAGCTTCAGACAATCACAATTTATGTCTCACACAAAATTCACAATTCATGTCCCCCGTTAGGTGGCTCTCCTGGAAAGTTCTCGATCCAGCAGTGTATCTTAAACAGGGTCCCACAGAAAGCAGAGCCTGAGCAAAAGGCTCATGTGCAAGCACCTTTTTGGGTACCATGATAGTGGGCTGCAGGAGTCAGTCAGTTCAAGGAAGCCTTACTAAGCCAACAGCTCGTTAAAGTCACTGTGGGCAAGAGGGTGTGTGATCCCATATTCTGGGAAAGGGCCTGAAATGCACCTCATGAGTATGTATCTTATAGGAAAATAATGAAGCATTTATCCATTGGTTCCCATCCCCATGGATCAAACATTATCCCCAAGGATCCGAATAGACATTTTTCCAAAAAAGATATACAAAAGGCCAACAGGTACACGAAAAGTTGATCAATGTTACCAGCCCTTTTGGAAATGCAAATTAAAACCACAGTGAGATATCACCTCACACCTGTCAGAATGGCTGTCATCAAAAATACTGGAAAGCTAACAAACGCCGGTGTGAAGGTGGAGAAAAGGGAACCTGGTACACTGCTGGTGGGCATGTAAATTGGTGCAGACATTATGCGAAACTGTATGGAAGGTCCTCAAAAAATGAAAAACAGAACTACCATATGACCCAGCAATTCCACTTTTGAGAACATAATCCAAAGGGAACAAAAACACTAACCCAAAAAGATATCCTTACCCCTGTGTTCCAAGTAGCCTTATTTACACCAGCCAGGAGATAGAACCACCCTAAGTACAATCTAAGTATCTACTGATGGATGATGGATAAAGTTGTAAGATAAACACACACACACACACACACACATCAACTGTATGTAGAAAATCCTACCATTTGTGACAATATGGGTGGACCCTGAAGACATTATGCTAAGTGAAATAGGTCAGATAGAGAAAGACAAATACTGTGTGGTCTCATTTATGTGTGGAAACCTTAAAAAAATTCATAGAAAAAGAGATCAGACATGTGGTTACCAGAGGCAGAGGGTTGAGGACGGGGAATTGCAGGAAGGAGGTCAAAAGGCATGTCTTTCCAATTATAAGATGGATCAGTACTGGGGCTGTAACGCATAACATGAGGACTCTAGCTAACACTGCTGTATGATACGTGAGAATGTTGTTAAGGGAGTAGATCCTAAGTGTTCTCATCACAGGAAGATTTTTTTTCTCCTCTTTCTTTTCCTTATCTTGTATCTCTATGAGATGATGGGTGTGGGCTGAACCTATTGTGACATCATTTCACAGTATAGGTAAATCAACTTATCATGCTGTCCACCTTAAACTTGCACAGTGATGTATGACAATTCTTTCTGAATAAAAGTGGAAAAAAACACACACACAAAGGAATAAACAAAATTTGCCCCAACGAGGCTTTCCCACCCCACACCGCTGAGCTATCTTATGTCAACCATCAACAAAGAAGTGATGATGTATGCTTCTGGTATAGCCTTCTTCCATATTATATTTTGACCATCTTCATACATGCTAGCCACACCATGGAGGCGGAAGATACAGAAAAAGAAGGAGCCAAGGGGTGCCTGAGTGGCTCAGTCTGTTAAGCATCTGACTTCCCAACTTCGGCTCAGGTCATGATCTCACAGTTCGTGGGTTCGAGCCCCATGACACTGGCTCTGGGCTGACAGCTCAGAGCCTGGAGCCTCCTTCTGATTCTGTGCCTCCCTCTCTTTCTCTGCCCTTCTCCCACTTGCGACCTGTCTCTCAAAAATAAATAAACATAAAAAAATTTAAAATCTCAAAAAAAAAAAGGAGAGGAAGCAGCATATGTCATTTCTGCCCGTATTTTACCACCAGATCTGTTACACGTCCTGCTTCACCCCCATCAAAGAGAAATGAAGAAATACGCTCACCTGTCTTTCTGCGAGCTCAAGAGGAAAAAGAAAACCGTTTGGTGAACGTAGAACATTGTTGCTTCCACTAGTTCCACTGACAACCTCTCATAGTACTTGAGCACTTTGATGGATCACATCATGTTCAAGGGACTGGGTACTCCCGTCACACAGTAGGCAGTTTTGACAAATGAAATCTCTACTTACCATTCTGCAAAATGAAAACTCTAAGTGGCCACAAAAGATACTCCTTGATGAGAAAACTATTACATTGGCCTTGGCTAGCAGGGACCTCACTAAAGAGTATGATGGTTGGTGCTGTGTTCAAATAATGGACGCGTGGTTATATTCCCTGTCATCTGGGGCTTACAAAATGCAAGTGCCAAGCATGACTTAGAGGGTTGCACAAAGGAGACCAGCCCTCTTGTGACCGAGTCAGGCCATTGCTGTTGACGTGTACATGTGTTCATTGTATCTCATGCTCCCTAGGTGTCTCTCTCACCAGCTGGGCAGTTAATGATAGGATAATACAACGTTACCCAGGGGTCAGGAAAAGAGTGCTCACCTTTATACTCATTGCCTGGAATTCTCTTATCTTAGAGTTTACACAAGATAAGGTGACCTTTGCTTGCCTTAGCATAGAGCTGGAGAAACAGCCCAAGAGCTTGGTGTCCTGAGTTCTGTCCCTGACTCTGATGGGCTTCCATTCAAAACATACTGAGCCGCTACAAGGTGCCCAACTCTCTGCTAAGTGCAGAGGGCCGTCGAAGAAACAGGTTAGAAGGTCTTAGTTGTGGCGTAGTTAGACATTAAATAATAATCACACCAATCAACTCTTATTATAAATTGGAGACGTACTCAAAGAAAAGTAGAAGTACTCTAAAGAAAACCTGTTGTATAGCAGTTGTTTTTCCAAAACTATTCTCTCCTTCTCGCTCATCGGAATGCTCTACTTTCTGGCTACACATAGAGTCTTCAAGAAAAAAAGATTGGTTTTCCCAAACTCCCTTGCAGCTAGGTGCGGCCATCTGACTTAAACCTGGCCTATGGAATATGAGCAAAAGAGGTGGATTATTCTACTCTCTCTACCCTTCCTCCTTTTGGCTGACTGGAAGTCAGCTGTGATGGCAGGAGCCGCAGCTATAATTTCATATTCTAAGAGAGCCATTTTGAAGAAGGAGCCTAGTCCTTCATGATTATGGAGCTGCCTACCAGCCTTTGCTGTCCACACATGTTTTTGCATGAGAAAGAAAGAAATACTGTTCTTTGGGAATCTCTTTGTGGGAGAAGCAGGACCTATCTTTTGCTAAGGTCATCTGAAAGGTGAAAAGGAGCCACGTGCATGAGGAGTGCAGAAGAGTGTTGCAGGACAAGGGATTCTCATAGGCAAGAACCGTGAAATGAACCCATTAGAAAATCAGGGGTGCTTAAAGGCAAATGTCAAGAAGAGGGCGGTGTGACCTGGAGTAGGCAGGGGATGGCAGAACATGAGTGGCTTTGCCATGAAACACGTGCTCATCCTTGGCTCGTTTAACCTCTCAGGTCTTCAGTTTCTGTCTCCATTAAATGGGCATAACAGGGACACTTCTGTTCTCACGGGATTTTTGTAAGGTGCAAATGATATGTCGAGAGGGCAAGGCCAGCACAGTACACTGGTGCAGAGCAAGAGCATTTCAACCAAGGTCAACCAAGTTCAAATCCCATCTCTGCCACTAACTAATTGTATGACCTGGAGTTAATTACCAAACTAATGGTATGTACCTCAGTTTCCCCATCTATAAAACGGAAGTAACAATCATATTTACTGCATAAGGTGGCTGAGAGAATTAAATGTGTTAATATTATTCAAGCATTTGGACTAGGACCTGCGCACACTGACTGCTGCAGGCCTGCTTCTTAAATCAATAAATGAAAGAAAATGTTTTATGACTTCAAAGAATTACACTAACTACATATAGCTTGTTCCGCCTTCAACTGAAACTCTCCAGGGTCAGTGACTTTGCCTGCTACTCCTCGTTAATTCTCTAGCACCTACAGAAGTGCCTCCTTTTAAAAGAAATCTCATCAAAAGTGACTTTTAAAGAGAGAAGTCATTCAAAATGTAGGTACAAGGACTTTTCTGCATCTCCATTCTCTCTGCACCAATAGCAAGAAGAGTGATCATAGGCCCTACTCTGGAAGGACACTATGAGACTGGTGTGCAAAAACAGGGGTCCCTAAACTTCTTTAAAGGGCCAGAGAGTAAATATTTTAGGCTGTGGGTCCTACAATTTCTGTTGCAACTGCTTAAACCAGTGTGGGAGCCCCAAAGCAGCCATAGATAATGCATAAATGAATTGACATGGCCCTAAGCCATTAAAACTTTATTTATAGACATTGTAGTTTGATGTTTCATATAACAGTCATGAATCGTGGAAGAGGTTTTGATTTTTTTAAACCATTAAAATAATGTCAGGACCATTCTGAGCTCACAGGCTACCCATAAAGAAGTGGATTAGAAATAGTCCATGCACCGCAGTTTGCTGAATATTTTGCACAATGTCTGGCACATGGTAAGTGCTCTGAAGCTGTTGTTAAAGTGTTTGCTATTAAGATTAGTAAGAGAGGGGCACTTGCATGGCTAAGTCTGTTAAGTATTGACTTCAGCTCAGGTCATGATCTCACAGTTCTTGAGTTCGAGCCCCGCATTGTGCTCTGTGCTGACAGCTCAGAGCCTGGAGCCTGCTTCAGATTCTGTGTCTCCCTCTGTCTCTGTGCCTCCCCTGCTCAAGCTGTCTGTCTGTCTCTCTGTCTCTGTCAAAATTAAACATAAAGAAAAAGACTAACAAGAGAGCATCAGGCAGTGGCTTCCTAATCCACAAATACCTGAAAACCAGGCCTCCTCTGGGACTTAACTTTTTCTTCTTGTCCCTCAAGCAGCTGGACTTGACCTAGGTGGGGGCTGGAATTTGGGGTGGGGGGGGTGGAACAGGAGGGTTGCATGAAGTCAGTGCCTTGATTCAACAGCTTCCTAAACGTCCTGACTGCTTGGACCAAAACCGGCCAGCTTGAAAGGGGCTTTATAAATGAAGAGCCTGTAAAGCAATTCAGAATCTGATTTTGCTGCAAAAGCATGATTTTAACAGATCTGTAGCTGTTCCCAACCTTTTAACACTGTCTCCTGTGAGTCAAGAGATTTTGATCTTGTAACTAAATTGACTCTGCTGAAGGTTGGCCA
>NC_043715.1:29910113-29932633 GCF_006229205.1 Suricata suricatta | reverse complement strand
TTTTTTTTTTTTTTTTTTTTTTTTTTTTTTTTTTTTTTTTTTTTTTTTTTTTTTTTTTTTTTTTTTTTTTTTTTTTTTTTTTTTTTTTTTTTTTTTTTTTTTTTTTTTTTTTTTTTTTTTTTTTTTGGTCAGGAGACATTCTGTTTAATACCAGTGCTAATATTTAGAAAAGTGGCAGCAGATTTAAAACATTTATTCGCCTCACTGCAGAGATCTATCGTGTTTCAGGGCCAGTCAATCAGTGCGTGGCAATCAGGCCATTTCTTTTTGTGGCTTTTTTATTTTCTTTTCATTTATTTGAGACGGATGGTCACAGAATCCAACAAGAAGTGGTGTCCAAATAAAGAGCTCAAAGAGGAGCTTGGCCGCCGCGGGAAGCCTGGGCTTGGACGCGCAGGCTTTTCTGGACGGAGCAACATTGTCTGCATTCTATAGCGCGAGGCAAGGGGCTGCCGGGCGCGGGCAGGTGCCAGAGTCCCCCCGGGCATGCGCCTGCCCACAAAGGCAGCACTCAGGCGTGAGGAGCGCCGTCCTGGGGCGGGTTTCGTGGGGCTGGAAATGTATCTCATCTCCGAAAGTCGAGAACAGAATGTGACCAGGAGGGAATGCGCTCCTCCAATCACCGGGGAGAGAGGGGTGGGACGAGGGAAAGGGGAGAAAGGAGAGGAGACACACAGAAGAAAAAGGACGGGTGAGCAGGTGCACGAGAGGCTGGGAGAAAGCATTGGAAGGTGGGGACCAATAAACGCGGAGGCTCCCCGTCATGTCTTTTTGTGCCTTTCCCGGAGGCACAAGAGAGCGGCCTCCCATAAGATTTGGGAGGAAGGGCTGTCACCAGCCGACTTAGAAAAATATGCGTATTTTCTTACAAATCCAAAAATCCGAGAGCTCACAGAGGGGGTGGATGGTGCGCATGCGTGCCCGCATGAGCAAGCGGGAGAGATCACTTCTCTCTTTTCCTTTGCTTTCTTCCCCTCTAATCTCTGTTCTTTCTTGTACAGTTAAAGGTTATTCCCCATGGAGCTCTGGCTGAGAAACTCAGAGTTCTAGAACTTTATAGAAGATCCTCTATTGTCCTGAGACCAACACTTTTCTGGGATGAATCAGACGCAGGCTTTTGGCTGGCAAGCAGGGAGACGGATGGGATGGATGGCAGAGCTCTGGAAGGACATTTTATCCCAATAACCTCGTGGCCGTTGAAAAGAATCCCTAAGTGTGAAATCAAAGCTCAGCCTGTCCTTCCAACTCTTCGCCATCTAGGAAAAGCGAAATGGAATCAAAGAATCAAAGTCAAGAAGCGTGCAGTAAGGGGCACCTGGATGGCTCAGTAGGTTGAGCTTCCGACTTCTGCTGAGGTCACTATCTCCCCGTTGGTGAGTTTGAGCCTGGCATCGGGGTCACTACTGTAAGTGGGAACCCTCTTCAGATCTTCTGTCCCTCTCTCCCTCTGACCCACCCCTGTGCGGTCGCTCTCTCTCTCTCTCTCAAAAATAAATAAACTTTTTTTTATAAACATGCAGGAGGTGAAACTGAATTTATTAATTAGAACTTCCTGGTTACCAGTACTTTGGCCCATTGAAAAACTAATGATTTATCATTGGGGCACCTGAGTGGCTCAGTGGGTTAAGTTTCCAACACTTGATACAGGATCAGGTGGATGTGAGACAGAACCTGGCATCTGGCTCTGTGCTGACAGCATGAAGCCTGCTTGGGATTCTCTCCCTCTCTCTGCCCCTCCCCAGCTCATGCTCACTCTCTCTCTTTTTCTCTCTCTCTCAAAATAAATATTTAAAAAATGGTTTGTATTGTTCTTAGTGATGATCCCCAAGGCACACAAGATGTTTTGTTGCTGTCAAAATAGTGTCTTCCAAGTCATAAAACAAAACAATAATTCTGTTGAGAAGATTTTTGTATAATAATATCCAACACTTGTCGAAGGCTTACAATGTCACACATATTTGCTCTTTAAATCACCGCATTGTAACCCTTGCCATTAAGTCTTATGATTCTCCCCATTTTATAGGTGTGGAAACTGAAACAAAGAGAGTAGAATTGCCTAGGGTTACAGCTGAGAATCGGAAGAGCTAAAAGTTGAACCCAGGCAGGTCTATCTGACAGCAGATTCCTTATAAATAAACTCTTAGACATCGTTATTACACTATATTTTCTTAATCTCCAAACTATACTTGGAGATTAAATTATAATCTATTTTCTTGTGCAAAAATATATGTTTGCAGAAGAATAAATATGAAGAGAAATAAAATGGAACCATGTTAGGGGATCTTAGTCCTGGCTAGCATATGTGAATAGCTCATGGATGGAAACAGAAGGACTGTGGGTGATGCCACACGTGCAGTCTTGGAGGGCCGTTTTGTGTTGAGGTAGACCAATTCATCCTCCCATTCTGATGGTCTGAGTGTGTGTGAGTGTGTGTGTGTGTGTGTGTGTGTGTGTGTGTGTGTGTGTAAGTCTCAAGCAGAGCTTCTTTAGGGGGCATTTGTGAGCCAGTTTTAACAGGTGAATAGGAGTTTGTGAAATGGACAAATAACAGGAAAGAGTCTCCAGAAAGGAGAACAGGATGTTCAGAAGCATGGAGTGACACCCTGCATTGTTTCAGGAATAATAAGGAGAGTTAAATGTCTGGAACATACACTGCAAGGTCAGGAGTGATGATAGTTGAGTCAGGCCAAAGAGCAGGAGACAGAGTTTAAAGGGTTGTGTTCAATACCAAAGAGTTTGGACTGCCCAGGGCCTTCATGAACCTGCCTTGTTTGGAAACTTCTTATACACATCTGGAGCGCAGAATAGTGTGCCTGGTGAAGAACACAGTTATTGAGACCAAGCAAAACAGACTTGGAATCACCTTAGGAACATTTAGAAACGCAACCTTGACAAGGTCAAAGCTTGAGGTCATGAAGAAGATTAGGTCACTGTTTTCTGAAGGGTGGCATCTAAAATCAGCACTGCTCTTTTTTCTTCTTACTTATTCCTGTACATGAGAGTTCCCTAAACTGCATTTGTGATTCTCCTGCAGCACAGGCACTTAGAAAGGCATCGAAGTATATTTTTTTCAAAGGTGGGGGATGGGGAAGTGATCTGTCCAGTGGTTAAGGAATCCTCCACCTTTAAAAAAATTTAATATTTATTTATTTATTTTTGAGATAGAGATAGTGAGGAAGGGGCAGAAGGAGAGAGAGAGGAAGAGATAGAATCTCAAGCACTGTCAGCACTGAGACCAATGTGGGGCTTGAACTCACAAACTGTGAGATGATGACTGAGTGAAATCAAGAATCCAGCACTTAATCCATTGAACCACCCAGGTCCCCCTCCTCTTTTTTTTATTATTGTTTTTATTATTTTTTTTAAATTTTAGAGATAAAGAGAGTGCGAGAGGGGGAGAGGGGCAGAGGGAGTAGAGAATGTTAAGAAGGCTCCATGCGTGGAGCCTGACATGGAGCTTGATCCCACAACCCTGGGATCATGACCTGAACTGAAATCAAGACTCAGATGCTCAACTGACTGAGCCACTCAGGAACCCCAAGAACCCTCCTCTATAAGTGTCTTCTTTTACCACAGGGATGGGACTTTCACAGCTGTGTTTCTCCTCATTGACCAACCCTATAGACAAAGTTGATTGGTATGATATTGAGATTTATAAAAAGAAATAGTTGGTCTTCATCTTGTTTCTGGCACAGAGCTCTTGTGATAAGAGCAAGAAAGTGTCTTGTGAGCCAGTGGGGAGAATCATAAGACTTAATGGCAAGGGTTACAAAGCTCCTGTGATAAGAGCAAGAAAGTGTCTTTTTTTATGTTAATGGAGAGACATTTGGAAAGTACCAAGGATTGGGGACTAGTCAATTGCCTGGAGAAGCAACTCGCCTATCAGAGGGTTGGAACTTTCAGTCCCATCCTCAACCTCAGAGAGGGGAAAGGGGCTGGAGATTGAATTCAATTACCAATGGCCAGTGATTCAATCAATCACATCCATGGAATGAAACCTCCATCAAAACCCAAAGGGATGTGGTTTTGAGAGCTTCTGGGTTACTGAGCACATGGAAATTCTGGGAGATTTATGTGCTTGGAGATGGCATAGAGGCTCCAAATCCTTTTCCCAGGTCTGGCCCTATGCATCTCTTCCATCTGGCTGTCCTTGAGTTATATCCTTTTCTATTAAACTGGTAACCTAGTATGTAAAATGTTTCTCTGGATTCTGTGAGGTACTCTGGCAAATTAATTAAACCCAAGGAGAGGATCATGGGAACCTTTAATCTATAGCCAGTCTGTTGGAAGTACAGGTAACAACCTGGCCTTGCAACTGGTATCTGATGTGGAGTGTGGTCTTGTGGGACTGAGCCTTCCACCTGCCAATCCAATGCTACTTCCAGGTAGATAGTATCAGAATTGAGTTGCATTGTAGGATATTCAGCTGGTGTTAGAGAATTCCTTGGGGGTGTGGGGAAACACCCGCCCCCTTCCCCACGCTTTGGAATTGGGTGTTAGAATCTTCATTGGATCAAAGAAAGACACGTGGCTTAAGTTACCATAGACAGATTGTCTACCATGAATGTGAAATAGGAATTCAGATGACCAGTTTGTGTGAATGATGGAATAAGAAAAACACATTAAAAACTTAGTCATCTGGGACAGCCATTTTTTTATATGGACTAAGAAACATAGGAACAGCTATAGAAAGACAATGGAAAAGAAGCGCAGAGAGAAGCAGAAATGAAAGAGAGAGAGTACTGCCTGGATCCTTACCTCCTTTCCTGGTTCTGACAGCAATTCTGTTCTGCAGTCCAACTATATTCCTCCCTTGGATTCCATGAGAAGTAGTTTATAGGCAATCCCTTTTGTTTTTGTTTTTGTTTTGCTTGATCGCTCTTGAATTGGCTCATGTAACTTGAAACTCAAATGCTTCTGACACTACCTAAATCCCCACCTGCTAGTGGCTACCAAGAATCATAAAGTCCAAGTGGATATACAGGAGGATATGGGAAAAATCTCAAGTGCTCATATTGCCCAATCGATATCTAAGAAGCTGAAACGCACTCAATTTCTAGGACCTTCTCTACAACATAGCATGTCAAGGACTCCACAAATGCTTCTTTGGTCAATCTGGTGCTGAAGCCATGGCTGATGTGTATTTGGTTCATCCGTGGCTGAAGATACGGGTTTGATCCCCATGGATAGCCCTTATTAGACCTTCCTTTCTGTACTTCCTCAGCCCAAATAAATCTCTTCCTCCCTTCTCTTTCAGGGAATTCTTGTACAAGTATTACAGCACTTACCACAGACAGTCTGGTGCCATCATTGCTTCTGTTCAACTTAGTCCCACCCAGCAGATCATCTGTCATTGAGAAGACTGTGTCCTCTCTCCATTTTGCCCACAGTTCTCTTTGCAAAATCTTGAACCTCCAAACCCTTCACTTACTGCCCTATTTTAAGGAAATATTAAATGGAAATTTTCACAGAAGAATGAGGTCCATCTTGGTATAGGTTTTTTTCAATCCTTTCCAGAAACCATTTGAAAGGGAATGGAGTGATGTCTGGGGGTGGGGGCAGGGATCTCAGTCTGGAGTCTGCAGTTTCCCCCACATCAAGTTGATGTTTTAGAGATGTATCCACCCTTTAGAATAAGGAAAGAGAAAAAGGGTTGTTTCCTTCCAGGGTGCGAGTCGAGGATCTCTCCTGGAGGCTGTCAAATTTGCTGCTGGAGTAGACCACACTGTCTCTTTTCCATCACAGTGAGAGAGAGATTTTAGAACTCTGAGAAAAGGAGATTGACTCAAAAGATTGACCTTTACTTGCTATCTTAATAGCCAAACTATATCCACAAACAACACACATTTCTTCAAGTATCTGAGTGGTTCTGACACTTAGAGCCAGAACTAAGACCCCCCCACCCCCACCAGGCCACTGGTGAGCAAAGGCAGAGAGGATACTCCTTCTTGTCCACTGTAAAATCCATTGCCATCTTCAGAATTCAAGGGAAAGGTTATTTGTGGAGAAATACTGAGAAACAAGCCAACCAAATTCCTAATCAAAAGGGCTCTTGCCAAGACTTTAGAGTTTTCTATTTTTTCTTAGTACAGGCATAAAACTACCTTATAAGAAGTCACTGTGACCTCTGACCTATCAAATAATGGTCTTAACTTTAGTATTCTCTGTTCCTGAAAGAAGGAAGAAAATTCATCTCATGGTTTGTGCTAAACTTTCAGATTTCCACCAGCAACTTTCCAGAGAGTCGTTTCCAACAAAACTCTCAACCCAATTTCTAGAAAATTGTAGAAGAAAATCTAAACTCAGCTTTGTAAATCCTTGTGAAAAGAACAGACAGGGCCTTCAACTCTTTTTCATCCTGATTAGGATTTGCTCTGTGCTTTCTAGGAGACCTTCCAGAAGCTAGAACTTGTAAGGACACCCTAAGGACAAGAAGAACAGATAAACATTCTATTCAATAAAGGTTTGTTGGTCTCCTGCTGTGTGTTCAACACTTTTCTGGCCATTGAGGAAAAATAGAAGCAAATATAGGACAAAAGCTCAATACTCTTGATACTTTATATATGTTTCAGGATTTTCCGTGTACAGAGTGTTTTCACTTACTTCACTTAATATCAGCAACATTTCTTTTTTGAGACAGCAATGTGACAGATGAGGATGTTGGGGCTCAAAATGGGTAAGGCACTTGCCCAAAGTTTACATGATGATGTAAGTTTACATATAGGATTGTATAATGAAACTAGAACTCCTAGTTTTCTTACACATTGTGCATTAGGCTTTCCATTCCCCCACGTCTCTGCTTAACATACATGGGGAAATAAGACCGAAGAAGCAAGGCGGGCCATGTGTGACTGAGTGTTAAACTACATGGTTCAATAATTGCCTGAAAAGGTACAGAGAAAAAAGTGGTGTGAGCCAAAGCATCATGGAAAGACTCTTGGGTTGTACCATGAAAAATAAAGATGACATTCCCATTAAAGGGATGGAAACAGTAAGTAGAAGAAAGTTTCTCAAAGAGGCTAGTAGTTTCCCAGAGCATGAGACTTAGAAAAAAAATAAAATGGAAAATGCTCTCACCCATTTTTAAGAAGTCCAAGAAAGCAGAGCAGAGGCAGTAAAGAATGTTATTCTTCAGTCTTGGCCAGACCAAGGGGGCAGATAAGAGCCAGTAAAGAAGCTTGAAATTCAGCACAGTCAATGGGGAGCAGGGGGAGGAAAGGGCCCTGTCTGCACTGAGAACAGCCAGGCCCTCCTGCAAGCATTCTCCAGAGCTTCCATCTCTAGGAAGAGAGACCATCAGAACGCAGAGCTTGACAACTCTTCTGGAACCCCATCCTCCAAGACACGGGCGATGTGCAACTGCCCCTGGCTCTACACGACCTTGCTGGGTGGTGGTACCAAAAATGTGGGAAGTGATGGCTTAGCACTTAGGGGATCTTTGGCACCAGAGAGAATTCAGGTGTGGCTCTTGTCCTCCTCCCCAGAACTTCCGTACCAGCCTCTTTCCTTTGTTCAACTTTGTCAGCCACAACACTAACGTCTCTGGGCCAAGGTGAACTTGGAGAGCCCAGGGCCTCTCATCGGGTTGGTGGCAGAATCATTCTGCAGGTCTTTTTACTGCTCTGTATCTTCTAGAGCTGATGCCCACGCAACCAAGGGAGCAGTTGAGTTGACCCTGAAGCAGAAGCATCTGGACCACCTAATCCTGAGCTGCATGGCTGGAAGAACCCATCTGTGTGTTCCACGTGGCAAAGGAAAGTCAAGGTCAGTGAAGCAGGCACTCTCAGGGCATGCTTTTCCCTGCCTCCGTCACCTGACCCACTTCTCCACGATCCACCTGTTTCAGCCACCTCAGGCCAGTGCTAGCTGCCAGATGCTAACGGAGGCTGTTCTTCAAATTGCCAGGAGATTGCTATCCAAACTGTCACCCCCTGATCAGAAAAGAAGGAGTTATGGAAAGTAACTGACAGCACCTGAGCGATCTCTCATTTGGATTAAATCAAGATCTTTAAATATTTATAAAGTTCTGGTATCTAAAATAGCCAGCCTTTGCCTTGCACACAGGCTGTTGAAATATGGGCCGAGTACATTCTAAACTGAATAGTTGTCTGAGCAGTCATATATTTTGTTTGTGTGTGAGAGTATAACCATGTGTGTGTGATTGTGTGTGTATGTGTGTGTGTGTTGAAAAACCTATTGCATTATGTTAAATATCCCAAGGGCTCCGTATAGAACATGACTGGAATGAATATAGGACAAGAATAACTTTTTTCTATCTCATTAGATGGTCTGAGTTTTGAAATCTGCTCTAAAAGTGTGGTAAAGTGTGTAGTGTTGTAGATTAATGCACTGAATACATTTCTACAGTTCTTGATGTGTTTCATAAAAGGTCCATTTCAAAAGTGTGCTGTATTATGGGTGAACACTCGCAGTAAATAATCTTGTTACAGAAACCTAAGCAATTTTTACGAGGCGTATTTCTGGCTGACTGAACAATTTATTCTCCAGATGTCACATTGTATTTTTCCAATATAAAATGAAACAGCTTTTTTTTTTTCTTTTAAGGCTGACTGTGCTGCTTTGTCTGAGTCTAGAACAAAGGATCTCTCTTTAAGGAGGCTGATGCGGTGTTAAAGCCCATCACTTTAAAATTAACACCACACCTGGGAAGGGCAGGCAGCCCCATCGCTGGCTCTGTTTTTCAGGAATGATACTTGACAATCAGGCAGGACACTTCCCCTGAGTCACCCAGCTGGAGAAAACTCTCTGGGCTCTTGAGAAGCCAAAGGGAGGAAGAGAAAGAGGGTGAGAAGAGCAAATAGGAGGGGACGAAAGGGTATAGAAGGGATAGGAGAGGAGAGAAGAAAGAAGGGAAGGAGGGCAGAGAAATAAGGGAGGTAGAATGATAGGAGATGGAAAAGCAGGTGGCAAAGGAGGAGAGAAGTCATATAATGGTGAAGGAGAAGACAGCAAGAATACCTGACTGGACGAGATGGGAAACACAAGAGAAGTAAACAAAGTCTGCTACCACAGAAGGCAGCATTTGCTGAGGTTTTTTGCAGAAGACTAAGCCCATGAAATACTCTATGAAAAAAAAAAAGAATTCCATGATCAAATGGTTTTGGAAAACAATGAATTCTGTATATACCTGCTTCCCTTAGAGACTCACAATGCACCTTAGCATATTAAAAGCTTTGAGAAGCCTTGTCAGCAAGAAACCTGTTTAACTTTATTTAATATATTGTTTCTAAACTTATTAGAAGTCACAATTTCTCTCTCCCTCTCTTCTTTTTTGTTCTCCACAGCATCTGTGATCATATGGTTTAGATATATCGTACTGAAGGTATCTGACACATCAATAATATGTTGTGTCTTGAAGGTTGGATAGTCTCACACCCTCCATGCCTTTAACATCAACAGGGTGTGTAAACTGAAACACTCCCTGGGGAGCTCTCTAGCTACATAATACTCACCCAGAATGGGTCTCTGGGAAAGTTATTTCTTAACACGATGTCTAACGCTGGCCAAGTGTATTCGTCAGCTTTCGCTATGCATGGTCACAGTAACAAACAAGCCCCAATATTTTAGCAGTTTACAAAGGTTTCTTTTTCACTGGCCCCATACATCCCTGAAGCCAAGCTGAGGCTTTACACCTCTGTCCCCCATATCTTGCACAGCCCAAGATCTAGGTCTCACTGCAGAAGGAAAAGAACATTGTGAATGCAATGTCTTTTACACACCACCTTCCACTAGTCAAAGTCACATGACTAAGCCTAAAGTCAAGGGGACAGGGAGTACACTTCTCCCACAGGGAAGCACCACAAGTCACACAGTGATGTGTGAAGAAAGTAAAAACTTCTTCCAAGGAGGAGAGTGAATGAATGAGAACACTAACACAGGGTACTGTATAGAAGTTAAACACTATGACCTATCGGGCCTCATCTTCAAGGGGAATTGAATTTAGAAACAAAGAGAGGAGAGAAGAGAGATGGGGGTGGAGGTGGAAGACATGCTTGGGAGATCTAGTTCCCAAGTGAAAAATAATATTAAAAAGAAAAAAACCAAATAGGGGCACCTGGGTGGCTCAGTCAGTTAAGCGTCTGACTCAGCTCAGGTCATGATCTCACGGTTTGTGAATTCGGGCCTCGCGTCAGGCTCTCCGCTCTCACAATGGAGCCTGCTTTGGATCCTCTGTTTTCCTCTCTCTCTGCCCACCTCCCCAACCCATTTTCTCTTTCAAAATAAAGAACCTTTAAAAAAATAAATAAACACCAGGCAAATGAGTGAGTTAATTTGAGGACTCAACTTGAGTGTGTACTACGTTGTCCCATTTAATGCCCATAGCCACAGGCAGGGTGATAGGAGATCAGGGGAGTGGTCCAAGGTCACACTGAGAGCCAAGAGTCAGGAATCCAGCCCTTCTGGCTCCCAGGCCTCCACACTCTGGCTGCCCTGTCCACCCTGCCTCTCAATGTGCTCAGGACTGACCGCAGGTAGCACCCCACAAACCCCAGTAAACTGTGCTCCCTCCCCTCAGGCAGCACTGAGGGCTTTGCATTGATTTTCCAAAATTGGGGATGTCATTCACGGAACCATCTTTTCTCATTCTCTTTATCTCTCTTAGTCTCTCCCATGCTCCTCACCATCCTTGACAGGCAAAGTCAGGAGGATAGAATCTGTTTCTGGAGCAAAGCACAGGATGGTGGTTTAAGCTCAGCCTCCAAGCCAAAGAGCCTGGGTTTGAATCCTGATTCTGCCATTCCCTCCCTGTGTGACTTTTTGCAAGTTAATGAACCTCTCTGTGCCTCAATGTCCTTAGCAGAAAAAACAAAACTCACAGCCACCTCTTAGGGTTTATACGCAGATGAATCAAGTTGAGACACATAAAATTCTCAGCATGCACGTAGGTAGGAAGCAGTGAGATTTCATTAGTCCTCTGGCCCTGACTGAGCTCGGGCCACAGTATCTTGTACCCTCCCCTCCACCTCCCAGATCCCTGCCACGAGTCACTGCTGGCAGGCAGACGCTGTTCCGAGGATGACTTTCTGCCCCCCGTTTAACTGGTTTCCAGCCAAGCCGGTTTGCCATCCTCCATACTGGACCTCGGCAAGCCCTCTGCAGCCTGGCTCTCGCTCGTGGGGCCTCCTGCACAGTCTCTCCCCCTTCACACCATTTAGTCAATGCCATTAATCAAAATCCTATAGCAGAAAACGCATGCATAAGTCCGACACATTTATTGCTATGGCAACAATTCAGGCACTTGTCCTAGTGACAGGCTATATCAGTGGAGATAAATTCTATTGTTTTCACAGTGACAGTTTTCTCTGTGTTGGACTTAATCCATGGAAAAATATAGCCTTTCTCCTTATTTAAGAGAGTGAGAGAGAGCTCAAAAGAAAGAGAAAGTGACCTCTGGGTTTCTTACCCCATGCATTCAGAACTGACACCCAATTTTTTTCTGTCTTTTAAATGAAGGAAGACGTTCGGTCATTTGCAACAGGGCCATACTGATCAATGCATCAGTGGTGTCCCCAAAGCTGAGATCTCCTCTTTGGACACTGGACTTCGGAGAGAGGGGGCGGGGGGGGGACCCAAATGCATCTGGAAAATTTGCAAAACTAGTCTGCCACGGCCTTCACTGTCTTAGCCTGCACCAGGGCCTGGCTCTTTAGATACACTGGGTGAATTCAGCCTGATGCCTAGGCAAACAGTGTCGGTAAATAGAACCGAGCTTGCTCATAATGAACATTTCCCCCTGACGGATAGCATCTCTCACCCACAGAAGCGGCCTCTCCTGTATCATGGAGAGGAGGGAGAAGTCTTCTTTCTCTCTGGAGCCTCACAGCATAGTGGCCTTGAAACTTGGCTTCTGGATCATGTGCGTTTGGGGGTAGCCTGCCCTTTGGGAGGAGCTCAGATTGTGTTTTATAAACCCCTCTAGCTCCTCTTCAGTGTTGTGTCTCTTTTCCATCCCTCCTGCTGGCATCAGTCAATCCCCAAAAGTAAAATTCAGTTTGAGTCTAGAAGCCTTTATGACCTGGAGCGTACCCAGCACTCTCCCGGGTGGTGGGTGAAATGTACAAGAAACACTGCCCTCAGACTGCTGATAGTTTACCTGGAAACACCAACCCGCCCACCCTTCTTTCTTTCCTCCGACCCTTTTTTTCTTCTTTCCTTCCTTCCCTCCCTTCGTCCTTCCCTCTCTCCTTCTTCCTTCCTTCCTGCCTTCCTGCCTTCCTTCTTTCTCCACTATCAACTATTAAAGCAACCAAAGTGTGCCAGGGGCTTTACACGCAATACTGTACTAGCTTCCTCTTGCTGCTGTAGCAAATTACCGCACACTTAGTGACTCAAAGAGATGCAAGTTTATTCTCTTACAGTTCTGGAGATGAGAAACCTGAACTGGGTCTCACTGGGCTAAAAGCAAGGTGTCAACAAGGCTGCATTCCTTCTGGATGCTCTAGGGAAGACTCCATTTCCTTGCCTTCTCTAATTTCTAATGGCCACCCTTATTCCTGGCTTTTGGAGGCCTCCTCCATCTCCAGATCCAGTGGTGGCTGAGCATTTCTTGTAGAACCATCTCTCCGGTTCACTCCTGCCTCCTTCTTCCATTATTAAGGAGCCTAGTGATGACATGGGCCCACCCAGATAATCCAGGATGATTATCAGCATCCTTTACTCCACCTGCATAACATAATGTATTCACAGGTTCCGGGGATTTGGGTGTGGACATCTTTGAGAGGGCAACATTATTCTGCCCATCACAACCTGTAAATGTTAAGACTTCTTTGTAAGGTAGGTGTTGTTATCCTTTTGCACATGGCAAAGAGTTAAAGAGACTTGCCCAGAGCCTCACAGCTAAAGTAATGGGCAGGTGGAGATGGAACATGGGATTCCAAAGACTCTTGCATTCTTTCCCACCTGGACTGCGTTCTTCCCTGATCTGTTCACTCAATAAATAGTCATTGTTGACCACCTACTATGTGCATGTCTGTGAGCCACCATTTTGGGGGAGAGTTGAAAAACAAGGGAAGAAAAACAGGATGTCTTACTAGAAAAACAGGATGGTGAATTATTAGGTTAGGAATTGCACTGTCCCTGAGAAGAGAAGACTCGGTAATTCAGGAAGGCTTCCAGGAGGTGAGTGGGCCTCAAAAAGAGGTACAGAAGAACAACTCCACTCCTTCCAGAATCTTCTGTGTATTGGGGATTGCACATGACTCGTGTGCCTTGGGAAGCCCATCCCGGGGCAGGAAGTCTCGGCACTTTCCACACCTGGCACTCAAGGTGGCTGGCACAACTTCCATGGAGCCCTCAGCAGATTTCTACCAAGGTCTTTTCCCCTTGAGTGTAGAGCAGGATGTGATGCTGTGTCCCCTTCATCCTGACGTCAGCAGCCGTGGGGAGAGGCAGCTCTTTCAGTAAAGCCTGTGACCTCCATTTCCCAGATGGAGCACAAAACGGAAGCCTCCTTGCCTTTTTCTTTTCTTTCCTCCCCTCTCTCCATCCCACCCTTCCTCCCTCTTTCCTTTCCTTCTTTTCCTGCCCTCTTCTCTTTTCCTTTTCTTTCTTCTCACAGCTTATTCTTTCAAAAGCGAGGTGGGAAAGGGGAGCTCAGGATGGGGGCTCTATGTCCTTGGGACTGTCCTGGGAGCCTCCTCCATATGAACGAAGCCTGTGGCTCTCGGTTGGGCCTTCTCCACTGTGGTCACAACTTCCGCATGAGGTCCTGGCTAGACCCCAGGTCTGGTGAAGCCTACAGCACAGGGGCAAGAGGGACTTCACCGCCTATTACCGCCCCCTTTGCTGGTTCTGGCACAAAGGGACTTGCTGGAGGGTAAAGGTCCTGTCCCAGAAATGAGCACCACATCACAAGGAGGAAGTGCAGCTCTGGCCCAACGTGTGGGGGCAGGAGAAGAGGGTGACGGGTTATAGTGTTGTGCCCAAGTTTGTAAAATTGTCCCAAATCACCCCAAAACAAACACCAGAGACTGCTAGGGAGCCCGAGTCACGCCTGCAAAAGCAAAGGGCCTTTATTACAAGCTTAAGCTCCGGCTCACAGTCTCCACCCGACCCGCTGGCCACGTGGAGAGAGCCCGGAACAAAGGCAGGGCAGGGCCTTTTATGCCTTTGGGAGGGGGAGTTACAGGAAATGATGACGGTGTACAGTGATCCAATCCCTGCCCCCCATCAACACTGGCAGTTGTGGGAGCCAATCACACCATCTGGAGCACTGACCAATCAGAGTGGGCCCAGGACGCCCCACATGGGGTGTGACTAGGCCCACCTCTAGAAAGGTCAAAGGTATCGGCCGGCCTCCCCCGATTGGGCGCTGCAGGAGTTGTCCCTCCTTAATACGCGCCCTTTCAGGAGAAGCCAGCACCTTCCCCTTTAAGTAAAGGGGAAGGCTGGATCGGACCTGCGGCTGACGGGGGAACGCCCCCCTCCCCATGGCCGCTGGGCCCATCTCCACCGCAGAGGTGCACAGCAACCACTCCAGGAAGACTGGGATGGCCCGACGGTGAGGGCCGGATTGGACCTGCATCCTTACAATAGGAAGGGGACTTGGTGTCTTTCCTAAACTTTGGGGAACCTCCCTCTATGAATTAGGGGAGAAAGGTGACATTTAATCATTGAGTTTTCAGCACAGTGTGTTAAGCCAAAAGAAGGCCTGGAGAACTTTTGAGAAGAAATCCAGGATGTCTGGAATGAGGGATGGAGGGAAGAGAAAGACATAAGAAATGGCAAGCAGTGAGGGCGGCATAGGGCAGCAAAGCCACAAAGAAAGGAGGGAAGGGCCTGCGGGAATGACAAAAGTTTTAGCTGGGAGGAGGCTTCTAGAAAAAGAAAACTGGCAGCCCAGAGGACTTGAAGATTCCCTTCCGGAAAGCCATGGATCGCCATCTCAAACAGTGCGGGGCAGTGGAGATTTTGGGGGCACAACGGCATCCCTCGGTGCCCACATGGGGTGTGCTAAACCAGAAAAAAAGCCAGCAAGTGAGTCACAGATGGTCTTGCAGTTGGAGCTGATAGAGGGTAAGTCTCGGGCCACATGACAACCAGAGCAGCATTAGAGAAACCACTGCGGGGTGGGGGGTGCTCATGGTTAGCTCCGAGGGTCTACGTATCATGGAACCTTCTTGCTGGTGAGTTCCGGGCCTGCAGTCACCAACAGCAGCCAGCCAGAATCTGAATAAAACACAGTTCCCAAAATCTGTTAGCAGACTAGGAGGCCCTATACCCTGGGAGGGAGGGGGTCACAGAGCAAAAGAGGGACTCGGGGAAAGGGAAAAAGAGGATTTTTCTTTTTTTAATGTTTATTTATTATTGAGACGGAGAGAAACAGAGCATGAGTAGGGGAGGGGCAGAAAGAGAGAGGGAGACACAGAATCCGAAGCAGGCTCCTGGCTCTGAGCTGTCAGCACACACCCTGATGTGGGGCTTGAACCCATAACTGTGAGATCATGACCTGAGCCGAAGTTGGATGCACAGCTGACTGAACCACCCAGGCGCTCATTTAAAAAAAATTTTTAATGTCTTTATTTTATTTTTGAGAGAGAGAGAGACAGAGTGCAAGCAGGGGAGGGGCAGAGAGAGGGAGACACAGAATCTGAAGCAGGCTTTGAGCTATGGCCACAGAGCCTGACATGGGGCTCGAACTCTTGAACGGTGAGATCATGACCTGAGCCGCAGTCAGATGCTTAACTGACTGAGCCACCCAGGTGCCCTTGAGGATTTTTCAATTGACAAAATTTTGTTGCCCCCCCAAGCCCCCCATGGTACCAAGCAGAAGGCTTTGCTAGAAGACAGTTTCCCAGATTTCAGCTGATTGTGTTTTCATGGTTTGGGGCCAAATCCTCACACTATGTACAAAGGGCATGCTTCTTCACTATCTTCAATCATCTCCCTGTTTCGTTGGTTTATTTTTCATTGGTTTTTGAAAGCTCTTTTTATTTAAAAGGGAAATGTTATGTCACTAGGGTAACTGCAAAAGGAGTATCACCTACCACAGAGAAAAGCGAAATACAGACTAAATACACTAGATACAAAACAATGTGATTCCATGATAGGTACTTAGAACTTTTGCTGAAGGTTCTGTGCCTGAGCGCTGGTCTCTGCTGAGAGGGAACTTAAGAGTTATGGAGAGTTATTTAAGAGAAAACAGCTTGGGGCACCTGGGTGGCTGAGTCGGTTAAGCCTCCGACTTTGGCTCAGGTAGGATCTCATGTTCCTGGGTTCGAGCCCAGCGTCAGGCTCGAGCCCAGCATCAGGCTCTGTGCTGACAGCTAGTGCAGAGCCTGGAGCCTACTTCTGGTTCTGTGTCTCCTTCTCTCTCTGCCCCTCCCCCTCTAATGCTCTGTCTCTCTCTGTATTAAAAATGAATTTTAAAAAACATTAAAAACATTTTTTTTAAACAAAGCAGCTCCAAATAGATTTTTTTTCCTGTGGGGTAATTAACAAGATAAAAAGTAAACTGATACAAAAGCAACTTTCTCACCCCGCAGGGCTCACAGTGGTATCTGTGTGGGACACTTACAGCAAGGGTTCCTCACTCTCCAGTAGATACAAGTGGTGAGTATCCAGTATTGTGGGAAATGTTGCCAAAAGATGTCTTAGCTCAGTTCCTAAGAGAACAGCCTGAGACAGAGCTTACAGGCCAGGGTTTTCTTAGAGAGTCCAATACCAAGGCATCAAGAGGGAGGGAAAAGAGATCCCAAGCAAGGAGCGGGGGAAAAACCAATACAAGCAGGTGCATCGCTGAGTTGGCCACAGACTCACAACAAACACAATCGATCTCTTGGTCATGAAGGACACTCCTGGAAAGTCTCTGGAATCGTTATAATTGGGAACTGTCCTTTGGAAGAAGGTAGAGTAAAAAATTTACATGCAGACTCTTTGCTACCCTTTTCCTCTCAGTGGGTGGAGTTTACATCACAAAATATTCACTCATCAACACTTCCGATTTGGGTTGCACCTTTGGACTCTGTGGGTCCAGTCTGGTCTAATCTGGGCATGGAGCACAATGTTAAGAGATTAGGTGACAGTAGTGGTGGCTGAGACAGCTCCATTTCCTTTTCTGGTTGGTGACAGGACGAGGCAAATAATGCAAGAGGGCTTGTCCCATGCCGAAGTTCTGTGGATCTGGGCAGATCGTTGACATCTGTTTCCTCTTTTGTAGGATGAGAAACCGTCTCATGTCGTGAGGGGGCTTCCATCTATCTGATGACAAGGTCCTGTGGATCAGATTGGCAGGAAGGGCCAGGCGAATCAAATGAGGCCCATCCGCCTGGTCCTGCTCTGGTGTTGAGGAAGGTCTACCAGCTATCATTGAGTTACGTGAAACCTCAGGGCAGGAGGAAATGAATAGAGATAGAATCAGGTTTGTGTGGCACAATGTGAATTGAGAGAAAGAGAAGATACTTGCTTTTCCAAAGCTTATTATAACTGGAAGGGACTACCAAAATAATCTCCTTTAACCCCTTCGTTTTATGGGAGGAGCAGGGCAACCTTAGCAAGATGACAGAATAAGAAATCCTTGACCCCCTTCCCCCCTACAATTACAGCAAGTCAACAACAATTTGTAGACACTCCTTTGTGAGAGAAATCCAGAAATCAGTTGAGAAGCTCCTGTATTGTGAATGAGCACAAAACTATCCACACTGAAGTTGGTGGGGAAAGTCAAGACACCTTCATGAGTTTCCATAATTCCTCCTCCATAGGATTGAGAGGAACCCCTCCACTCGCCAGCTTCTTTGGGGGACAAAAGAGTTGCAAACTCTGTTGAACTGACTTTAGTCTTACTTGTCCCAGAGAGCTGATAGGACCTAGTATATTCCAGATCCCTGGGGCAGTAGGGAGGGAAGCTAAGACCAAAAAAAAAGCAGCTTAGACTAGCACAAAATTAGAGACACCTCCAAAATCTCTGGCCAAGCTGATTGGTCCAGGTCTTCTCCTGCATGAGTCCAGTCCATGAAGACTGAATAATGTGGCTGTGAGACACAGAGAGATATTAACACAGAGAGTCAAGGAAAGTGAAGACACAGGGAAATGGGTCCACATACATAATAGGTAAATAAACAAATCCTCAGACTTGAGCCCTAAAGAAATTAAATTTATCTGATGGAGAAGTCAAGTTAGCCTTCATAATGGTGCTCACTAAGGTCAAGAGAACACTTTGCATGAGCAAAGTGAAAATGTCAATGAAGAGATAGAAAATACAAAAAATACCAAAAAGAAATCAGGGAGCTGAAAAATATAATAACTAACCTGCAATATTCACTGGAGGGGTTTCACAACAAGTGTGAAGATCTGTGCCCACAGCTCTTCCCACACTCAGCCCAGGGCACAACGCCCCTCATATACACTGTCACCATGGAATGAACGACCTTCTCTACCTCACCATGAAATGGCATAGCATTAATCAGAATTACATCTCCAGCTTATTACTTTGCTTAATAGTGTATTCAATGTGGATTTAATGCTAAAGACCCATGATATAGAAGCAAGAAATTAAGGTTGTAAACCTGCATTTATTCTATTCCTAGCTCACCATTCTAACCAATATATTGCATTGGTTTAAATTATATATCCTATCCTATCATATCATATCGTATTATGTTACATTACATTATATTCACACACACACACACACACACACACACACTTTTTCAATTGTCAAAATGTTCCTGGTTGTGGGGAGCCTGAGTGTCTCAGTCAGATAAGTGTCCAACTCTTAGTTTCAACTCAGGTCATGATCTCAGTTTGTGAGATAAAGCCCCACGTTGGGCTGTGCAATGACAGGATGGAGCCTGCTTGGGATTCTCTCTCTCCTTCTCTCTCTGCCCTTTCCCCACTTGGTTTTTCCTCTCCGTCTTTCAAAAATAGGTAAATAAACATTTTTTTTTAACATTCCTGGTTAGGGCACCTGGGTGGCTCAGTTGGTTGAGTGTCCAACTTTGGCTTAGGTCATGATCTCATGGTTCATGGGTTTGAGCCCCCATTTTGGGCTCTGCACTTATAGGTAGCTCAGAGCCTGGAGGCTGTCTTTGGATTCTTCATCTACCTCTCTCTGACCCTCCCCTGCTCATGCTGTCTCTCTCCCTCTCTCTCTCTCTCTCAAAAATAAATAAATTAATTAATTAATTTAAAAAAATAAAAGATCCTGGCTATAATCCAGTCACTTTCACTTACCCCAACAACTTTGGAAAATCACTCTTTAGGCAACTTGGTGTTATATTATAAAAAAAAATCATGACTATTTCAATAAAAGCAGGAAAAATATTTGGCAAAATTTAATAGTTTAATTTAATATTAATTTAATTTAATATTATTTTATTCAAAATAAATACTCTCAACAAATTAGGTATAGAAGGAATGTACTTCTATATAATAGAAGATATATATGACATCACACAGCTAACATCATACTCAGTGGTGAACTGCTGAAATCTTTTCTCTAAGATCAAGAAAAAGACAAGGATGCCTATCACTGCTCCTATTCAACATAGTTCTGGAAGTCCTTGTCAGAACAGTAACTAGACAAGAAGAAGAAGCAAAAGGTATCCAAATCAGAATGGAAAAAGTAAAATTGTCTCTGCAGATGACATAATTCTATATATATAAAACCCTAAAAATTCCACATGAAATTGTTAGAATAAACAAATTCAGTAAAGTTGCAGTTTATAAAATCCGCATACAAAAATCAGCTGCATTTCTATATATTCACAATGAACTATCCAAAACAGAAATTAAGTAAATGATGTCACTTACAGTACACAAAAAGACACCAAAAAAGCACAAAAAAGAACAAAATATTTAGTCATAAATTTAACCAAGAAGGCAAAATACCTGTACACTGAAATCTAGAAAACATTAAAGAGTGAATTGAAATAAATGGAAAGATATTTAATACTTAACAGATTGTAAGAATTAATATTGTTAAAATGTCCATTATGCCTGAAGTAATCTGCAGATTCAATGCAGTTTCTATCAATATTCCAATGGCATTTTTCTCAGAACTAGAAAAAAACAATCTTAAAATTCACATAGAACCATAAAAGAGCCATAGCAATCTTAAGAAAAATGAACAAAGCTAGAGGTATTACACCTTCTGATTTTAAATTAATTATATTATGAAGCTCTAGTAATCAAAACAGTGTGGTATCAGAATAAAAACAGAAATAGAGACCAATGGAGAAAACAGAGCACCCAGAAATACATCCATGTGTATAGTCAACTAATCTTTGACGAGGACACCAAGAATACAAAGTGGTAAAAGGATAGTCTATTTAATAAACAATATTGGAAAAACTGGGTATCAACATGCAAAAGAGTGAAACTGGACCCTTACACTATACACAAACATCAATTCAAAATGGATTAAACTCTTCAGTGGGAGATTGAAGCTACAACTTCCTTGGGGAAAGCACTGGGGGAAAGCTCCTTAATATTGGTCTCGGCAATGATTTTTTTTTTTTGGCTATGATACCAAAAGCACAGGCAACAAAAGAAAGAATAAACCAGGGGAACTGCATCAAACTGAAATTTTTCTGCACAAAGAAACAATCAATAAAATGAAAAGACAACCTACAGAAAGGGAGAAAATATTTGGAAACCATTCATCTGATAAGGAGTAAATAGCCATGATATACAAGGAGTTCACACAACTCAATAGCAAAAAATACAAAAACAAAAACAAAACAAAACAAAAACAAACAAACAAAACTCCCTAAAAAGCTGATTTAAAAATGGGCAAAAGACTTGAATACACATTTTTCCAACAAAGACATACAAAAGACCAACAAGTAAATGAAAAAGTGCTCCATGTCACTAATTATCAGAAAAATGCAAATAAAAACCACAGTGAGGTATCACCTCACACCTGTTAGGGTGGATAGTATTTAAAAAGAAGAAAGGACAGTAAGTGTTGGTGGGGATGTGAAGAAAAGGGAACTGAAGCCCACTATTGGTGGGTACATAAATTGGCACAGAAATTTTGGAAAAGAGTATGAAAGTTCCTTAAAGGTTTAAAAATACACCTATCTTTTGATTCAGCAACACCACTCCTGGGTATTTATCCAAAGAAATTGAAATCAAGTTCTCAAAGGGAAACCTGCACTCCCCTGTTCACTACAGCATTATTCACAAGAACCAAGAGTTGGAAAGAATCTAAATGTCTACCTCAACAGATGAATGGATGAAGGCAATGTGGTATATACATGCAATGAAATCTTATTCAGCCTTACAAAGAAAATGCTGTCATTTGCAGCAACATGCATGGAACTGGAGGACATTATGTAAGTGAAATAAGCCAGACACAGAAAGAAAAAATACTTCCTAATCTCAGTTATATGTGGAATCTGAAAAAGTTGAACTCAGAAGCAGAGAGTAGAATGGTCATTCCCAGGGGCTGGAGAAGGATGAAACAGAAGCAACAGTCAAAGGCACAAGGTTCCAGTTAAGCAAGGTAAGTTCTGGAGATCTACTGTAGTTACAGAATACTGTGCTATATACTTGGAAGTTGCTAAGGGGGTAGATCTTATGTTGTGTTTTTACCATTAATAATAATAATTAATAATAATAATAATAATAATAATAAAGGTGGAAGGAAACTTTGGGAGATGATATGTGTATGATGTGGATGACAGTGATGTTTCCATGGGTGTATACATGTGCCCAAACTCACTGAGCTGTACACGTTACCTATGTACGACTTTTAAATGTCCATCATACCTCAATAGAGTAAATTAAAATAGAAAAAAAAAAGCCCAATTAGAATCAACCAAACTGGGCCATAGTGTAAGGGAGAAATAAATGTTTGTTATGTTAAGCCAATAAATAAAATAAGGGATATTATCTGTTGTAGATCTGGCATTACCTAAGTGAATATCACTTTTGAGCAGCTCCGTGACTTCTTTTTTGGGAAATCACTTCTCCAGTTGTGTGTCACCTGAATGAAACGTGCTTATTTCTCACTGTGGAAGCAAAAGAGTCTACCTTTCCTCCTCAGTACACCCAGAGAGCAAAGACATAACTTGAGTTCAACTAATCAGATGCTTTGTCCTGGGAGAGAGTGAAATACAGGGAAGGTATGTTCATGGTTGAAGGTAATGGCTGCATTACAGCCACACTTCTACAAGAGACTTCCTGTGAGTCCCATTCTCCAGCCCTCCAGACTTGCCCTGGTTCCTGTCCATGCTTGTTCAAGCTCAAGGCTCTCAACAATTCTGGGTATCCTTCCAACAAATTTTTTCTTCTTGAGTCAGTTGAAGTCAGTTTCTGTTGCCTACAATCAAGGAACACTAACTAATATTATTCCCTCAAAAGAACAAATATTGAAAATAAAATTTAAAAGAACCCAAGTTCTGGGTGCCTGGGTGGTTCAGTCAGTTAACTGTCCAACTCTTGGTTTTGACTCAGGTTATGATCTCAGGGGCATGAGATTGAGCTCCGGAATTGTGCTGAGAGAGTCTGCTTAGGATTCTCTCCTTCTCTCTCTCTCTCTCTCTCTCTCTCTCTCT
>NC_043715.1:29753130-29910013 GCF_006229205.1 Suricata suricatta | reverse complement strand
CCTCATAGAGTCCCTCTTAGGATTTCCTGTAGGGCTGGTTTGGTGGTCATGAATTCTCTCAATTTTTGTTTATTTGGGAAAACCTTTATCTCTCCTTCTATTTTGAAAGACAGGCTTGCTGGGTAGAGGATTCTTGGCTGTAAACCAATAGGCACTTTGAAGAGAGATTTGGGTAAGCAATACTAAAAACAAATATAGGTCTCTTAAAATGCAAATAGCTTTACCTAGGTGTCTCTGAGTTTTGCAAGGGAATGGGGGGAGGGGTGGGAAATAGGAAAGATTTAACAGTGTGGTTTTCTATGAGCTGCAATAAATACAAAACCACTGTAGTCAAGATCGAGGGACTGTGACTGATTTATCACATTATGGTCCCTTAAAAGTGTTCCATTGCCTTTTTAAAAACCATCCAGTCATTGAAAAAAACCTTTGTGGACACGGTTTCCAACATTGTTATGAGGGACTCTTGACAGATCTTCATTTTTAATGACATCGTTATAAACAGGACCCATAATGATTCGGTTTAGGAGGATGGTTTGGAGGCCAGTGACTAACAGAGTCCAGTCCAGTTGCATGGTGGCCTCATGCAAAGATGGAGTCGAAACTTAATTTGTATAGAGTAATTGAGGAATTTTGCTTTCACGGTGTGATGCTGACAATACTTTTTTTAAAGGGGAACAGAATACCAAACAGGGCTCAAAACTGTGTTTTCCCTTTTAAATATGAAAGACAAGGAAAAACAACTGAAGTGTCAGATTGTCCTTAAACATCCAACAGGAAGAAATTGTACTTATATGCAATTCAAATTGGAAGGGAAAGATTGTGCCTCAGGCCAACTGAAGGGAAAATGCTGGTTTTCTAATTTGTAGCAAATGGAGATGAGCTCTCAGCTCGATTGGCCAGGGTTCCCAAGAGACCCGGCAGCAGGAAAAAGATTTGGGGTGTGATGAGGGCTGCATTTCGGCCAGTGCTGCTCCTTTCTGCCCATCACCCACCGTAGAGAAAGTGTAAGAAATCCAGGCTCCCTCCCCCACCAGGGCAAGGAAAATCCCCATTGTGTTCTAGAAATAAATGTATAATGCAAGTGCTTACACCTAAGTTCAATTCCGCATTTACTGGAGGCTTACTTGGTCCCTGGTACCATGCCAGACATTGTTGGAATATAGAGGTGAATAAGGCATAATATTTCCTGATGAGTCAGGACCACAGGGAAATAGGAACAAGGCAGATAATAGAAGTGCTAAAAAGGGTAGAGGAGACATCTGTTGTTTGTATCTGTCCAGCGTCTCCTTTTCTCAGGGCAAGTACCTTAATTTTCTTGAGGTGAATGGCCCTTCCATTTAGAAGAGGCTGATCCCTGCCTTGCTCCCCGTCATGTCTGGCCTCCAGGGTAGGGCACGTGAGCTAGATCTGAATAATCAAAGCATTCCAATCCCTGGCCCTAGTGGCCAGCGCAGGCATGGACACTTAACTCAGGCCAGGACAACAAAACTCAACTCTGGAACTTTAGAGGTGGAGGTATTAAGAAAAAGGTGGTGAGTTTTCACTGGGGCTGCTGAGCCAATGGATGCAAGCCTGTTGGTAATCACGTTGACCCTACATGAAAAGTGACCACGTGGGAATAAAGACAGAGTAGCACAGAGTTCAGAGATGGATGGAGACAGTTACCTGATGATCCAGGTGAACATCGGCACCCATCTGTGTCTGAAGCGTTCTCACTCCAGACATTTAAAAAAGGAATGACCTGCAAGTGTAGAGGGCATTGGTTGTTCTTAGCTCAAGTAGCATCCTGTGGAAAGGGGGAAGTCAGACTTCCAGGAATCAAGCATGGCTATGTAGCAGGTGGTACATGAACTGGTTGAAGGGCCATCTATCAAAGGCCATGTGCCTTTCATGTCCTTGATTCTACTCTGGGCCAACTGGCCATGGGGGTTCCCGAGAAGTGCTTTGCCTTGGTTTGTGTTGTGTGATCCTGTGTGCTGGTCACTTGCCCCAATCATTCTTAAATCACTTACCTGCCTTGCCCCGCCCTCTTCATCTCCATAATTTGACTCCTGCAAATTGCAGTCTCCAGGCTTCCTGGTAAGAGTCTTGCGGGAAGCCCCAAAAGACCGATGAGTAAAAGACAAGAAGTTAAAGTGTTTATGCTTTATGTAAAGTATTTATACTCCTCTCTCCTTTGGACTTTATCCTTGGCAGGAGCTAAGCATCCAGATCTCCTACCAGATGTCCCCACCGTGGCTCTAGCCCCTGCCAGGTGGCCCTGGCTCCTGGGCGCTAGTAACACCTGATCCTGCCTTGGTCCCTCTAAGTCCATAAACAGAAGTGACTTCCAGCCATTGCTAACTCTGGGTGGCTTCCCCATCCCCTAAGTCTTGGGTGTTAAAGACAAGCACCAGACAGAGATAGTCAGAAAGACTGAAACGGGATTTCTTCTCATGATGGAAGTTGGTAGAGATGTTTGAAAAGGCGATACCCAAGCACTACATCAAATCACTTCTGCCGCTTAAATATCCAGTTGTGTATGCAGGAGGCACACATCTTGGCTTTGGAGTGGGGGCAGTTTGGGTCAGTACAGTGTTGCTTGCAGAGAACAGAAGCTCAGTTAAACTGGCTGAAATTAAAAGGACTTTATTTTCAGAAAGCAGAGCCAATCCCTTCACCCCCTTTCTCTCCAGAAGAGCGTCTCTGCTCTGCCTGTGAATCCCAACTGCCCTGAATTCCTATCTGTCACATCCAAACAGCCTGCTAGGTTCAATGACACCTACTAGAGACCCAGTAACTAAGTCCTGAACTTGAGAAAAGAAGATCCTATTGGGCCAGCTTGGTGAGGAATCCAGCTGTGACTCAGCTCGACTAATAGCTCCAGGTGTGTGTGTGTGTGTGTGTGTGTGTGTGTGTGTGTGTGTGTGTGTGAGAGAGAGAGAGAGAGAGAGAGAGAGAGAGAGAGAGAGAGACCTTTATTGGTAGGCACCCTGAAAATACTGACCTTTGGAGGGATGATTGACTGGCTTGGAAGCCACTGTGGAAATTAAGAAATCAGCCCTCTACAGGGTACACTGGGAAGCCACTAGCGATCTGGAGAGAGACTGAGGCACCGCAGTTGCTATGGATCTCAGCAATAGGATGACTAAAGCTTCCGGTCCCTGCCCGAGGTCCCTTGCTTCCCCTAATCAGTTGTTGATGGAGTTAGGGTTTCGTATATGGTTGCTCACTTCTGAGTAAGTAAACATACCAATAGGAATGAAAATGGTCTCATCTGCAACTTCTGAAAACTCACTTTTAAGCACATTTTTGGTTTTATTTCCCTCTGCATTGGGTTGTCCTTATATTCTTACTTACTTAAATTCCCAGGAGCAAAAGGTAATAATGACTGACTGTGTCCTGTTTTGACTTGTCAGGCTGTTTCATTCTAAGCTCAGCCTGGGATGCTTGGGGGAAGTAATTAGAGTGATTTTAGCTAACCTTCCCGCCCTCTGTTATTAATGATAGCTCAGATGTTTCAACAGCTAAAATGACGGCCCCTTTCTCCTGACTTCCCTAAATTCCTGTTTATGTTTGCCTAAAAGTTACACCATTTTGTCCTTTTCAAAGTCATGGCAATATATCATTATATCTTGATCTCTACCCAGTGATTAGTTGGGAAACTGATCCCCAGCCTACAACCCTAGCACCAGTTATTCATGAACCTGGATCAGAGACCACTCATGGGTTTCATTTTACATGCCAACTCTGGTCACTAATGGGGGCCACACAGAGAGTCGTGCTGAAAAAAGATGCAAAGGTCACAGCCAGGTTGAGGAAGAGTGCTAGGATCAACTGGTGATGTCCGCCACTGGCAGAGAAAGAGAGCATGACATCACTCGTGAATGTTTGCCATCTCAGACCAAGGCACTTCAGCATAGGTCCAGATGCCAGTCTTTGGAGCATGTGGACAACATGTAATTTAAAAGATTTCATTAGGTCTTCACAACACCTCAATGAAGTAGGGAGGACTGAAATTATTACTATGATCCTTTGAGATATGAGGGAGACTGGGACACTGAGGGGCCCCTCAAAGAAAAGCCATGAAAGCAGAATTCCTGTGCACTTGACCTCTCCTGGGAAAGAAGACCACAGAGGTCTGCGACCAAGCCCAATGCTTAACGTCCAATAATATCTTCTCCTTTTCTGTACTATGGCACTCTCATGAATTAACTAATCATTTAAATAAGTGAGTTAGGCAACAATAATTATGGAAGGCATGCCACTGCCTTGCCTCCTCTTCCACACATGGTCTCTGCTGCATCCCACTTCACATTCCTGCTCCCAATGTATCTGGGAAATAGTCTCTGGGTCACTTACATACTCATGTAAGTTGAAGGCATGGACCACACCGTCATTCCTTTTCACTCCACAGTAACCTGCCTGGAGGTGTGTATGTAGTGGTGTTTAATAAGTGCTGGCAGCACCATCACCTCTGGGGCAATCAAAGCAAAATGGTAAAATAGGACAGTCCCTGGAAGCCCCATATTTATCCCAGAATCTTCTTACCAATGGGGAGACATTGGAATCAACTCCTTACCATTCACCTTAGTATTTATTTGTTTATTGCTTTCTGAGCCATGCCTCCCAGAGGTGTTGATGATTTGAGATCATCACTAGGAGAGACCGGCTTACTTGGGTGATCTCACCCCATTTTAGATCACACAAATCTGATGAAACCTGTGGATTCTCTCCTTTCAAGATTTGTTTCTGCTGTGGATGACAGGTACCCAGTAGAATTAACATACCAAACAAAGGTTATTTATTGACTCAGATATCCAGATTTAGAAAAGGCATGAGTGAAACTGGCCCAAGAGATAACCAAATCAGTGAGTCCTGTTAGCCTGCTTTTGTGCTCCCTCTCTCTGGTTGTCACCTTTGCTTCTGACTGATAGTTTTATTCCTTCCTATTGCTGATGGCCTTTTGCCATATGATGGAGACAGTGGCTGAATCCTCTTACCATTACCCAAAGAGGAAGTGAGCTCTTGCTCTCCACATCAGTTGGGAAAACCCCAGGAGAAGGATTCTGATCCACCCAGCTGGAGTGAGATGCCCACTTCTTAAGTGTGAGTGACCAGGATGGTGATGACTGGCTTAACTATGCCCCATCCTTTTTTTGAGCTCTGTCATCAAAAGGGGAAGTGACCTCTCCAAGCTTTGTTGTAAACTACATAGTCACTCCCAAATCTACCAGTAATAGATCTTTTCCTCAAAAAATGCCCCTGTTCATATATATGCAGTTTTTCACATAAAATTTCAGGGAATTGATAGACCCTTCAAGTGCATTTTAAGACCCCAAGTTAACCCTGTTTACACACACACACAAAATTTGAATTGCTAATGGAAGAATTCCAAATGGCTGACAATCTGCTAAGGCAGAAGCCCCCCAAGTAGCTCCTCAAGTCCCATCTGGCTCCATTCCCCTAATCTGCCCCCTTTTCAGCATGCCCTGGATTTTCATGCCACTTCCTCTCTTACTTGTCTTCTTCCTGTCACTCTCTGCTCCAACCCCTGCTAGGACAATGGGAAGCCATTTCTGCACAGGGACACCTGGAAAGAACTTCATGGTATCCATCAGAACTTTGAGCATCACCAGGGAGTTAAAACAATGGCACCGAATTGCAAATTACAGAGGTAGGTAGAGCGTTGTTCTCAGAAAAGAGGGTTATGGGTTCTTTAAAAAAAAAAAAGGAGAAGAATGTTTCTCAACATTTCTTAAATAGTCATTTGAAAACTGCCCTAGAGCAAATTGGAAGTCAGTACAATGCTCAGACGTTCACTTGTTAGACTCGGAAGAATGTGCACACACACTGTATTCTTTACACATACATATTTACACACACTCTACATAAAGAATGACCTTCTCCCGCTCTGCCCTTCCACTGCCTGCAATGGTAACGTTTACTGGAGATTTTATTACAAAAGCCACAAAATGAAATTCTAATCAATAATAGTTTGCAGGATGGTGAGGGGGAAAAAAAGGGAATTGAATACATTCATAGGTAAAAGATGTTATTATCTCAGCTCAGTAACTATGAAAGAGAAATAGATGAAAAAATCTGGGTTTTATATTAAAAACCGGCACAGCTGTAGAGTTACATAATAAAGTATTGCCTGTATCCATGGAAATGGAGAGTAATTGATGCAACACAAGTTATTTTTATAAACCCAAACAAAAAAATTCAATCAGAAATGTCTTTCCCCGTTTTGGGGGCATTGTATATTTTGTATCTGTACATAATGCACACATTTAGAGTGTGAATGCACTCATTATTGATCAGCCGTGTTGAATAGGACATGCTGCTTTCCCTGAATATTCAAGATTAGAATCCTGCGGCCCAGCTCTCACTCCTTCTTGAAAGACTTCCTCTGAATAAATTGTGCAGAGCTTTAAAATGCAGGCAGTTCCAACTCAGAATAAAGGAGCTCCTCTCTTGATTTTGGAGGTGTCGATGGGGCCAAATTTTGAAGATGGGAACACTGCATGATGCCTATATTTGACTTTTCCCACAGCACCTGCTGTCCCGCTCCCCAGCACCCCAACACATGCACAGGGCTAAGCACAAAGTAGATCTCCAAGAAAACCAGGACATAGAGAATAGTGTAATTTTCCTCTTTTTGCTGGCTGAAGCACCTGTTAAAATACAGATTCCAGGGTTCCACCCCCAACCCCTTGTACTGGATTCTCTGGAGCAGAGATCTAGAAATCTACAGGATCTATGTACCTCCCCAAGGTAATTCTTGTCATTAGACAAACTGGATCCACTCACCACAGCTGGGGCTTGAGTTTGGGGAGGATAAGGAGATGTGATGATGACAGTGGGGACAGGGGAGGAATCCTCCAAAAGGCTTTCCATCAAATGTCTTAGATCTGTCCATTTCTTTTCATCTCCACAGTCCCCTCTTCTATGCCACCATCATCTCTCACCAGGGCTATTCCATTAGACTGGCTCTCTGCTACCATTTTATAAAATTTTAAAAACAGTTTTATGTATATGTGACTCACATACCATGAAAGTCACCATTGGAAGTTATAAATCAGGAGTTCTTAGCATATTCGTGGGGTTGTGCAACCATCACCGTATCTATTCCAGAATGTTTTCATCACCCCAGAAAGAAACACCATACCCATCAGCAGTCATTCCCCAGTCCAACCTCCCTCTGACCCCTGGCAACTACTAATCCACTTTTTGTCTGTATGGCTTTGTCTATCCTGGACATTTCATACAAATGGAATCATACAATGTATGGTCTTTTGTGTCTGGTTTCTTTCACTTGCATAATGCTTTCAAGGGTCATTCAGCTGTAGAATGTATCAGTACTTCATTCTTGTTTTATAACAAATAATATTTCATTTTGCAACTATACCACATTTTGTTTATCCTTTCATCAGGTGATAAACATTCGGGTTGTTTCTACTCTGGAGCTACTTTGAATAAGGCTGCTATGAATACTTATGTTGACATTTTTGTGTGGACATGTATTTTCATTATTTTTAGTTTAGATACCTAGGAATAGGACAACTCTATTTTTAACTTTTTTGAAGAACTGCCAAACTCTTTTGCATTGTAGCTGTACCATTGTACAACTCCCCGAGCAATGTATGAAGGTTCCAATTTCTCTACATCCTTACCAGTACTTGTTATTGTCTGACTCTTAAATTTCAACCACTCTAGAGTGTGTGATATGATATCTTATGGTAGTGATTTACACTTTCCCAATGACTCGTGATGTTGAGCAGCTTTTCATGGGCTTAGTGGCCATTCCTATACCTTCTTTGGAGAAAAATATATTCTAAACCTTTGGCCATTTTTTGAAATTGGACAAAGACTATTCTTTGTTTGAAGAACTATTTGCTAAAGGCTATTCTTTCTCCATTGAATGATTTTGGCACCATCATCAAAAATCAATTGGCCAAAATATAAGGATTTATTTTTGGACTCTCAATTTTATTCCATTGATCTGTGTTCATCCATATCCTAGTACTATCTTGATTACTATATCTTTGTAGTAAGTTTTGAAATCAGCAAGTGTGAATTCTCTTACTTTCTTTTTATTCAAAATTGTTTTGTCTATACTGTTTTGCATTTCCATATAAATTTTAGGATTAGCATGTCAATTTCTGCAAAAAAGGCAGCTACAATGTTGATAGGAATTACATTTAATCTGTAGATCTCTTTGGAGAGTATTGCCATTTTAATCATATTAAAGCTTCCAATCCATGAACATAGTATATCTTTCCACTTATTTGGATCTTTCAATACTGTTTTATATTTTCAATGTAAAGCTTTTATATTTCTTTTGTTTAATTTATTCTTAAGTATTTCATTATTTTGGTGCTATTGCAAATAAATTGTTTTATTTATTTCATTTTTACATCCTTCATTGCTAGTGTAAAGAAATACAACTGACTTGTATATCTTGATCCTGTATCCTGAAAATATCCTGAACTTGTTTATTCATTCTAATTATTATTATGTGGATTCTCTAGAGTTTTTATATACAAGACAATGTCATCTTCAAATAAATATAGCTTTACTCCTTTCTTTCTAATACAGACGCTTTTTTATTTATTTATTTTTCTTGCCTAGCTGTCTGGCTAGAGCCAGTACAATGTGGAATAGAAGTGGTAAAACAGACATCTTTGTCTTTTTTCTGATCTTAGGTCAAAAGGATTCAATCTTACATGAAGTATGATGTTTGATGTGGGTTTTTAGTAAATGTCCTTATCAGATTAAAGAAGTTCCCTTCTATTTATAGTTGCTTGAATGTTTTTCTAATCAAAGAGCTGCCACCATATTTGCCCAAACTCTGTCCATTCTCCAGAGAGCATTCAAAAGAATCTTTCAATTATAAGCCTTGCCATATTACCCCTTTGTTTAAAAATGCTCAGAAACTCCCAAGATTCATTAGGATAAAGACTAAATTCCTAAAGGACACTGCATGATTTAAAGCCTCTATTGTCTTATCCTCTCTCTCTCTCTCCTTCCTTATGCTCTGGTCACCTTTACCTTCTTATTTCACTGCCTTTGTGCCTGCTTTTCTCTTCCTAAGACTTCTACCCACTGACCTTTTTGCTTGATGAATTCCTACTCATCTGTCCATTGCAGTTAGTTATCTGTACAGGCTTCCCAGGCCCTCAGACTTAGCCGGATATCACATATGCATGTTCTCAGGACTCCTTTTCCTTTATAGCCCTGACCACACTAGGTATTCAGGCAATTACCTGGCTGATGTCGATCTTCTCACAATATATTTTGCATGAAGGCCAGGACTGTGTTTGCCCTACTAACTGCTTTATCGCCAGTTGCTGTAGCAGCACCTGGCATAAGGAAAGAATGTTTCAGGAAATATTTAATAAATGAGCTCAACCCAATCAATCAATCTACATGGAAGTAAAATGGGGGTGGTAGCCTCCAGACACAGCTCTTAGCTATGAAGATCCTTAATACTTCATTTTTTGTGTGTTTTTCCTTCATGCCCAGTCTAGAATACTTCAGATGAAAATAACTATTTTATATGCTAAAATGGCAGGGAAAAAGTCTCTCGTTGGAGATAATTTTTAAGCTGAGTCGATGTTATAAATCCCTTCCCATTCTCCATGAAGCCTCCCTGATTACTGCCAGTCACAGATAATCTCTTCCTTCTTCTCATAATATCTACAGTTCTTTATCTATATCCCTTTTAAGAACATTCATGATTTTCATTGTGTTATCATTACACATATGTTAGTCCTCTTTCCCCTACCATTTGAAGCTAAAAAACCATAAGTGGCTTTAATCTTGGTATCCTCCCATCTCCTAACTTCGTCCTTAGCAAAGTGCTAAGTGTACAAAAGAATGACAACCACCATGATGTACATAATTTAAAGACTGAAGGAAAAAATTCCATTTTCTTTAATCCAGTTTTATTCTTAGCATATGTTTTTGTGTTCCTTTAACGTTAAAACTGTTATTGCATTTTAATTCTTAATAAAAATCAAAGTTTTGGTGAACCTATTAACCAAAACTACTAACTATCCAAGCGCATCCATGGTAAATCTTATATTCTACCCAGATGGGTCTATATACCATCCTCATCTGCCAACATCACATTAAACATTTCCCTCTCCCTTGCTCAAGTTATTTGAACCCACCCAGAATGCCTGATTCTCTACCCATCTTTTGAGGATCACTGAAATTCCTCTCATCCTTGAAGACATTCGTGATTACCTTTTCACTTACTTAACATTTGCTTCTTCTGACTTCATCGTGAGCCCCCTTTCCTTGCATGTTTAATGACTCTTCAAGCCATCTACAAGCTCCTTGAGGTCACAGGCCAAAGTCTCTTTCCCATTTTATCCCATTGCCCAGACTTCACTCCAAGAATATCTAGGGCTAGCTTTCTGCCATCCCCACATGACTTCTTCATACGTTGGCTTTCCTTGAGGAGGCTTCTTTTACTTTATACCTTGTCTCATGTTTTTCTTCTAGCTCTGTCTAAGCTGGTGACTCCTGGTCTGACCTATCACTTCCTATGGCTATTAGCCACACACATCACAGTAACAGGACAGAATTCCCATGCCCAGATTCTCTCATATATTATCCTCTCCTCCGGTCAGAAGAGGAATATTAGACAGTGTGAATTAGCTCTTAGTCATATTGAGTGCCTTCTGTCTCTGGCAAAATGCCTGGTGAACTGTAGGGTCCCAAAATGGATATCAGAGTATTAATTCTAATGTGTTAAGTGTCAAGAGTATTAATCTAAAGAGAAAAGGCAGTGTGAAAGAGTATAATATACAATAAAGTTGGAAAATGTAGACATAGCCTATATGATGAGGATCTACTTATGCTTGGAAAACTAGGGTAATGTTCTACCCCCGTCTCTTCACACATACTGCAAAATAACTTTATTGATGGGACTTGGAGTCGAGAGTGAGTTCCAGGCAAAAGGAAAACTTCCAGCTCAATTGATCATAAAGCATTAGAGTAGTATTTGTTTTTTGTTATTTTCCTCAAAATAGAGGTTCCCAAATTCTAGACGAGCAAGCATTTCCTGGGTCCTGGATTATATGCAAAAAACCAGCACTCAGACCAATAACAGCAGCAACAATCAGCCCTGATTTGTTGTGTTTGTCAATTTCCATGACGTAAATATTTCCACCATGGCCAATTTCAAGCTACCGGGGAGGTTACAATTGGCTTGCAAATTTCCTGCAGCTTACATAAACAGTACAAGTTAGCTCCAGCACCCCATGATGCAAGTCATTATACCTGGTGCTGTAAGATAGGAAGCCCCTCTCCTGACCTCAGTGAACCTATAACCCAGTGGAGATAGAGACATACTCGCTTTGATCAATTGCTTTGGTTTTTTTCCAAAGGCAAGCTGTAACTGCCATGATATTTATTGTTATTTAGAGCCCACCACGGTAAATACAATGAGTTTCCCAACCGTTTAATGATCAAGGATTGATAAGCTGCCAATTTGTAATAATGTAGCTATAATACCATCTATGCTAAATGTTCTACCTGATTACATTTTCAAGAGCCACACTCCAACAGAGTTCTTGGGTAATTTTTCTTTTCAACATTAAGGTATTTGTGGCTAGACTCAACTAGTCTTTCAAGATATTTAAAGATCATTAGCAAAAAAAAAAAAGTCCCCACTCCAACAGAAATTCTTTTGATGGAACAAGATAAAATTCCTCCACTCACTCTCAGATTTTGTATTATTTATGAAAAAATCACAAATCACAGGGGGAGGGGGCAGCAAATAGAGATGAAAGCACACCGTAGGAACACTGATGTTATGTGCAGCACATACTAAAAACCCTCCCTTGCTCCTTAGCGGGACATGTGAAATGATCTCTATGATAATACAGCTCACTCCAATGTGAAACTAGAAAAAACCACAGAGATTTCTGTCTCTGGTAATGGGTAAAGTCTTCAAGATTTGATTTGTTTTGCAAACAGATCGCAGAAGAAAACAAGACTTAAAGTAAGAATGAGAATGGGGCGCCTGGGTGGCTCAGTTATTTAAGCAGTGGACTTCAGCTCAGGTCATGATCTCACAGTTCATGAGATCGAGCCCTGCGTTGGGCTCTGTGCTGACAGCTCAGAGCCTGGAGCCTGCTTCTGATTCTGTGTCTCCCTCTCTCTCTGACCCTCCCCCTAGCACGCTCTGTGTCTCTTTTTCTCTCAAAAGTAAATAAACATTTTTAAAAAATTTTTTAAAGAATGAGAAGAGCCTTCCCTTCATAGTTTTCATGTAAAAAGGATCCATTCTCTGATGGCGACCCGTGTGGATTCCAGGGTCTAAACGAGCAAAGCGAGAGCATGTCGTGCTCCATGTGGCTCATTTTGAATCTGGTCCCTACAATTTTCTTCTTTCGAGTTGTGCTCAGCGTTCTTGTTGGGGCCACCATATTCTCTCTGCTTCTGTCTCGTCCTCAGCATCTTTCCCATTGGGACTGGATTCTCTGGGGAGTCTACAAGCCTGGGACCAGAAAAGGCCATACATTTGCTCTTACGCAGCCTTCTTACGGATGATGATTAGCAAATGTTCTTTTGTTCCCTCACACTTCTACAACTTCTATCTGACTCCCTCTAAGAAATTTCCCAGCACCTCTAGTATCTGCCTGGGAAAGTAGACAAGTCTGTGGGACTTTGTGACCAGGTGAATGTGCCTGGATTCAAGTCCTTTCTCCTATCTTTTCTCTAGCTCCTGCATCCCACTAGTCAAGTAAACAAGGGCAATATCCTCAGCCTTCTGAAGGAATTTTCCTAGCTCTCAAATGGGTGCAGTGTTATACATAAAAAATGCTGTTTTTAATTATCCATGTTAGAAGAAGAATGGGCACATAAGTAATAGCTTAATATACATATTTTGTAAGAGATGATGCATAAATCAATGGGGGCCAATTGCAAGTTCTTGAAAGTCCTCGTTCACCAGGTCCTTATGGCTGAGAATTATTCTCCCTCCAAGGTCGACAGTGCAGCAGTTGAGAAAACCTACTGTGACAAATGATCACCTACAGAGAGATTTTTTTCTCCATAGCAACCTATTAAAATCAGGGTCAAGAGGGGCACCTGGGTGGCTCAGTCGGCTGAGCGTCCAGCTTTGGCTCAGGTCACGATCTCGAGGTTCGAGGGTTCGAGTCCCGCGTCAGGCTCTGTGCTGACAGCTAGCTCAGAGTCTGGATCCTGTCTTCAGATTCTGTATCTCCCTCTCTCTCTGACCCTCCCCTCTCATGCTGTCTCTTTCTCTCAAAAATAAATAAAACATTAAAAATTTCAATAAGTCAGCAATTGAGCTGACTTACCCTCTACCTGCAGCTCAACTAGAGCCCAGACCCCACAGCCCATCTTACCCCTGATTAGAGCACTGTGTCACCCCCCCACACCCAATGTCCATCATCCACACTCTCCATGGGTGACTTTTTCTAGATCCATGAAGAACCAACAGTACTATAATTTATATAATCATTTTATTTAAATGGACATTGACTTTTTTCTTAAATAAAAGTTTGATAAGGAAATATTTTCGCAGTAGCATAAGTAAAGGCTGGTCTGATTTGCCATAAGGAAAAAGGACCTAAAAATTGGCACAATACAGGCGAAAACGTTGTTCAGCGTTCTCTTGATACTGTTGCATCTTAAGTCTCAGAGCCTGAGCCTCTTTGTTAAAAAGGGAGATTCGCAAGTGTAGGAGGTGTTAAGGACATATTGGCACCAAACTGGGACTTTCTCCTTAATGTAATAAGAGGTATTAAAAAAGAATTGAAAAGGGAATGCATTTCTCACTGTGCGCTTCAACATTATTTATTACCGTGCCCATGCACCACTTAAAATCATCATGTATTCCCTCGGTGATATATTTATTTTTGGAAATCCTGGATTAGAGGAATAAAAGCAACCCCAGTTACTTCCGCCCTCTTTGATACGCGTTCCTTCTTTAACTGAAGGAATTCAGGCATCCCGAGTTCTTCTGTGTTCTGCTGCCAAACGCAATTAAGTAGGGAAATGAAAGCGAAACTAACTGAGGCATAGTTCACTGGTGTGCAAGCTTGGACAGGACATGTTTAGGCGGTAGAAGGGTGTAATGGACCGCGAAGATGATCCCCAGTGACCTGCACCTTTGAATCCCCTCCCCTTTGGGTGTGGGTTGCATCTATGAATATGGTTACATCACACCTGTGATTGTTACATTGTATTACGAAAGAGAGATTACCCTGGGTGGGCCTGGCCTAATCAAGCAGGTGCATTAAAACCAGTTTCCTTCAGCTGGTTGCAGGCAAGGAAGTCAGAGAGGTGTATCCCAGCAGGCTTGGAAGGAAGCAAACGTCCGTGCTGTGAAGTGCCTGTGGGAGCCACCCGGCAAGGAGCTGGGCTGAGAGCAGTTCCCAGCAGAGAGCCAGCAGGTAAAAGGGAATGAACTCAGCCAACAACCAATTAGCATACAAGAGGACCCTGAGCCCAGGCTTGTAGACCTAGAAACTGTGAGATAATCACTTTGTGTTGTTTTAAGCTCCTGAGTTTGTGGGACTTTGTTACACGGCAAGAGAACGCTACTGTAAAGGGATACAGAGAAAAACATGTTAGATCCGCTGCCATCAGGGAACTCCTATTCTAGTCCCAGATATAAGATACACACGGAGGCAACTTAAACATTAATCAGGGTATAGAAACTTATGGCCAAGAAGGACACAAGCAACATGAAGAAAGAAATGCGGCTGAGAAAGATCAGAGGGCTTCATGGAGGAGATGACATCTGCAACAGCCTTAGAGTCTAGAGCGATTATGAGAGGTGGACCCAGTGCAAGCACCTACTGGATTGACCAAATTCTTGCTAGGTCTTGCACACAGAGCCATGGAGAGTACTGGCCCTGAGTTCACTTGTCCCGTCTCAGTCCTGACTCTGCTGCTTGACCTGCTGTGTGACTGTGAACAAGAAAATAAAGCTCTCTGCTGCTCAATGTCCTTATTGGGGAAGGAGGGGTAATGATTACAGTGTCTACCTACTGTTTACAGAGTCACATGGCCGCAACGTGGCAGAGCCTTTTTCCTTGTGCTTGCTACCTCCACAGCTGGACCCACCTACAGACACTAGAAGCTGCTGAGATCAAACACCTTCCCGGAGGCTGCCTCCAACATTTGTAGGGCCCAGGGCATGACTACAAATAGAAGCCCACGTACCATATGTCTGGATATTTACAAGTTATAAACCAAGCTAAACGCTGTTAAATGAAATAAATTCTACCCTTCTACTTCGGCTCATACACTTTGCTAATGACAAAATAGGAAAAAAAAAAAAAAAAAAAAACCAAAACGTTGGGAAATGATTGGCTCCTGCTGCCTTGTCACCATCTGGGATACCCCTGAAGGGCCACCCCAGCTCCGGAGTCATGACCGTGCAGAGGACCAGCTTCTCTCTTTGCCTGGTCCTGCCTTCCCACCTCCTGGCGGGAATGCATCCCAAGAACGTTCCCTGAGGAGCCGTCTGCATTGAAGGGCCATTTCCAGGGGACCCGATCCAAGACTCTCGCTCGCCCGAGGATCGGGGTCCTAGGACCTTTCACCTGTAGGAGAAATTTTAATCTGTACCTTTCGCTCCTGGACCCCTCTCCCTAGCATGTGTCGGTCCACACCCGCTGGTTCAATGCCAGGAGCCATGCTTATGGAGGGAAATGTCGTTACTGTTACGTCTTTATTAAAGCGAAGCAGTGCATCATCCTTTGGCAGCTTGCCCCCGACACTCCCCCTCGGGAGGACCAGCTCTGTGTGCCGATCACATTCGGCATTAAAAAAAAAAAAAACATTTAATTATGTGCAAAGAGAGAGTCCATGTGTCACTCGTTGGCCAGGTTTGCTTGAGACTCTATTATCATACATATCGCTGTAGCCTATTATTCCTGGATAGATTGGACAAGTTTCAAGGTTAATAAAACTGTTCTGGCAAATTGTTATTTTGAAAGTGATTGAAGGAAATGTCCCACTCGGAGCATACGTTTGACCTTTTGGGGGGAGGAAAAAAAAGAAAATGCTCACGGAAGCCTCATGCAGCATGATTCTTTTGACAAGGCTAAATTGTTTGGTGTGTGTGGAGCTACTCCGAGCACCACAGAGACTGGCATTTCCTTCCCAAGTCTCTTCCCTCCACTCGGATGCGTCACGTTAAGTAATAATGATAATAATCAGAAAGTGATAAGTTGCTTTTTTCTCCATCAGACCCAGCGTCATGCGCTCCATGGGCTTTATCCTTTCCAGCGTTCACAACCCTGGCACAACACAACTCTTTGGACCTCTTTTGTGCCAAAGAGGGAAATGAAGTAACTTGTCCAAGGTCACGGTGTAAGTGGTGGAACCAGGGTGAAAACCTAGGTCTGTCCATCTCCAAACAGCTCACATGCTGCTTGTCGGTAGCCACAGCTAAGGGATGCCTGGGGCGGTGGCCGCCCCCAGCCTGCCCACTGCTGTGTCCTGGCCGGCACCCAGCTGCCCCAGTGCCTTGTCTCTGTGCCCGAGGGCTGATGCTCCCGTTTGATTGAGGTATCACTGACAAATAAAAATTGTATGCGCTTAAGGTATACAGTGTGATCATTCGATATACATGTATGTTGTGAAATGATCACCATGATCAAGTGAATTGACACATCCACCAACTCACAAAGCAACCATGGTGTGTGTGTGTGTGTGTGTGTGAGGGAGGGAGTGTGCTCACGCTGAGAATGCTTAGAATCTCTTTCCTTAGAAACTTTCAAGTAAGCAATACAGTATTCCTTTTTTTAATGTTTATTTATTTTTGATAGAGAGCATGAGCAAAGGAGAGGCAGAGAGAGGGGGAAGGATTTGAAGCTGACAGCACTGAGCCCAGTGATAGGCGTAAATTCACCAACTGTGAGATCATGACCTGAGCCGAAGTCAGATGCTCAACTGACTGAGCCCCCCAGGCACCCCTCAATACAGTATTCTTAACACTAGCCATCAGGCTGTGCCTTAGACCCGCAGAACTTATTTATCATATGACTACAAGTTTATGCTCTTTGTCCAACATCCCCCCACCCCCCTCTCCCTCTGGGAACCACCACGACTTTCTGCTTCTATGAGTTCAACATCATTAGATTCTACATATAAGTGAGATCCTGAAGTGTTTGTCTCTCTGTGTCTTGAGTGTGTCACTTAGCTTACTGTCTTCCTAGTCCATCCTGATCCATAGAAGGCGGCACTCCCTGTGCAGAGCAGGCCAGCAGTGTTAGGGATTTAGAATCCCAGAAGAAGCCATCAACCGACAATTCTTGAGTGTTGATATATAAATGTCCCAGATCCCTCGTCCCTTGTGGGGGAAGGGCAGTTAATTCCAAGGCTAGGTGTTCCTCCTGGGCCTAAGCAGATTTAATAATGCACCTTTTTTAAAATGTTTATTTATTTTTGAGGGGGGGGAGGGGTAGAGCCTGATGTGGGTCTTGAACTCACCAACCATGAGATCATGACCTGAACAGAAGCCAAGAGTCTGATACTTAACCGACCATGCCACCCAGGTGCCCCTAATAATACGCCTTTTATAGGCCATGTTCCATTTACCCTCTCATTTCTCTACTACCCCACTGGTGCCTTTGGCACTTTCCAAATAAACTATTTGCACTTGGATCTTTGGCTTTTTTGGAGTCACTTTGGAGTAATCTATCTTAGACAGGGACCCCTGGGATTGGGACTTCTCTATCCTGTAAATACTGAGGACAGACAGCTGTTGGACTGACCTATGCTGTCCCTCTGGTGATAACATTGACCTTTGACAATCCTACCCCCAGTTATTTCACCCCTGACACTTGTGACCCAAGGTTAACACTCCATCACCCTCCTGCTGGCAGGAAAAGGCCATCCTGTGTAAAATCTCCCCCAAGGAGATTTATAACCAGAAGTTACGGATGTTCAGACTTCCAGAGATGATGGAGGACACAGTCAGACAACTCAAGGTAGTGTATGGGCTGGTCCACGGTGCTCACGTCCACGGACTCTGCCCTTCATGCGTCTTAGGTGAGCATTCTGGCCCCTCTGCTTATAGACAGCGTGACCTTCAGCAGACATCTTATTAATCTTCCCAGGACTTACTACCCTCAGTAGTAAAAACATGATAATAGTACTATCTACCTCATGGAGTTGTTGTGAATACAATTTAATTCATGTGAAGAGTTTCACCAGGGCCTAGCACATAGGAAGTGCTAGATAAGTATTGCCTATTATTAGCACAGGGACCGAGAGATGTGAGATTAGCACCCCACGAACGTGAGGTGTTATTTTTCAAAGTTTCCCTAACTCTCCTCTTATAGGATTCACGTGCCCATTTACAAAACTGTAGTGCAAATCAGCAATTCCAAATCATCAAGACGTATGAGTTTGCTGATGGGTCCGTGTCCCTGCCTGCCTCATACCTATGCATGCGTGTCCACACGGTACATTATCGTGGTATTCTGGACCTGCTGCAAACATTAGCTATGGGAGTCACCTTCTTAAAATAACTTTTATTTTTCAGGTGAAGACGCTATACTGTCTCACAAGCCTTGCCCACCATGACTGGGCTTCCCCTGGATTGCATCTGCTTTCTGCGTATGGGATGCTAGGCGCCCCAGTACCCCACCAATACAACGCTCTGTCCAGCTCGATTTCTATGCAGTTGCTTTTACCATTTCTCATTTGAAGGCCTGTCTTCCTGGAAATTCTATGCAAGGGTCCCTTAGAGTTTCCCTTCCAGCAAGAGCTCATTTATCCTACTTGACCCACCTCTTCCATGATTACAGAGCTCCTCATTATTGTCTTCCTTCCTGACTCATCTTCCAGACACACTGGGCAATTCATTATATTTTGTCTTGTGAAAAGAAAAACATTCTGGGTTTGTAGTCAAAAGGCCTGGGCACAAATCTCTTGTTCCTTGGCCAAGATACATAACCATTCTGAGTCTTAGTTTCCATATCTATTGCCATCATTTCTTCGTCATCCAGTCAACAGACATTTGTGATGGGCTTTCGTGTGCTAGCCATTGTGACAAGCCCTGGAGATGTGACGTGAATGAGACCATAAGATCCCCAGCTTCATAGAGCCTAGAGTGAAGCAGGGGAGACAGACACTAAACAAATAATAACACCATTAGATAGCTAATTAATCAGGGTGCCTGAATGGCTCAGTCGGTTAAGTGTCCAACTTTAGCTCAGATCATGATCTTGTGGTTGGTGAGTTCGAACCCTGTGTAGGGCTCTCTGCTGTCAGTGCAGAACCTGCTTCAGATCCTCTGTTCCCCTCTCTCTCTGCCCTTCCCCCACTCGCTCTCTCTCAAAAAATAAAATAAACACTTAAAAAATAACTAACTAATCAACTACAATTGTGGTAAGTACCAGAGTAGGTGCTGTGGTGTGTGTGTAATATATACCCACATCCCTCTCCCACCCGGCGACCACCTGCAACTTTGATAGCTAGGTGACAGCTTCCTCCTCTAGCATGACGTCTCTGTCTGAGAGTTTCCTCTGGGGCAGATGACAACCCCACGGGCAACTTGAGGCCCATGAGTGAAGGGAATCGGTGAAGACGTACACCAGCTTCCTAGCCCATTGATGAGACAATTCCGAGGTATATTTAAAATTTTTTTAATGTTTATTTATTTTTGAGAGATAGAGAGACAGAGCGTGAGTGGGACAGGACAGAGTGAGGGACACACAGAATCTGAAGCAGGTTCCAGGCTCCAAGCTGTCAGCACAGAGCCCAATGTGGGGCTCGAACTCACGAACCGCGAGATTATGACCTGAGCCAAAGTCGAACACTCAGCCGACTGAGCCATCCAAGTGCCCCCTGCAGTGTGTTTTAGAGCAGGGTCAGCAAACTCTTTCTCAAAGAGCCAGATAGGAAATACTTTAGGTTTTGAGGGGCCATATGCTCTCTGTTACAACTACTCTACTGTAGGTAGCACATAACAAACTAGCATGGCCATGTTCGGATACAAAAACAGGTGGGTGGCCCAGGGGCCGTAGTTTGCCAACCCCAATTCTAGACTCTCAGCGGGTCCTCAGGGGAACTGGACCCAGGTACCCACAGCTGTAACTTACCCACTAATATACTACTTGTCTCACCTCCTTCCCTGCCTCCTTGCACCCCTCCCTCACCACGTGTGCTAAAATCACCTCCCAAGTCTTGGTCTTGGTTCTGCTTTAGGACGAAACCCAGATTGAGACCAAGAGCTGTGGAGGAAAAGCGTAAGAATTATGAGACTGCCCAACAGAAACCTCATCCAGTCTGATGGGGTCAGAGAGGATATTCCAGGCAAAGGGAACAGCATGTGCGAAGCCCTGAGTGGAGAAGAATCACCAAGGCTGCTTTGAAGAGCTCAAAAAACACTAGTTATTGGAGCAAGGAGAGGGTGGGAATAATGGAACCAGGCAGAGAGAACAGTGGCCACAGAGAAGTGGGACCATATAGACCATGCTAAAGCATAGATCCCGAGGCAGTAGGGAGCCACGGAAGGTGATAGGCAGCCCATCAGTATGATGTGCTATGCATGTACAGGTCCGGGCTCAGAAGAGCCATGAGAAAGTCCACCCGTTGACCCCCTGACCCTCTGGCCCATGGTAGTGACCTTCTCCCCCTGCCCTACTCACCCCCGTTCACTTAGAATTCTAGGCAGAAAATCAAAAACATCACCCTTGAGCAGGACTCATAAACAGTTAAGTACCCTCTATCAACAGGGAATAGAGGGGAAAATACCCAATAAAAATACATAATAAAACAACTACAGAGCAAACATAGCTGCCGCGCTCGGCCCTGCCAGGTTATTACTTAGACTAGGAGAAGGATTTTGCAGTCATATTATTTGATTTTACTGGCTCCCTGCCAATTATTTCAAAATGCCCTTTATTCCTTCCCACTTTGTATCTTTGTCTTGAAGAACTGATGCTTTAAATCTTCAATGGGTGATCCTGGAAAAAGAGACTGCTTCCTTCCCCCTCAACCCCATGCTCCATTATGCAGGCAAGAAAGAAGGAAATGTCACCGAGACTTTTCTGTGTGTTTGTTCGTATTTCTTCCAGAAACCCCCTTTTCCCTGGGGCATAGGCACTTCTCAACCTAGCAGCCTCTTCAAGAGATAGCCGTGTATGGCTCATAGGCAGAAAGGACTGTCTACTACCCTACTATATAAGGTTCCACCTCAATATTTGGGGCTTGAGGGTGGCCTAAGTATACAGATACTTAAGGAAGCTCTTAGAAGCCTCTTGGCACACTGGCCAGGTTGGCAGGTGACTATTTCCCGGGAGAGTTTCAAGGGGCAGCCACTTGGTCCCTGTGGATAGATTCCCTCTGTACCGACAACCGGGCCTTCCAGAGGTGTATTTCAGGACAAATTTCTGCCCTTCTCCAGGACTAAATTCATTCAGCCCCAAGCCACAACCATGCTTTATAAGCAGGTGCACAGCATCCCTCCAACCTCCCAGTCTTTCCTAACATGTTGCCCCAGCATGTGAACAGGCATGTGTTTGTGCACACGTGAATCAGTCTCCTTTTGGGTTGTTCTGAGGAAATCATATTATTCTTATAAATAACATCAGGGGTGACATATTTGTAGGCCCAAAGGAAAAACCAGTTCAAATATCTCACCTGAGGTAGTGCTTGCATTCTGACGTTGGATAGACCTTTTCAAGTTTTTTTTTTTCTTTTATTTCTTCCACTCTTCTTTTGACAGTGGTGAATGGAATACATTCCTGAGTAGTTACAGAACCATAAATCCCCAAAGGGTAGGAGTGCCTTTTTGGCTGATGTATTAGATTTCTCTTGGTTTCAACTGACAGAAAATCCAGCTCAGACCTGCTTAAGCAAAATGGGAATTAGGCAAGCCTGACAGAAAAGACCAGGGGTAAGGCTGGCTATGAGGTGCTGCTTGGCTCCCTCTGTCTTTTTTTTTAAACAGAAACTGTTTATTTTCTCTCCTGTGAATCATCAGACGTGACCAATGTCAGTCATTATACATTAATTATTAAATCACTAGAGGATTTTAAAAATCATTGCTCTGTATACAGGAAGAAGTTACCAAAATTTGTCATTGACCAGCAATGACTTACAACATTTTTTGATCCCTGATAGTGGATGCATTTCATTGTAACCCAGTTATTTTTGCCTATTCTCTCTTTTTTTTTTTAATGCTGGTGATGACCATTGAATTTTTTTAATGTTTATTTATTTTGAGAGAGAGAATGCACACATGTGAGTGGGGGAAGGGTGGAGAGAGAGAGAGAGAGAGAGAGAGAGAGAGAGAGAGAGAGAGGGAGGGAGAGAATCCCAAGCAGACTCCATGCTGTCAGCACAATGCCAGATGTGGTGCTCAGTACCATGAAGTGCACGATCATGACCTGAGCCAAAATCAAGAGTCGGCTGCCTCACTGACTGAACCATCCAGGTGCCCCCCTCCCCGCACTGAATTTAATTTTTACAGCTCACTAATAGGTCATGACTCACGGTTTGGAAAATATCGTGTTAAGATATTCTGTTCAAACCTTCTGTTGAACTGCCTGACTAGTGAGGAGAAGGGAACTGAGTGGTAGGGACTCAAGTTCTCCCTCTTTCAACTGAGTCTTGGCAATGATGGCTTCATCCTCTGGTTCCACATAGGACCAGAATGGCAACAATTGCTCTAGACTCTTACATCCCCTCTGTTCTAATGCTAGGAACCCATGGCTTTCCCAACATTCCCACAAAAACCTCATGCATTTCATTGGCTCTGATTAGACCAAGAACCATTCCTAAACCTATCACTGTGGCCAGAAAAATCCTATTTGTGGACCAGCCTGCTTATGTACTGTATCTGTGACCAGTCATGGAGCTGTATCCAAGTACATGGCATGAAAGTTGGGGAGAATCAGGATATGCTTATAGAGGAAGGGTAACAGGGAAGAAAACTGAAAAAACAATAGAATTCTTCCACAGGGCTCATCCTAATCACCTAAGGTGAAGCTAGCAATTAACTTGTGATTGGGTAAGCGTGGCCTCCTCCTGAAATAGCAATGCCTGCGATAACTTCAACAGAGATCTGAAGCTTTCCTTCTTCAATAGAAGATAAAGCTTAAGGTACAAATGCCTCTAGGGAAGAGGAGTCAATTCACACTAAATGGTAAAGGACTGACGCAAAAATTTCTTTTGATTGAGGCAGAAGGGAAAAGGTATCATAGGAGAATTCACGCGATGGAGTGGAAGAGAGACATAGATAAAAGAGGTTCAAAGAAGAAAAAATATCAATTTCCATCATAATTTAGCCTAAGGTTATCCCTACTCTCATGCACTGGATAAGCCATCATGCTTTAAGTCCAAAAGGAGCTTCCACATTGGACAAATAAAGCTCTTTTTGCTACTAGGAGTAGAAACAGAAATGAAAATATATTCCCTGCCCTTAGAAGAATTACATATTGCTTGGAAAATGTGTAATTGCTTGGGGAATTTGTGATACAGAATCAGGATCACCCTTTATGGCGGCTCTGTTAATGATATCCCCCAGAATTATGCCTCGAACAGCCAGTAAAACCATACACGTTGGTACTATAAAGATGGCTGAAAGTAAGTCATCGGCAAATCTAAATAAACTTGGGAAGTATTCCCCAACTTGTGTTCTGTGGCATGCTAATTCTTCAGGGCTTTCATAGGTATTGAATATTTAAAATTGCATAGAATTAAGGAATGTGAGAAGGGCTAAGTTCAAAAGGACCTTGTGCTGGCCCTCTCTGAGACGTTAGGATGCTAACATGGGTAGGAAATCTCCAAGAGAGAAGTGTAGAATGAGACACTATCCAAACCGATTTGATGATAATGATAGAGTACAAAAATGAGTAGCAAGCATCTCTCCTCTTTCAAGGCTTGGACACATTCATTCAAAAAATCATTATTGGACACGTACTCTGTGCTACAAATTGTACTAAGTGCTGGTGATACACCAGCTGAGAAAGACATAGTCAAGTTTACTGACTCTGATGCTTACAATCTTTAAGTTTACTTATTTATTTTGAGAAAGAGAGAGAGCAGGGAAGGGACAGAGAGAAAGAATCTGCACTGTCAGTGCAAAGCCAGATGTGGGGCTAGAACTCATGAACCATGAGATCATGGCCTGAGCCAAAGTTAGAAGCTTAACCAAATGAGCTACCCAGGTGCCTCAGTGATGCTTAAAATCTAATGAAATGAAAGATCTTTATGTAGATAATCACAAAATTAAATAATATATTATGTCCTCTATGATGGTCATATAAGCCTACTTAAATATGCATTACTGTGAGCTGCTGCATATATGTGTATTACTATGCATATATATGTATGTTTGCAGTTATTTTTTAAAGTTTTTATTTAAATTCAAGTTAGTTAGCATATAGTGTAATATTAGTTTCAGGGGTAGAATTCAGTGATCCAACACCCAGTGCTCATCACAAGAGGCCTCCTTAATTCCCATTCCCTATTTAAACCAGTCCTCTCTGGTACCCATCAATTTGTGCTCTATACTGAAGAGTCTGTTTCTTGGTTTTCCTCTTCCCCCCACCATGGTTGCTTGTTTTGTTTCTTAGATTCAATATATGAGTGAAATCATGTGGTGTTTGTCTTTCTCTGACTGACTTATTTCTCTTAGCATTATAATACTCTCTAGCTTCATCAATATCATTGCAAATGGCAAGATTTCTTTTTTTTTTCCAGGAAGGAGAGAGAGAAACAGTGTGCAGAGAAAGAGAGGAAAAAATGTTTGTGTAGGGGGGCAGAGGAAGACGGAGAAAGTGTCTTGAGCAGGTTCTTTGCCCAGTGCAAATCCCAATACGGGGTTTGAACTCACCACCGTGAGATCATGGCCTGAGCCACAATCAAGAGTTGGCCATTTAATGAACTGAGCCACCTGGGTATCCCAAGATTTTATTCTTTTTTATGTATATGGAATATATATAATATTCCATTTATATATGTGTGTATATATATATATGTATCTTCTTAATCAATTCATCAGTCGATGGACATTCAGGGTCTTTCCACAATTTGGCTATTGTTGATAAACATTGGGGTACACGTATCCCTTTGAATTAGTATTTTTGTATCCTTTGGGTAAATACCTAATAGTGTAATTGCTGGAACACAGGGTAGTTCTATTTTTAACTTTTTGAGGAACCTCCGTATGGTCTTCTAGAGTGGCTGCACTAGTCCTGCATTGCAAGAGGGCTCTTCTTTCTCTGCATCCTCACCAACACCTGTTGTTTCCTGTGTTGTTAATTTTAGCCATTCCGACTGGTGTCACACAGTTATGTTTTTCTTTAAAGAAACTAAATCCTGAAACACCTGATTCACGAGAAACTTCTAAAACTGGCACAGACTTCAAAGACAATCTGAGCTTCTTTATTTTAGACTCCTTCATTTATCCAACAAATATTTATTGGGTACCTACTATGTGCTAGGCATGATCTAAACTTCAGGATACAGGCCCTGCCCTCAGGGAGCTTATGGTCCAGTTGGAGAGACAGACAAGCATCAAATTATCCTACAAATTAATCCACACAAAATTCATTTTTTTCAACATAAACTTATTGAGATAAAGACTAAGATTACAAGGACATAAACTGAAAAGAGTCTAGTCCAGCCCTCCAGTGCATAGGGGAACATGGCCGTCCAGTTAACAATTATAAAACTAATAGGGACTGAAATGGGTAGTCGTGCAAAGTAAAAAGGAGCATCTAGATAAAGGGCACAGCTGGGTGGATGTAGAGGACTTTGTAGAGAGGAACCATATGCCCTGAGCCTTAAAAGTTGACAAAACAAAGCCCCAAAGAGATAAAGTAGCTAAGAAGCCACATGATTTAATACTGGCTGATGCAAAAGAAAACCACTGGGAATCCAGAGCTTAGAAAAACTACAGGGGCGACGGGGGGTGGGGGCAGCAGCTAGAGCTGACTTTTCTGGGATTCTTGAGGAGAGCTCGGGCCCCTTCAAGAGTGAAAAGCACGCAGAGAGTGAATGTGAGTCAGTTCCCCCTCCCGCGGCAGTCGTCTAAATCTGTGTGCATCTGGTAAGCCCTGCACAGAGCCAAGCATTTCTAAAGCTCACTGGCCTTAGCCAAAGAACAATCTGGCTTCTGAGGTGTGTTTGCTAGCAATTCGGATTACACCTTCCACTTGAAGAGAGAAGCTGGGACAGATGCCAAGCCCACCGTAAGCCACTCTGGTCCTTCAACGGCACTTACAGGGGCTGTAGAAAATGTAAACTGGATCAATCACTCAAGATGGAAGAGCAATCATAACCGTGACATTCTCATGTGGCTCAATTCTATCGACAGTAACAAAGGGACAAGTCTTTGCCAGCTCTGCCACCAACCAATTAAAAATATTAAGTGTCCTAAACCTATAGGTATAGGTACACACAAAGATATTGATGTACAATTAATTATGTATCTATATACATAAATATCCTAATCAGAAATATACAACTCAATAAATTATCACAAACTGAACATGCCTGTGTAACCAGCACCCACATTTAAAAATACCAACCTCACAAGAAGCCCTTAAGCTTCTTGGTAGTCACTCCTCCAGGGTAATCACTATATTTACTTCAACAGCATTAGTTTTAAAAACAGATTCGTTTTGCCTGTTTTGTATTTTTGGAAATGGATCGTGAAGTTTTCACTTCCATGTGGTGCCTTCTTTCAACTGTCATGCACCTGAGCTTCATACTGTTGCATGTGGTTGTAGCATATTTATACTTAATGCACGGTATTCCATTGCGTGGCCATCCCACCACTTATGTATCTATGCTGCTGCTACTAGGCATTTGAGTTGTTTCCACTGCATGGCTATGACGGATTATGCTCCTGTACATATGTTAGTGCATATCCTTGGGGATCACGCATGTGAGTTTCTCTTAAATCCACACCCAAGTACAGAATTGCTGTGTTGTGGGAAACAAGCAAGTTCATCATTAGTAGATATTGCCTAAGACTTTTGCAGAGTGAGCGCATCAGCTTACACTCCCACTAACAGAGTTCCAGTTTCTCCATATCTTTACAAGCTCTTGGTATTTCATCTTTTCCATTTTCACTATTCTGACTCAAGTTTAAGTGGCGTGGCACTGGAGTTCCAATCTTCATACACTGGATGCTTCAGTGAAATGTATTACTTTCTCCAAATCTCATTGGTCATTTGACACCCTCTTTTGTGAACTATCTGTTCAAGTATTTCACTTGTTTTTCTATTAGGTTATTTTTTTTTTCTCTTCCATTTTGATTTGTAGGAGTTTTAGGTATAGTTTTGGGTACAAGCCCTCTATGGATATACAAAATGTTTAGAAAGTGGCCTTTTCACCTTATTGAATCTTTGAGGGGTAGAAATTCTCAGTATTAACATTCTCCAATTTATCCATTGCTTTACCTCTATGACTAGTGATTTTTGTGCCCTGTTTAAAAATGTTGCCTACTCCAAGGTTATAGATATTTTCTCGAGTATTCTTCTAAAAGTGTTATTGTGTTGCCTCTCAGGTCTAGATCACAATCTATGTGGAATTAATTACTTTGGTGTGAGGTAAAGGTCAAAATACACTTGACAAGTGTTAATACTGAGAGGTAAGACCAACTTTTTTTTTTTTAAGAAGCCAACATGGGATGTAGAAAGAAAAGCTGGTTAATCTGAAATACACCATTAGGGCAAAAGAAGAGGGGTCTTCATTGTTATGTGATTGTACTGAAGACTGTATAAAGGTTCTCTAAGATGAGGCTGAGGCTGTTTTTCAATCTAATCACCTGCCATCTTCCCTGCAAGGCATAAGGTCCAATGACCAATGTGGCTGCCCAATCATGCCATGCTTCCTTGTGCTGCCACGCTTTTACACATGCTGTTCTCTGCATTGGATGCCTTCTCTATCTCTCCTTCACTTCCTACTCCTCCTCCAAGACTGGGTCCAGTGCTCTCTGGCCTAAGAAGAGGTCCCTGATTCTGTTCCCACAACAGTCAGTTTCCTCCAACACATATTGCCTGCTTCTGTAATGGCAATGATCTCACCCTGTTTTCATTAATTCTTTGCTTCATTCCTATTATAGCATGAAGTCTTTGAAGATGGAGACATTGATTTATCTTAGTATCTCCACAATTCAGCACAGTGATTGGCCCCTCTAAGATTATTTGTTTTGATTGGATTAGTGTTAAATAAATCAGACTAATAGGAATGTATTCAGTATAGGCAATACAAGATGAAAATAGGATCATGGCATGTCTTAGAAAGTAGACAAATGATAAACATAATGTCTATCACAACATCACCCTTTTAAAAATATTGTTTCTTTCCAAATTTTTATTTAAATTCTAGTTAGTTAACATACAGTGCAATATTGGTTTTAGGAGTAGAATTCAGTGATTCATCACTTACATCACACTTTTTAAATGGGAGAAGAAACCAAGAAGGTCAAAGGAGAAATAGTAGAAGCAAAGGAGAAAAAGGAGAAAGCAAAGTGACTTCTGTTTTTATCCAGGTGGAGTGGCTAGCACTCATCACAAATCTCTATAAAACTGAATAAAGCATAGAAGACAATGATTTTCAAACTTTGAGCAAAATGTCACACAGAAATGTGAGAAAAAAGAGATATATACTCTATCTATATACTCTCTGTATTGGGACAGCTTCCCGACCGTGACACAAGAAAGTGAGGCCCAAGCAAAACAGAATCCTCCTACTGAGTTGGGGAGACAGAGACAGATTTTAAGACCAATAAAACAGATGGAACTTGCAGGACAGAGTTCTGAGAAGGAAGCTGCTTCACAGAGAAATCATCTCCAGAAGTTTGGAGGGAGAAACTCTGTGTGTGTTATTTAAAAGCCAGACTTCACGGGGCAAGATTCCACAAAAACTAGCAGAAAACAATTACTATGCCATTGAGACATACACAACTCAAGGTTACAAAGTAAGTTCATTGCCAGGAAGAAAACTCAACATTCTTTAAAGGAAGACATCATAACTCAGATCCCTTAAAATATATTATCAACTGTGTCTAGCACACAATAAAAGTTTATTAAACATGTGAAGAAACAGAAAAATGTGACCCATGACCAAGAAGAAACCCATCAATAGAAATAGGCACTGAGATGACCTAGATGTTGGAGACAGTCGTTAAGGCTTGTAAAGCAGCTATAAATAAATTCAAAGACTTAAATGAAATATGGTCTTACTGAGAAAATAGTAAATCTCAAGAGAAAATAGAAGGTATAAAAAGAACTAAATGGAAACTCTGTAACTGAAAATATAGTATCTGAAATGGAAAATTCACTGGATGAGCTGGAGAATAGAAAGGGAAGAAAATTAGTCACTGACCATTAAAAAAAAGGGCAATCACAATGATCCCATAAGAAGATCCCATATTTTTAAAATTGAGGAAATTAAGAAAGTCTCAGTGACCTAAGTGATAGTCTTGAGACACATGTGTGATTGCACACCAGAAAGGTAGGAGGGATTGAGACTGAGGCAGAAAAGTTGTTACTGTTTTAAAATAATGGTGTTGGGGCGGTGGCTTAGTTGGTTAAGTCTCTGACTCTTGATTTCGGCTTAGTTCATGATCTCATGGTTTGTGAGACTGAACCCCACGTTGGGCTCCACACTGACAGCACAGAGCCTCCTTGGCATTCTATCTCCCTCTCCCTCTGCCCCTCCCCCCCAAATAAATAAATAAACTTTAAAAAAACAATGGAGTCAACAATTTATGTTGGGAAAACTGGATATCCCAAAAGGAAAAGCAAGAAAGGGGACCACTTTTGTGTACCATACATAAAAATAAACTCAAAATGGACCAAACACCTAAATGTAGACCTAAAACCATAAAAATCTTAGAAGAGAGCACAAGCAGTGACTTCTCTGACATTGACTGTAGCAACCTTTTTCTAGATAGGTCCCCTGAAGGAAGGAAAACAAAAGCAAAAATAAACTACTGGGACATCAAAATAGAAAGCTTCTGCACAGCAAAAGAAACAATCAACAAAACAAAAAGACAGCCTACTGAATGGGAGAAGATATTTGCAAATGACATATCCAATAAAGGGTTAGTATTCAAAATATATAGATAACTTACAAAACTCAATACTCAAAACAAATAATCCAATAAAAAAATGGGCAGAAGATATGAACAAACATTTCTCCAAAGAAGACATCCAGATAGTCAACAGACACATGAAGAGATTCTCAACATCACTTATAGTCTGGGAAATACAAATCAAAACTACCATGCCATGTCACCTATACCTGTCAGAATGGCTAAAATCAACAACACAAGAATCAACAGGTGTTGGCCAGAATGTGGAGAAAAAGGAACCCTCATGCACTGTTGGTGGGAATGCAGACTGGTGCAGCCATTGTGGAAAACGGTATGAAGGTTCCTCAAAAAATTAAAAATGGAACTATCCTATGATGCAGTGATTGAACTACTGGGTATTTATCTAACAAATACAGAACACTAATTCAAAGGGATACAATCAACCTTATGTTTATAGGGGCATTATTTACAAAAGCCAGGTTATGGAAGCAGCTGAAGTGTCCATTGTTAGATGAATGTTTAAAGAAGATGATAGATCGATCGATCGATTGATAGATAGATCAACTTTAACAAATATTGCCCAAGACTTTTGCAAAGTGGGCACATCAGTTTACATTCCCACTAACAGAGTTTCAGTTTCTCCATGTCTTTACAAGCTCTTGGTATTTTGCTTTTCCATTTTCACTATTCTGGTTGGCATGTAAGTGGCATGGCATTGTAGTTATAATCCTCATATACTGGATGCTTTAGTGAAATGTATTACTTCTCATATGCTTATTCATAACTTGACACTCTCTTTCATGAATTACCTGTTCAAAGTTTTGCTCATGAATGGGGCTAGAGAGTATAATGCTAAACAAAATAAGTCTGTCAGAAAAAGACATATACCATATGATTTCATTAACATGTGAAATTTAGGAAACAATACAAATGAGCAAAGAAAAAAAAAGAGAGAAATATCAAGAAACAGACTCTTAACTACAAAGAACAAACTGACAGTTACCAAAGGGGAGGTGGGTGGGAGATGGGGGAAATAAGTGATGGGGATTAAGGAGGGCACTTGTTGTGATGAGCACAGGGTGATGTAAGTAGTTGCTGAATCACTATATTGTATGCCTGAAATGAATATCACTTTTTATTAACTAACTGAAATTAAAATAAAATTCTTTAAATGGCATAACATTTCCCAAATGTAATGAAAAGTAGATCTAAGAAACTCAAGAAACCTTATACAGGATAAATACAGAGAAACCACAACTAAGCACATGTTGCTCAAGCTCCTGAAATGAAAAACAGAAAATGAAAAACAGCTAGAGAAAAGTGACACATTACATGGAAAAAAATAATGACATCAACATTAGCCAATTTCTTATTCTAAAAAAAAGTCAGGAGATAATAAGGTAATAGATTTTCAGTGCTGAAAGAAAATGCTTTCAGATCAAAATTTTATACCCAGCAAAACGCATCTTTTAAAAATTAGGAAGAAATAAAGGCAATTTCAGATAAGGCAGAGTTGATACAGTGTGTCAGTAACAGCCTGCTTTATAATAAATACTAAACGAAATTCTTCAGACTGAATGGACTTGATCCACGTAGAAACCATATGAAGATCCATATGAAGAAATGAAGCGCACCAAAAATGTTGAATATGAGCATAAATATAAAAGATTCGATTTTTTTCCTCCTCTTAATTTTCTCAGAAATTAAAAGAGGGAGAAAGGAAGGAACAGAGAGGACTTTGAAGTGAAAAACCATACCCAACCAGGGAAACTACTGTCAAATCTCAGCTCTGCCCACTTATACACCATGTGATCATGGATAAGTTGTTTAACGTCTCTGCACCATTTCCTTCATCCGTTACTGGGTTAACTCTTACCTTTGGATCATTGCTAAGAAATTAGGGAGAATCTCCACAGGAGTGTCTAGCACTGTGTCCAGGGCACAGTGGACACTCAGTGAGAGGAAATGTTTTCAAGGTCAATGTTAGGCATTACACAAGAAGACTCAAACAATGAAGTTCAGTATATTGATCAAGTTACTCAATCTATGATAATCTACTATATATTCTCAAAACCAAGACCACAATGCTCCTATACTAGGAGATTGTTGCAAGAATGAAGTGTAATAACACATTTAAGACATTTACCAAAATGACTGATCTGCAAAGTGACCAGTAAATATTTGGTATAAAAAATAGAAGTTCAGAACTGTCCTGCCTTAAAAGGGTATCTCAAGTTTTAATAGCCTCTCTCTTTCATTTATATCTTTCTTCTTAAAGTAAAAATCACCGATCTGCATTGTATTCACGTTGGTTTGCTGAACTTGGGTTTATCTTCAAAGACATTACATTTCAGAACCACCAGTTATTGCAGAGTCCAGTGCTACACACATCGTTTTAAAATCTCCAGAAAATGTGTGCCTCAGATGTAAATGGATTTTAAAGTTTGCATGAACTTTTGCCAATGACGAAAGCCGCAAATTCTAGGCTATTTCCCAAACTTGTCTTCTACTTACTACCATCACATATATTGCCATTATTTTTCTACATTTAAGTAGAAATTAATTTTGAAATTAATTTAATAATTTCAAAAGGCAATTTGGGCTACTACTAAATATGGAATACTCGTACCACTGATCATAAGTAGAAGCTACACATTAAAAACAGAATGAAATCAGAACAATGTTGTTATAGTCTATTTACAAACTATGGCTTTCCAGGGGCTCTGAACCTGAGCTTTATGTTGTCTGTTGAAAGATAAACAGCTCAGGAGAAAAATTGATTAGGAAATGTTACAGAGGAAATGTTACCAAATCCTGAGACTTCTTGTTGAAATCACAAGCAATGAAACAATTTAAAAGAGTAACTTTCTGCGGTGCCTGGGTGGATCAGTCAGTTAAGTCTTGAACGTGGGCTCAGGTCATGATCTCAGAGCCTTGCACCAGGCTCTGTGCTGACAGCTAGCTCAGAGCCTGGAGCCTGCTTCAGATTCTGTGTCTCCCTCTCTCTCTCTGTCCCTCCCTTGCTTGTGCTATGTCTCTCTCTCAAAAAGCTAAATAAACATTAAAAGAAATTGTTTTAAATAAAAGAGTAATGTTCAAGGTGCAATTCTGTTTCATTACAGATCTCTCTAGCTTTTATTCTTGCATATATATATATATATATATGATATATAATAGCACCTAACTTCATAAGTTGGCAGTAAATAATAGGCAAACAATATATGTAAGCCTTTTAGCACAGTGCCTGACATATGCATGACACTCAAGAAATATTAGTTATAACTTAAAATGTTACATAATACACCCCTTACCCACATTCTTCTTATCCATGGGAAAATCACAGATGGGTTTTGTGTGAGCCATCTTATCCATTTGAATATTGAAATGATGGGTGTGGAGACTTTTTGGAAGAGGAAATCACCATGGTCTAGAATTTCAGCGTGTTAATAGGCTTTTTTTTAATTTTAAAACTTCTGAACTAAAAATAGAAGGATATGTGTTACTAAAAGACATTAAGACTAGCATTTCCAGCCACATGGGTTTCTGCATCTGTTACCCTACGCTATTACTCTATCTGGGAAGAGATGCTGTCTTCTTTTTCAGCCTCTCTCTCATCCTCTCTCTCCCTCTCTCTCTCTCTCTCTCTCTCTCTCTCTCTCTCTCTCACACACACACACACACACACACACACACACACACACGCACAGCCAACCAGCAAAATGAGCACTTTCACACTTAATTAGTATCTAGATATTGTGGAAGTCTTCCTGAGAACGGAAGCCCCAGGTCTATCTCATTTTCAAAGTACCTCATCAAAGGGAAAATGTGACATTGTGACACTGGTTATTTCTCTAGTTTAATAACAAAGGCTTTCATTCTATTGAAAATAATTTCAGTAGCAAATTAAAGAAAACTTTTAGTCAATTTGAATCTAGGGAAACTTCAAATAATAGGACCATAAACTTCTAGAAATAATGATGTATTTACTCCTAGTAGAAGCATGTAAACTTACTACATTTAAATACTATATCTTTTTCTTCCACTGACATGAGCTGTTAATTAATTGCACTTTTTGCTATCAAAAACAATAAAGAACAAACAACATAAAAAGAGAATGCTGTCAGATCATCATCATACATCAGGCGTAATGGTTTTTTTTTTTTTACTTTCACCAGATCTTTTCAATCCATCAGATATGTGAATATTTATGGAGTGTTTATAGAAGAAATATGTTAGAATTAATAAATAATAGAGCTAATGTCTTTTTAAAAAGTAAATCAAGAATCCCATCATAAAGTTGCTTATAATTTACTAGAGTAATATAAAACCAGAAAAGCAGTAAGCAGACAGGATTATATCCCATTTCTCAGAATATCTAACATAACCTGTTTTTGTTGTCTTTTTGAAGAAAATAAAATGTTTTGACAACTCCAACTTGTAGAACTTCTTTTCATCAACCTTTTTGATTATATATAAGTGATTATATATACATAGGAATTCATGCTAAGAGATTTTTCACCCCCTGATTTGAGCCTGAGACATTATATTTGCTAATACATTATTCAGGGTTATAGATTCTATATTCCAACTGAGTCTTATTTTCCTATTTTGTGCTATTTTATCAGTTTTTGGTATTAAGATTATGCAAACTTTTTGATTAGGCAAACTCCCACTTCTATAACTAACACATTGATTAAATATTCCCTGACTATCTTAGTGATATAAATACTTGTATTGCTCAAAATTTTCTGGAAGAGAGAGGGAAAATATAAAGCCTTAAAGAATTCTTTTCAGCATCGAATGATAAAAGAAGTAAAAATGTTAAAAGTTGTTAATGAAAAACTTTTTTTTTTCTGTAGGAGAGCAGTGATTTAAAAAAAAAAAAAAAAAGTATTTCACCACATACCAGGCCCTGAACTCTGGTTAATTTTTTACTTTACTCTTCTTTAATTCAATTATAATTTCTCTTTGTTGAGATTCCTGAGGTCTTGTTTTGTTGATAACCACATTTCTAGGAATAAAACTTTCTGTTCAAAATCCAACATTTTCTTATTTCTAGTTTTAAAAAATTCTTTTTAAATGTTTGTTTATTTTTGAGAGAGAGGTTGTGAGCAGGGAAGGGGCAGAGAGAGGGAGACACAAAATCTGAAGCAGGCTTCAGGCTCCAAGCTGTCAGCACAGAGCCCAACACAGGGCTCCAACCCAGGAATCGCGTATCATGACCTGAGCTGAAGTGGAAGGCTTAGCGGAATGAGCCACCCAGGTGTCCCCAAAATGGAACATGTTCTTTTTTCTTTTTTTTATGTCTTTTATTTATTTTTGAGAAACAGAGAGAGATAGCATGAGAGGGGAGGGTCAGAGAGAGAGAGAGACACACACACACAGAATCCAAAGACAGGCTCCAGGCTCTGAGCTTGCTGTCAGCACAGAACCTGATGCGGGGCTCGAACCCACAAACTGTGAGATCATGATCTGAACCGAAGTCAGATGCTTAACTGACTGAGCCACCGAAGCCCCAAAATGCAACATTTTCAAATCTGTCTCAATAACCGAATTGGACGAATTAGAGAGCTGATGTCGATTGACTGCACTGAAAAAAAAAATCACAATTTGATCCAAAATATTTGCTTAGTAAACACATGCTACCTATGAGTTTCTGTGAAAGAAATTGTAATTTCAATACCAGTCAGTGCTTATAATGCTTTCATTTTTATTTTTGTTTGGGATTTTAGCCTTTCACAAGCAACTTGCCAAATGACTTTACAAATGTGTTGGCTAATTTTTATTGACTTGCACCAAATATATGCTTTGCTGGGTTTTATTGTTTCAAATTTTTATTAGTATTAAATATTTGAAATGAATTTCTTATAGACAATATCTACCAGACAGTGTTTTTTTAATCTACTCTTCGAAGTTCTGATTTTTAATTGGTGTATTGAGATCATCTATATTTAAGGCAATTATTTTCTTTAAATGTTTATTTATTTTTGAAAGAGACAGACAGAATGTGAGCGGGGGAGGGGGCAGAGAGAGAGGGTGACACAGAATCAGAAACAGGCTCCCGGCTCTGAGCTGTCCACACAGAGCCCTACACAGGGCTCAAACTTATGAACCATAAGATCATGACCTGGGTTGAAGTCAGATGCTTAACCAACTGAGCCACCCAGGTGCCCTATTTAGGGCAATTATGGATATGTCAGGACTTAGGAAAGTTCCAAATATGTTCATGAATGTCATTCGAAGTTATTACTGTGAGATGAAGGTTAGGAGAAATGACCTTCTGACCAATTAGATAACAATTTCAGGTTGAGTGAATCACATTTCACATCCCACCAATAGAATAGCCTTCACCCAGCCTTTGGCTTATATTGTGAGATACTCTAAGAAAATGCTAAACAACCCCATTATTTCATTTGTTAAAGAGAGATACTTTTTTTAGTATGTCATCCACTACATTCGGTGTCCTCTCCAAAAACAACAAATCAAAATTTTATTTTAGCCCTCATAACAAAGTTTTATTTCTCCTGAGGAATAAGATTTGATTTTTCTATGAACATATTGATTTTTGGAAGAGTAATATTTCACTTTTTGCTTTGGCTTCCAGGAAGTTCAGCACCAATTCTTTTCACCTTAAAATTATAGCCTTATAATTAATTTACCACCCCTGTCCTTTATGTTATTTTGGTTCTACACTTAACTTCATATGTTATAAACATCATAAGATAGGGTTATGTTGCTTTAAGCCATCAATAATCTTTTACATATAATCACATATGTATCTTTTCAAGAGGTCTTTGTCCCTTCCTGCAGTGTTTTCCTTTCAACTGGAATATTTCCTTTAGCCTGAGGAACTTGTTTATTGCTTCTGAACATTTCTAGGTTTTGATGCTTTGAATACTTATGATCGTTCTAGGATATATCTTTCTTATTTCTTGAATATGTACCTGAGAGTAGAATTGTTAGGTCTTTTGGTAAGTGTGTATTTAACTATATAAGAAGTTACCAAAGTGTTTTCCATAGTTACATCATTTTACACTCCCACCAGCAATGTTTGAGAGGTTTGGCATGTGTCTGTTTCTATTGGCTGTTTCTTCCCTTGATCATGAATTGCATTTTCCTCCTCCTTCTCATGTGTCACATTTTTATTGCATGATAGACACTCATATAAAAAAATTAGAGACTATAAATTGATCTTAACTTTCCAGTGTCAAAGAAATTGGTTGAAGGGCCCCTCACTTTGATTCAACCAGGAATTATGATGAGTAGTTGCTGGGTTATAACTAAGTTAGTTTTAGTCTACCTCTGATCTCAATGATCTTGGGCATAGGAAACTGTTGAGGTCACTGTTGACCCCTTTCTTCAGCAAACTTATTACTTCTAAGCACAGAGCCTGTGGGTGATTTCACTTTTCTTCCCCAGACCCGTCCTTGGGTTCTCTCGCTGTGCCAGTTACTCAGCAAAAGTCCTGTGAAGGAAAACTGATGGATGGAGCAAACCAATTCCTAGATCCAGCTTACTTTTGAAAACTATACTATGTTAATATGGCTTATTCATTTTTATTTCACCCAGTTTTTATCTTCTAGTCTATATTTCAAGGCCCTGATTTATTTTCTATTTTATTTCTTTTATTCTTTCAAGTTGTTTCAAATGGCTTCCAATCAAGAGAGTCAAGGCCCAAATATATAAATATGTAAAGCGAATTTAAGTTTACTGTCTTTTTAATTGTATCATATAACCATTTTTTAAAATGTGCTCTTTCAGGTCTTCAATCTGCTCTAAATAAGTCAAAATAGAAAATCTTTTTTTTTCAATCAAACTTGGTTTTACAAGATCCTCACTGTAGTCTCAAGGGTGCTACAAGAACCCACATACAATTTACTAGTAGAATCTACGATGGATGGGCAATTGTTGGCTACTGAATTGAATTCATTTTTCTATCCAGTATCTTTAATGAGAAAAATGAAGGAAATAAAATGGGACATTTAAAAACTAATAGAAATCTTGAATATAATAACTACTGACAAAAGCAATTAAAGAACACTTTAAAAATTTTTAATAGAAATAAATGAGACTGTTCAAATGACACATACCAAAAGGGAAGGAGGAAATTTGTTAAATTTAACTATTGCCTTACTCCTAATTATTTCCCCTGAATCAATGAAAAAATTCTACAACTTTTTAAAAAGTATTACAAATAATGACCCCCGAGTTTATCAGCATATATATGTTCCTTTTTAAAATTAATTAATTTATTTTGAGAAAGAGAGAGTGGGGAAGGGGCAGAGAAAGAGAGAGAGAGAGAGAAGGAGAGAGAAAATCCCAAGCAGGCTCAGCACTGTCAGCACAGAGCCCAATGCAGGGCTTGAACCCACAGACTATGAGATCATGACCTGAGCCAAAGTCAGACACTTAACCAACTGAGCCACCCAGGGGTCCTGCTTCTTGTGTGTTCCTACTTAAACATCCTTTTACCGTAAGACAGCTCCATATTGCATCAGGATCATAAGACCATGTTTTGTTATATGGGAAAATGGGAAAAGTCAGATTTGAAAGTTCTTTTCAACTGATTAAGGAGGTTTTTTTCTTTAATGTTTATTTCTTTGTTTTAAGAGGGAGAGAGAGAGCACATGTGCATGCATCCAAACGGGGAGGGGAGGGGCAAAGGAAGAGGGAGAAAGAGAATCCCAAGCAGGCTCCACGCTGACAGCTCAATCTCAAGAATCATGATATCATGACCTGAGTGGAAACCAAGAGTCAGATGCTTAACTGACTGAGCCACCCAGGCACGCCTAGCAGGTTTTTAAAAATGAGAATGAATCTTAATTGAAAGTGCGCATCTCTTGGAAACCTCTTTCCAACCACCATTTTATGCTTCTATACAGCATACAGAAGCAAAAACTAAGTGGAGACCTATATAGCCTAATTTTCAATGATCACATACTAAGAGGGAAATAATTACTCAAAAATGCAGGCAGAATCATTTAAGGGCAAAGAGGGTTTGCCATGTATTTCGAGCCATATGCAACTGTTTCCTATACTGGCCATTTAACGATTTCCCCAGATTTTCATTGCAGAGTAGAGACAATGGGATGGTATAATGGTAAGTTATCTTGAAAAACATCTTCATGAGGGACTTCATGTTCAATGACCTTTTTATCTGCTTGGGGTTCAAACACAGTAACAGTCATCTCTTCCCTTTGCCAACAATTGCATAATCAATCATCTGCCTATATGAGTAGGGAGTTTAGTATCTTCTTCTAAAGGCTTCTTTTGAGTTGTCCATGAAAACCAGGACCAGTACTTCTTTCAAAGTACTGAAGAGTCACATAAGCCTCTCAGGGCTGTCATCAATACCCTTGCACGTGGAAACAGTGCCACTATTGAACACCAGTCCCGCACAATCACAAAACTAGCTTGCAGCCAGATTGTGCAAGATACATATGTGACCAAAACACTAAGACCTAGGTAATGTTGACTCGCAGTGAGTCCATACTGGCTTATAGATCTCATGTTGGATTACCTTCGTCTAGCAGGCAGGTTCCATTAATGTTGCATGTTAAAGAGGGTTGTGCCTATAGGTTATCTAGAGTGTGACATTTCCCCCAGGAAGCTCAATGGCCCCTATGCCAAACACCTGCCTCTTTCCTCACTATGAGTTATTTGGGATAGGCAGTTTCTGGCAAGTCAAAAGAAACCCTGCAGTATTGGGTCTAGGTTGTGTCTATTTACCTTATGCTTTATACATCACGTCTTCAAGAAGAGGCTTAGCATCTGTCCAGACAGGGTAGTGATTGAAAGATACCATCACACTAGAGATGGTTACCCTTAGGGAGAAAAATGAGAAGAAATTTGCCTTCAGTGTTCCCATTCCTCCCAGTGCTATATACCCATCCCAACAAGGCTTTGTTCTAGAGGGTTCTGTCTTGGCCCTTCCCTACTCAGGCTATATATTCCTGCTCATCTGCATTTGGTCTCCTGCAGTCTGATACTGTTTAGTGTGTGTGTCCAGATAACTCCCAAATTTGACTCTCCAGCCAAGATCACTCTCCTCAGATATGCACATCTAAACCTTCTGGATACTTCCATGTAGATTTCTGATAGACATCTAAAACTCACCACAAATGAAGACCTCCTCTCCTCCTTATCAATCCATGCATCAAGCTTTAACCCCTGTGGGAACACAGATGTGGTGGGGAGCCATTGGTGCTAACTGACCCTCACTCCACATTAATTCGATTTCCTAAATGTCTCTCAGGCCACCTTCTCATGGTCAGCTCTCTGCCATTACACTTCCCTAGGTCACCGTTACCCCTCTTAGTCCGTTCACCAAATCACCTGCTCTGCTCTCTTTAAGTCATCTTCCTTCCACCTTGTAGCTAAGATACCTGCAACTTCTTCTGAATTCCCTAAGGTCAAAAATTTTGTCTTCTACAAAGTACATTTTTACTGCGCCGTCGCTGCTCCCTCTTTCCCTTCCCAGTCATCCCCTCCTCTCTCCTTCCCTTCCCCCTCACTCCTTCCCTTCCCACCTTCATCCTTGTCCCTCTGCCAAATGATCTTTCCAGCCAAATTAGAATCCTCTCGCGTTTGCCTCCAGACCTTTGCAGAGGTTGCACCCTTTGTCAAAGCAATACTTCCCAACTCTTTTGCCTAACAAACTCGTACTCCGCACTCAAAGGTTGTCTTCAATGCCTCCGGTCACAGAAGCTTTTTTTTCTTGCCCTCTTAAATCAGGCTAGGTGCTCCTCCTAGAGGTAGATACTCCCCTGATCAAGAAGTTTGTTATCTTTTATTAAATCAACATATTTATTAGGGACTTATTAGAGATACAAAGCTTGTTGTAGAGATTTTTTTCATTGTAGAGATTTTTAAAACAATAATAATAAAACAATAATAAAATTTGATTTTGTCTCCAATGTCGCCATGCAATTCCTTCATCCTTGTGACAGTCGGCGGTAAGTACTCCTGTCTGGAAATCTCTCTCTCTTTCTCTCTTTCTCTCTTTTGTTAATAGCTTTTTTGAGATATAATTCACATACTCACGTACCATACAATTTACCCACTTACAGTGTACAATTCAATGTTTTTTTAGTATATTCATGAAGCTATACCACTATTATTACAATAAATTTTAGAATATTTTCATTATCCCCCAAAGAAACCCTGTGCTCTTTAGCCGTGGCCCTCGCAGTCTCCCCAACCCAGGCAACTTCTAATCTGCTTTCTGTCCCTAGAGATTTGCCAATTCTGGACATTTCATATACGTGGAAACACAAAATATATGGCCTTTTGTGTCTGGCTTCCTTTTTCTTAGCAAAGTGATTCAAGGTTTATCCATCTTGTTCCATGAATGAGCACTTCATTCTTTCTGTTAATATAAAAACTCTGTTAATATAAAAATCTTATATACTGAAGGTCTACGTGATGATGATTTGATATGAAGATTTGATACATGGTGACGCGGTTACCACAGTCCAGCTAATTAACATATCATCTCGTGACAGAGGTAGCACTTTCTTGGGTGATGAAAACACCTGAAATCTACTCTCTTAGCAGATTTCCAGTTTTCAATACAGTATTATTAACTATGGACATAGAGGGTATAATTAGATAATAGCCATTTTAAAAGGTATGAAGTGGTATCTCGTGATTCGCGTTTCCCTGATGATCAGTGATGTTAAGCATCTTTTCATACACATGCGAGCCATTTGTTATTTCTTCTTTTGGGAAATGTCTGTTCAGGTCCTTTACCTATTTTTAATTGGGTCATTTGTTTTCTCAATATTGATTTGTTTGAGTTCCTTATATATTTTGGATATTAATTCCTCATCAGCTATATGGCTTACAACTATTTTCTCGCACTCCTTAGGCTGTCTCTGCCCTCTATGGGTCGCTGCTTACGCCATGCAGGAGCTCTTTAGTTTGATACAATCCCATTTCTCTATATTTGCTTTTGTTGCCTGTGCTTTTGGGGTCATATCCAAAAAAATCATTGCCCAGACCAATGTCAGGGAGATTTTCCCTTTTGCGTTCTTCTAGTAGCTTTACAGTTTCAGGTCTTACGTTTAAGTCTTTAATATATTTTTGAGATGATGTTTATATGGGGAGTGAGATAACCATCCAATTTCATTCTTTTGCATGTGGATAATCTGTTTTCCCAACGCCATTTATTGAAGGCATTCTCCTTCCTCCATTGTGTATTCTTTGCTAAAGAATTTATTTATTTGCTAAAAAATGGATTTCTTTCTGGGATCTCTTTCTGTTCCATTGATCTATGTGTCTATTTTTATGCCAGTACTTTGCTCTTTTGATTACTATAGTTTTGAGGTACATTTAAAAATCAAGTTAGTGTGATGCCTCTAGTTTTGTTCTTTTGGCTCAAGATTGCTTTGGCTATTTGGCATCTTTCATAATTCCACGTGACACTTAAGACTGTTTTTCCTATGTCTGTGAAAAATGCCTTCGTATTTTTTATAGGGATTGCACTGAATGTCTAGATGGCTCTGGGTAGTATAGACACTTTAACAACACCAATTCCTCCAGTCCACAAACACAGGATATTGTTCTGTTTATTTGTATCTTCTCCGACTTTGTCCATCCATGTTTCATAATAAAAAAAATCTTCTCTTAGTCAAAATTCTAAATACTTGTTGCATTCTCCATTGAGATTTAACAATATATATGTAAGCTTCAAATTAGCATATTTTTATTACTGATGCCTTCATAAATATTGCATTCTAAACATGAGGTTATTCAGACAACTCCTGGTTATATATATAGCAGACCCCCACTGCATCAGAACTCAGCTGTGGGGTAAGTCTCAAGAGAATAATTCTATGAAGTTCCAGAACTGCTCAAGCTTGCTTCCAAGATAGCATGTGTCCCTAACCCCTAGAGTGTGACACATTCGTATATTTATATGGTAGATTCAAACTCAACAATGATATAATGAGGAATATAAAAATGAGGAATTTGAGTTATCTTTTCTGTTGTTCCTTATGACAAACAGAAGTTTTTCTTTGTCTGTAACCTAGTGAAACTGCACAAGCAAGCAAGGTGTAATTTTTGTGTGTGGTAAAAGCAAAATTTAATTCATACATGGAATGTTTTATAGAATTGGAATAGTATCTTTGAGGTTGAAATGTATTTCTTTTTTTAAGTTTATTTACTTTGAGAAGGAGAGAGAGTGCATGTGAGTGGGGGAGGGAGCAGAGAAAGAGAAGAGAGAGAGAGAATCTCAAGCAGTCTCTGCATTGTCAGTGCAGAGCCTGACGCAGGGCTCATACCCACAAACCATGAGATCATGACCTGAGCTGAAATCAAGAGTCAGAGGTTTAACTGACTGAGCCACCCAGGTGCCCCCACACTTTGTGTTTAAAGTTTATTTATTTATTTTGAGAGAGTGAGAGCAGAAATTTATTTTTTAATAAATTTAAATAAAATTTATTTTTTAATAAATTTCTTTCTCATTTTTTTAAAAAAAGATCTTGTTTTGAAGCAATTCTCCACATCAACATGGGGCTCAAATTCACAACTCCGAGATCTACAACTGAGCCAGCCCAGTGCCCCCAAATTTATTCTTTGAAAATCATTTATTATTAGTTTTAAATTTTTTAAATGTTTTTTATTTATTTTTGAGAGACAGAGGAGAGACAGTGAGAGCAGGGGAGGGTCAGAGAGAGGGGGAGATACAGAATCTGAGGTAGGCTCCAGGCTCTGAGCTGTCAGCACAGAGCCCAACTTGGGGCTTGAACCCAAGAACCATGAAATCATGACCTGAGCCGAAGCCAGATGCTTAACCTACTGAGCCACCCAGGCACCCCTATTATTTGTTTTAAGGCTAAAGGACAAAAAAAAAATAATGGTTGTAGCAACTTCATTAATTATTACATAATGATGACTGGGAATAATTTCGCTGTATAGAAAAGAGGGATATTCAAATATGATGTGCTTCATATTTTTCAAGACAGTAGGTATGCCAGTAAATATAAGACCTATGCTTCCAAGAAACTGGATGCTGTCAAACGGCTAGTTGTGTACCTGACACTAAGTGCTTTGGAGTCAGTACATCATTATTTCACATCATAACTCCACAAAGTAAAAACTGTATTATTGCTGTCATTCCCATTTGTCGATAAAGCAACTGAGTCACGAAGATGCTGGAGAAAAGGAGAAGATGGAATGAGAACCCGTGGGGCCTCCCTCCAGACACTGAACTGTGAACCACAATGCTACACGGCTTCTGTTTCTCACCTGGGAAATAATTGTCACCAGCCACCTTTTATTGGGCTCCTGTTAGGTGCCAGGGGCTTTACATACATTATCTCATTTAATCCTTTAGCAACGCTATGGCACAGTTATCATGATTTTCCTATTAGAGACTTAGGAAGCTGAGGTTCAGAGAAGTGCAGTAACTTACCTAAGATCTGAAAGGTGCACGTGGTGGAAAGGGCGTTCTGATGCTGCCCTGCCGGGTTCCAGACCCCTTCTTCTTCCCATTGCTCCTTTCATGGGCAGTAGCAGAAAAAAAGCACCATGAGTTTCTGAGGTGCTAGAAAGGGCTTCCATATCAGCAACCGTAATCTCCATGGGACGGGCAGTGTTTGCCTATTAAGTGTGACCCTCTTGTTCCTCCTTTCATAGTCATAAAAGAAGGGAAAAGGATACTTGCCTTGGAGTAAAAATGCCTTAGGGGATCAGGGCTTTGATACTCACAGGCAATGTAAGAAAGGAGCCAGGATCAGAGAGGCCCAGGAGTTAGTGCAACAGAGGTAAACTGAGGCATACCGATTAAGTTACAAAGTGCAACAGCCAGAGAGAAGAGTAGCATTTTCTATTTTTTACTTCATTTTCAATGTTTGTTTATTTTTTCAGTGACAGAGCATGAGTAGGGGAGGAGCAGACAAAGAGAGAGACACAGAATCCAAAGCAGGCTCCAGGCTCTGAGCTGTCAGCCCAGAATCTGACATGGGGATCAAACCACGAACTGTGAGATCCTGACCTGAGCCAGTCAGACGCCCAGCCAACTGAGCCACCCAGGCGCACCAAGAGTAGCATTTTCTTGATTCATCAGAGGAAAAGCTCCTTCCCAGCAGGATAATGCAATGCCCAGCCTTGCAACACAAAGGAGCAGCGCCAAAAGAGAGGAAGGCAAACTGCTGCTCTGTGGTTTTGGCATGGCTGGCGGGAGGCACCACAAACAGGTTCCTATTGGCTTTAGTCTTGGGCACAGCTTCCTACGGTGACTGCAGGAATGGCCTCCCGAGGGGCACCTTGTTGCTCAGTCAGTTAAGCGTCGGACTTCAACTCAGATCATGATTTCACAGCTTGTGGGTCAAGCCCCATGTCAGGCTCTGTGCTAACAGCTCAGAGGCCGGAGCCTCTGATTCTGTGTCTCCCTGTCTCTCTGCCCCTCCCCTGCTCACACTCTGTCTCTATCTCTCAAAATAAACATTTTAAAAAATTAAAAGAAAAAAATAAAAAGAATGGCCTCTCCAAGTTCCTGGCTGCCACACCTCCAGCTCTGTAACCTCAGCAGAAAGGGGACTTCTCTCCTGGAAATGACAGCAAAGTTCCCAAACCTGAAATTTCCTCTCCCAGGTTTGGTCACATGGCCATCCTGAAACACTCAGAGAAAGGAACATGAAAATTCTCACATGTCAAGTCTGAATTACATGCTTACCCCCACTACTGTGTGGAGTCAGTCCACCTGAAAAAATACAAATTAAGTGGGGAAGGACATTCTACTGTTACCAGAAGAAAAGAGAATGAAAGCATTCAGACAAAAAAAAAAAAAAAAAAAAAAAGGTAACAACAAAAAAAGTGAAGCCAAAAAAAAACCAAAACCAAAACCAAAAACATATTCACCTTAATGGTCACCTTAACTGCCAAATGCAATGATTCTCCTGATCAGCCCTTCTCTGTCTTCTCCTTCCAGTTATGTGTTATCCTCTTGACCACCTTATACTTGACCTCTTACTCACAGCTTCATCTTGGGATCATACCAACCATTAGAAGACAAGGCAAGTGTCTGTCCAGTGGCCACCCTTGGGGCAGACACTCTTCCAGGCCACACCAATTTCATCTCTCCCAAGGGCTCAACCCTCCTCCTTCTGTAGTGTGTGATGGAAGTCATTCATGTGGTGACACATTTCCCATGAGCATCGGGACAGAGTTAGCCATTGCCGTAATGCTGTGCCTCTTCTCTTACAAAAGTACAGAGAAATCCCAGCCACAGAGAGCAACATGACTAAGTGGATAGCATTCACTCTTTTCTTGCTTACTTTTTCAAGACATTTAAAGATCTTCGTTCCTGCTTATTGGTCATTTTTGAAGACGTCTTCCAAAACAATTATGACAAATAGCGATGTCCAGAGACCAAGTCACATCCAGGTAACTCTGGTCATTTTGTCATCCCACCCACGGTCCTTTTTTTTTTTAAGTTTATTTAAGAAAGAGGGAGTGCATGTAAGTGAGAGGGGAAGGAGCGGAGAGGAAGAGAGAGAGAATCTCAAACAGGCTCCTCCCTGTCCATGCAGAACCTGACTCGGGGCTCAAACTCATGAATCATGAGGTCATGATCTGAGCCGAAATCAAGAGTGGGACACCTAACTGACCAAGCCACCCAAGCACCCCTCAACCACGGTCTTTATTTGTACCATTCATTTGATTTCATATTCTGTCTTGTGTTTTTTTGTTTGTGTGTTTGTCTTATGTAATGATTCCAAGAGTTGTAAATACAAATTCCTACAGTTTTGGCCGGAGGCGCTGTGATGAACTGTAGAATATATTTCTCAGTAAGAGGAAGTAGCCCTTAGTCAGGCCCAGCTGGTGGCTGCCACGAGGGAATGTGGGACCTATATTTCTAAGCCATCAGACATTGTCCAAGAGAAGTCTGTGCTCTCAATTTTCAAGTGAAACATCTCAATCTCTAAATTCGGGCAACAACATCAAAATTTAGATGTTACATTATGTGTTTGCTTATTAAGGTAAGATAGTATTTACCAATTTACATGCACCATCTTAGAACTTTGGCTCTCTCTGCCTTGCCCCTCACCAAGAGTGGACACTTCTGGAAAGGTAGAAGTTTTTTCTGCAAAACTTACAGCACCATTCGTGGGATCGAGCTCATGGCAAGCAGTCAATAAAAAAGAGAAATAAAGTAAGGCTCGCTGACAAATGCTACACACACACACAAACACTCTAACAGCAATTGCACAGAGCACTGTATCAATTTAGATTTGTCTTCAAGGACGTCGAATGAGCTCACCAAAAGTTTCAAAGTTTGTGATTCTAGAAAAGCTGCCTTTCCAAGCCTGATGAGTTGTTTATAAGGATTTTTTTAAGTTTATTTATTTATTTTGAGAGAGACCGAGACAGCGTGAGTGGGCGAGCGGCAGATAGAGAGAGAGAGAGAATCCCAAGCAAGCTCCTCACTGCCAGTGCAGAGAGGGACATGGGGCTCGAAGCCACAAAACTGTGAGATGATGACCTGAGCGGAAACTGAGCATTCGATGCTTAACCAAATGAGTCACCCAGCCACTCCTGATGAGTTCATTTAAATCAAGGTCCCCCTGCAATGCAGGGAGGATCTTGCTGTCCAGAGGATAGAGCAGGACTGTGACGCTGATTTAAAACCCTGCTCATGCACCCACCGAATTTTTCTCCCAGTCTTCTCTCATTTTCTACAGAGCCCCTAATCTGTACACAGTACATACCAGTGAGATTTACATATGATTTTAGCAAATCTCCAAAGCTATTCTGCTACTGAGTTTTATGTGTCAAAGGCACGTTTAAGGAGATAAGAGCCCTCAGCCAAGCACAGATAAGGAAGCCCAGCATGGCCTTGGTTTCTGAGGCTATATCTGGACAGGGCTAGGTGATGGTGTGTTTAGATGGCAAAGGTTTTAAATGTCCACTGATGAAGCATTATTTGAGAATCACTTCAATGGGAATGGTACACAAAATCAATATTTAATTGATTAATTTCCTTTATGCGTCAGTGGCTGGCAGGCTCAGAGATTGATATAAACTGAAGCCAAAAACCAAACTTACCCCAGCTGCCTGCTCCGTGTCCACCTCCAGTTTTAGGATTAAAGTCGGCACAGCTCATGAAAATGCGGTGGCCAGACAGCGGCATTAAGATGTTCAGCTGAGGGAGAGCCATCGACTCCCTCTTTCCCTGTTCCAATCCACCAATCCACTGCTCATTGACCGGCTCAAGAAGAGGGAAGGTCGGTGAGGGTCTTCTGCTCCTTGCCTGTTATCTAACAGTGCTCTCCAGACACACCCCCTGGGGAGAGGGGGCGGGGCTGGGGGAAATTCCAACAGCATCCGGTGGGAAAATGTTATTAAGAAGTCCGGGGAGGGGCGCCTGGGTGGCTCAAAGGTTAAACGTCTGGCTTTGGCTCAGGTCATGATCTGCCCACTCGGGTTCAAGCCCCACATCGGGCTTGGCCCTGGCAATGTGGAGCCTGCTTGGGATTCTCTCTCTATCCCTCTCTCTCTGCCCTTTCCCTGCTCGCTCTCTCTCTCTCTCTCTCTCTCTCTCTGTCTCTCAAAATAAATAAACTAAAAAAAAAAAAAAAGTCCATGGATGAGAGAGGAGAAGAGAAAGTCAGATGTCCCTTGGAGAGGGTGAAGGCATTAATTCTTAGGAAATGACAGTAGCAAGAGCATGATCATTTTTCCTGACTTTTTTTTTTTTTCCAGCATGGAGCCCAACACAGGGCTTGAACTCACAACTCTGAGATCAAAGCTTGAATTGAGATCAAGAGTTGGTTGCTTAACCAACCCAGCCACCCAGGTGCCCCATTGCGTACCCTTTTCTTACCGGTTGCTGATATTCTCCTCTGCACTTTGTTTGCTGTAGCATTTGATTATCAATACAACATGAGAAGTACTATTTTTTTAATGTTTATTTGTTTATTTTGAGAGGCCACGAGCAGGGGAGAAGCAGAGAGAGAAGGAGACAGAGAATCCCAGGCAGGCTCCGTGCTATCAGCACAGGGCCCGTTGAGGGCTCAAACTCATGAACCATGAGATAATGATTCGAGACAAAATCAAGAGTCAGATGCTTCACAGACTGAGCCACCCAGCTGCCCAAGAACCACTTTTTTTAATAGCTGAGAAGTCATCTCGGAGGAGATAGATGATGATGATAGAATTGCTGAGTTGGAAGAGCTCTGGATGTCATTAATTGTATCCTATTTTGCACGCATGGAAACTGAAGCCCAGAGAAAATAAACCATTTGCCCAAATCCAGTAGGTAAGGATCAACAGAGACCAGATCGGAACTCAGACTTTCAAACCTTGCCTTTTTTTCTTTAATTTTTTTTAAACATTTATTCATTTTTGAGAGATAGAATGTGAGTGGGGGAGGGGCAGAGAGTGAGGAAGACACAGAATCTGAAGCAGGTTCCAGGCTCTGAGCTGTCAGCACAGAGCCCGATGCGGGGCTCAAACCCATGGACTGTGAGATCATGACCTGAGCCGAAGCCGGACGCTCAACTGACTGAGCCCCCCAGGCGTCCCCAAATCTTGCTTTCTTTACTCTGGTGCCCACATGACTCAGGACCATGCTCTACAAGCTAGTCTTTTGGTCTTCTCAACAATCAAGGCTCAGTGGTAGCAGGGACAGACAGACAGGGTCTAAGAAAGGTTGGTCAGTAGGCCTTCAAAGTCTTGCTAATCTGTAGTGCATTATGAAGGAAAGAACAATGTAATCAATCCAATGTCTTAAATAGGAACCTTGAAGAACTCCCTGCTTGTTCAATTTCACCCCTCTAGTGCTGACAAAATTTTCCTAAGTATGGATACTCAACAGACCAAGATTAATGAATAGACCCAGATTACTTATAATTGACCTATTCATTGTTCCTATGCAGATGCTTCCACTAAGTATGTGAAAACAATTTGTTCTCTAAAATAGGTTATATATTCCCTACCCTCTATCTTGTTTACACTATTAATTTGCTTAGCAAACCCTTTTTTCCATATCTAGTACAAAGGTAAACTTCAGCTCAGCCAGAAGGTCTGAATTATTCATACATTCTAAATTAGCAGGGTCCAGATTAATGAGGTTTTACTTCACTTTTTATCCTCAACTACCTCCCCTTGGGGCATAGAGTCATTGCTATCCACTCTTTCCTTTCCTATTATCATAAGCTATATCCCCCAAGTGATACTCCTTTAAAGGGGCACCTGGTTATGGTCTCTCTAGAGGAGCTCCGAAGGCACAATGAGAGAAAGACACGCACAAGCTGCATATTTCCTATTGCCCCATCCTTGGTGCAAATCTTTGCAGTCAGTAGCTGTTGGAAGCGAACAGTTAGTTTAACTCCCCTTTCTCCCACATAGAATATTTTCAAAAGGACTTGGGCACTGTGAGGCCATTAGCTGGGAAGACAGAAGCGGAGAAAGCTTTGCAGGACCTCTCCAACGGACCCTTGGTGATCATGTACTTACCGAGCGAGAATTAGAACCCCAGCTCCACCTGACAGGACGAGAGGGCTGGCTGGCTTATGATCACACCCTGCTCTTTGGTGTTTGATAGGTGTACACATTCTAAACCTTCGTTCCCATGCACAAGTCGCGAACAACAACACTCTCCCTCCCCCCCAAAATTACTGCAGGGAAGGAGCGTGCTCACTCTCTCTCTCTCTCTCTCTCTCTCTCTCTCTCTCTCTGCCAATGTCATCTTTGTGATGTGAAAATAACTATTTTGAGGATGGTGCAATCTGTGAAAACTAAAAGCAAAGAAATTATGTGTGTTTATCCAAGGTAAGTACGGAGGCACGAGGAACATAAGAACACGGACACTGTCGAGGATTAGCCAAAAGCCAGCCGCAGTATGCACGCTCATTTCCTCTTTTACTGTTTAATTCCCCCATGATGCCATCTGATCAGTTTGCGAATGTCCCCTGTGTCTTTGCCTTAACAATCGAGCCTGGTAGGCCATTCCACACATTTGTGATTCTCCGCATGAAAAAAAATGCTTCCTGACATCTGTTCTGAATTTGTTTCTCTTTAATTTCCATTTATGCTTCCCTTATCCTAACATCTGTGTCATTCTGAAAACAGTAACTCAGACTGACGTTATCTGTGCCATTTACAATTTTATATTCCCCAGCTAGAAGTTCCTCTTAACCATGTAGTGGATGTGGAATTCTGGTGGAGGTTCAATCCGGCGAGTGGGGCTCAGCTGTGATTTCAGAGGGCTCAGGAGACTTGTCAGCCCCCAATCCTCTCTCACTATCTGTTTTGAAAGAGAAGCCAGGGGAGGGTCAAACCTGGATAAACACAGTCTTTCAGCTGGAATCCTTTCTGCTGAGACCCCTCCCCCGACCCATCAATGCAGAGGTGTACTTCACTCTCAGTACCCTAAGGCTTACCTGCCTGCTCTTCTAAATCACTTTCTAGCATGATCCAGAGCCCAGGGGGTTGCATACCCTCAAGAAGTGTTTGTTGGATGAATGCATGAACCAAAGAAGGTAGGTGGGTGGGAAGAGAGAAAGGAAGGAAGGATGGTTGTGTCTTAGAAAACAAAAGAGTACAAGATACAAAGCTCAAAGTCAACTCTAAAACACCCCTATCTTCCTGAAGTGCATTTGCTTATTAGAGCTGTAATTTGGATCATTGAAATATCTCCCCCTTATCCTGCAGCCCTCACTGTTCAGGTAAGTCTCTCTCCAGTGGGCTTGATGAGTCTATCCTGTACCCAACTCATTTACATAGATTCTAATCCAGGTTGCCAAAGGCTGAGCTCTGGACACTGCCACATCTTCTGGCTCACAGTTCCTACATAGGCATTCCTCCATTTTCATCTCTTTTTCTAAGCTTAAGACATGCGCCTGAAACATGTCCTGAGATCCAAGTGCTTCCCCAAAGAGTTTAATGTCTTTTAGTTTTAGAAGAATAATACAGTCATTGAAGACATTTTTATCTTCCCATGTTCAGGCATTGTGCTCCATGTTCAGAATATGATGAAGAAAAACAGACATGGTCTCTACCCTGATGGAACTTAGAGTCCGGTGGGGGAGGCAAAAAAAAAAAAAAAAAAAAAAAAAACAACCCAAAAACAAAAAAACTGCATAGATAAGCAAGCAAATCAAATTAACCTCCAACTGTACTTGTGTCCAGTGTTAGGAAGGAGAGGGCGTTATAAGAGAGAATGAAGGAAAAGTTTTATTTTAGATTGAGTGATGGAGGAGAATTACAAAATATAAAATCACAATAAATATGGATCACAGGAGCCAGTCATCATGACCAATGAGTTGGTCAACTGTAGAAGTTCATAGGAACCATATGTCAGTAGGAGAGAGACAGGGGCCAAGAGGAGTTGGCATCCTCTAACATGGCGGCAGAGATGGTTACACCTGTGCCTGTGTTAATGGGAGTGGAGAAGCAAAGTCTTTACTTGTCTTCAAATATGAAATGGTTAGCAAAATACTGCTACTAGAGCTTAAGGAAAGGGAGACCTTGTGAATGCTGGAGATGTCTCTCTGAGAAAAGGAAGAGCCTTAGGCAGAGCTGAATGGCAAGAATGTGAAGAAGAAAAAAAAAAAAAAAACCCTCTGCCTTTCTTCTGGCCCAGGACCCCACCGTCTCTTGCTTTAATGTCAACTCCAGCTTGCTCACTGTTTTCCCTGATGAATCTAGAAAGACCCTCCTAAAGTGTCAACCTGACCCTGTCACCTCTTGCTCAAACATGTCCAAGGCCCCTACTTGTCTTCAAGGTGAAAGCTGAGCTTTTCCGTGTGCTTTACAAGGACCCTTATATCTGGTCCTTGCACACCTATCTAGTCACATCTCTTGGAAGTTTCCACAACCCCCTCAATTTACATTCCACTTGCACCAACTTTCTTCAATCCTATGAGTACATGATTCACCATTTGCAGATACTGTTTTTTCCATCTGAAGTTCTCTTTAGTCCTCCACTCAATGACCTCCTGCTTGCCCTCTGGGAAGCCTTCTTTGAGCCTCCCCCATGTCTGAGTTATGGAGACACTTTTGCTGTGTGCTCTTACAGCCACACACACCCATAGCATGACCCTATCCCACTAGATTATCCAACTATCTGTTTAATTGCTTCCCCACCCCCATCATACATTCTGTGAAGGCAGAACCTTTATCAGTCTTGCTCTCCACCAATTCCTAAGGAGCAGCACAGTTCTTTCTGAAAACAAATAATGCGTGGGTGTGATTAAATTGTTGAAGCCATATTGTGGGCTGAAAGGGTCTTTGACCAATGGATCTAGAAAGAAGATGATGTTGACATCCCATTGACCAATTCCAAGCTTCCCCATTGGAACCATCCCCATTCAGAGATGAATCAGCCTCCCAAACATAAATCTGGCTCCAACCAAAGAGCCCCAATGAAATGGAGCCCAGAGATCTGCCTATTAGCTTCCAAGAAGAAATCATGGGGAGGCAGGGGAATAGAGCACGAGGGCAGAGGTGTTTCAGCACTTCCCCCAAATGACACCAGCCTTGACATCAGAAAGTCCAAGAAAAGCACAGCTGCCTTTTTCCCCCTCCCCCCGCCCCCAAGTTATGATGAGCTCCTTGTGTCAGGGTTCCGTTTTCCCCCTTTGGAATTATTTATGTGTCACTGGGTTTACATAAAGAATCCACTCTTTGGAGGAAAACATTTTATGTCCTCTCACCTCCTTTTTTTGCTAAACATTTGATATACTGATCCTGTTTTTAACTAAGCTCCAGTCTGTGAGTAATTGGTAAGTTTTCTTTCCTGGTTATATCATACTAAAGCTTATTCAGATGTGATAACGTTTTTGCTGCTGTATCTTGGCAACATGATTTATTCTGCAAATGCTCAGTGTTACCGTCTCACAAAGCTGTACCATCTGGGTTGAATTAATAGGCTACCCAGAGAAATAAATGAGAATGGTCTCCCATAATTAACATGTAGGTAAAGTATATTTAACAGATTATTATAATTAATATGTCAGTTACTGATTTCATGCTAAATAGAATTGTGAACACAAGATATTAAGATTAGTTACCCTCTCTGTGTGTGCCTCGAAAAAAATGCAACGGGGAAAGAAATGAGGGCACGGAGTTCAGTATCAATAACATTGACCTTCACATTAAGAGCATCAGATACCAAAACTCTAAGCAAACAGTGACAATGTCAGGCATTATAAGCTGGGAGCAGCAAATTACTGGTTTCATAAATTCAGAGTTTATACCAGAGATGTCCAGCATATCCCAGATGTGACCTGCAAAAGCACAAGAATGTGCTTAATTTATACACAGCTGAAGGCGGCTATCTAAAGAAAGGGGGGTGGGGTGGGGGAGGGAAGACAAAGAAAGAAACCAGATTTCCTCCTAATGCCAGTCTGCATTCCCTGCTGCTCAGTACTATATGCAAAATGCCAGTTTGAGAGAGAAAACCCACAAAGGAGGCCTAGAGGCGATGGGAACTCAGGAGACATAGGCATCTGGCTGGGTCCTCATGGGGAATGGATAGAGTTTGAGTCAACTGGCATGGATAGCAATGGACAGGCTCGCAGGGAACAAGGCAGTAGGGGCTGGGGACAAGAGCCGTGATGACTCACTGTCCTTTAATGTGTCTTTCACAAATTCCTCTATCAAGATTACTCAGTTCCATTTCTTCCAAAACTTCTGGGAAAAGGAGAGACTCATCTTGGCAGAGATTCTCAGAGAGATGCGGAACTGAACCGCTCACTCACCCAGCCTTGAAAGCTCCTCTACATGAAGGCTCACCCAGCTGTAAGGAACTCGTGTGTGCTTCACACCAACAGTGATGCAACGAGATATTTTTTCCCCGCGTGTGTTTGTGTATCCGTACATGTGCGTAATGGAAGCAAGAATGTGAATCTATTTCCTGGATCTAAAGCCTGGCTTTTCCCAGTCATTGAAAGGAGGTCTTTTTTTTTTCCACCCAGACAGTCCCACTATCCAGTACGCCTCACCAATACCCAGTGACCAGAAACTCATTGGCAATTTCCTTACTTTCTCACTGACCTTGAGAGGCTAGGCCTGGATCAAAATGATGATTCTGATTTCGATTGTCACTTTCAACTTGTGCCTTCGTGGGCCTCCAAAGCGAGACCACATTTCTGGGGCTCCCAACTCCCCCCAGCAGAGAACAGCGCAGAATGTCCCACTCACAAAGCGTCTGCTTCCAGGGCTCCCTAATTGATGAACAAATGGATTCATGAATCCTCCAAGCTGAGCCTTCCTTAGGGAGTCCCTGAGGATGGAGTTCAGCACGTTTCCAAAATAAGCAGGCCATCAGACAAATGACAGATAGAGCTGAACGAAATATACTTCCTAAAGATGTATCTGTTTAGACTTTAGGAGCAAAATGAAAAGAAGTTTCTCTGTCACCCTTTTCTCTATAGCACAAAGGAAGGAGCAAATACTGTCATAACCAGAGGGGGGCATGGTTGCAGGAGGAACCATCAGGTTAGCTCAAGAAAAAAGAAGTTAGGAGGGGCACCTGGCTGGCTCAGTTGGTTATGTGTCTGACTTTGGCTCAGGCCATGATCTCATGGTTTGTGGGTTTGAGCCCAGTGTCAGGCTCTGTGCTGACAGCTCAGAGCCTGGAGCTTGCTTCTGATTCTGTGTCTCCCTCTCTCTCTGACCCTCCCCCATTCATGCTCTATTTCTCTCAGTCTCAATAATAAATAAACATCAAAAAAAGTTAAAAAGAAAAAAGAGGTCAGGAAAATGCAAATCAAAACCACAATGAGATATCACCTCATGCCTTTGAGAAAGGCCATCATCAAAAAAGACAAGCTAACAAATGCTGGTGTAAAGTAAAGGGAAACCCGATACACGGTTGGGGGGACTGTACATTCGCAGACACCATGGAAGACAGAAGGGAGACTCTTCATCAAGTTACAAATAGAACTACCCTGCGATCTAGCAATTCCATTGCTGAGAATGTATTCAGAAAGGAAATGAAAACACTAACTCAGAAAGATATCTACACCCCCATGTTCATAGTAGCATTATTTCCAAGAGACAAGACATAGAAACAACCTAAGTGTCCATCAACGATGAATGGAAAAAGAGGTTGTGATGTCTACACACACACACACACACACACACACACACACACACACACACAATGAAATATTATTCAGCCATTAAAAAAATAAGAAACCACTTGTGACAATAAGGATGGACCTAGAAGCCTAGAAGGCATTATGCTAAGCGTAGTAAGTCAGACAGCAAAAGACAAGTACTGTATAATCTCACTTATATGTGAAATCTTAAATACACAAACAAAAAAACCTCATAGAAAAGGAGATCAAACTTGTGGCTACCCCAAGTCAAGAGGCAACTGGAGGAAAGTGGTCAAAGGTATGAACTTCCGGAAGAGAAAGCACCCAAGTTTCACATGATGGCTATAGCTAACACTGCTCTGTGATTTATAGGACAGTTGTTGAAAGAATAAGTCCTGAAGGTTCTCATCACAAGAAGAAAATAGTTTATTTCTTCTTTTTTTCTTTTCTTTTTACTATAGCTATAGAAGATGGAGGCTTAGCTGAACTTACTGTAATCATCCTGCAATATATGTACATCAGATCATGATGCTGTATGCCTTAAACTCACATAGTGATGTGTGACAATTACTTTCCAGTATACCTGGGGGGAAAACAGGGATTTGTTCCGATGATCCAGGAAAGGTTCAGAGCATGCAAGAATAGGGGGTGCTCTTGATCTCAGGAGCGAATTCTAACATAAAACGAGCTCCCCTCTCAAACTCTCTCTCTCTCTGGGACTCCATTGTTCCCTTCTTTACTCTTTTCCTTCTCCCAGCCTCCTTCTCTCTTTCTCAGCAGGGTGACCTCCTTTGCTGCATTTGCACCTGGGTTGAAACACACCTTTTAAGTTCTTCCCAAATAAACAGCCCTCCAAGAAAGGCTGACTTGAGTTCTGATGTTACAAGTCCAGCTCTCCAGGAGAGAATCTGATTGGCTGAGCTCGAGTCAAAGTTCAAAGGGCCAGGAATAAAGTGGCCCCAAAGTGGCCCCCTCAGCAGGGGTGTAGGAAACAACTTGATGTGAGGTGGGGGGTGGGGGGCAGCAGGATGGAGGCAAAGCGATTCATACCCTTTGATTTAAATTTTTTTTAATTTTATGCATATCTTGTTGTCTTACCATTGCAGTGTGGAACATTATGTGCTCTTTTCAAAGGGAGTTTCTCTTCACTCTGCCTTGGGTTGACTCGTTCTGATTTCCAAAACACCTTTTCCAACTCACCTTCATTCACATTTTCCTAAAACAGAAGAAGAGAGTACACATACCTCTCTATGATGCTTTTAGAGTTACTATAAGTAGGGGGCCTGCTGTGCCTTCAGTGATTTATTGTATCCTTGACTCCTGGCACTGTGCTTGGCTCATAGCAGATACTGAAAAGATATTTGTTAAAGAAACGAACCAATTAATGAGGCTTCACGTCAAAGGCTGTAAGCTTCCAGCATCAGTGTCTCAAGTAGCCGTTCATAGGGATCTCCCTGTCACTCTTAGCAAACAGAGGCGACACAACCTTTCAGATTTGGGAGCACGGACGTCAGGGAGAGTGCCATTCCCAGGCACAGCTGAGTCTGCAGACAGGCAGCCTGCATTCAGAGGTGACGTGTGCACAGCTCAGAAAGCTGCCTCCAAATCTGCCACCATACACACAAGCCGTGGGCAGCTCAAGGGAAGGTAGGACTCAGATGAGCTCTTTGAACACAAAGGGGGCTCCAGGGGAAGTATGACAACCAGAGAAACCAAGAAGGCACGCTGTCCCCACGCACAAATGGTCCCAAGCACAAGAAAAAGAACTAAACCCTGGCTGCTTAGGTTATTTCACTGGAATCCCTGTAATAATGCCAAAAATGATCTCTCATGCACTTACTTTAAATTACAGAAGTAGGTCTGACCCTGCAGTTCTACTCCTAAGGATCTTGTTTTATAGAAATATCCAATCATGTGAGCAAAGATACATTGGCAAGGGTATTCACTGCAGCAGAGTTTAAGATAATATTTTTGAACGGGGGTGGGGGGGCTGGTTAAAATAGGTGAAAGGGATTAAGAGGTACAAACTTCCGCTTAGAAGATAAATAAGTCACAGAGATGAAAAGTATAGCACAGGGAATATAGCCAATAATATTGTAAAAAACAAATGGAAGCATCTGAAATGTCCAGTGGTCAAGGGATGACTAAGCAAAATATCTATGTCCATATTTGTGGATTAAATGTAGTGCATCCTAAACACTATGATAGATCTACGTATGTCTTTGACATGGAAAGCAGCCAATATATGTGATTCTATTTTTGTTTAAAAATAAACTCTAGGGGCGCCTGGGTGGCTCAGCCAGTTGAGCGTCTGGCTTCAGCTCAGGTCGTGATCTCGTGGTTCATGGGTTCGAACTCCGCATCAGGCTCTGTGCTGACAGCTAGCTCAGAGCCTGGAGCCTGTCTTTGGATTCTGTGTCTCCTCTCTCTCTGACCCTCCCCTGCTCACACTGTCTCTCTCTCTCTCTCTCTCTCTCTCTCTCTCTCAAAAATAAATAAAACATTAGGAAAAACATTTTTTTAATAAAAAGACTACAGATCCACAGAAAGGAGCTGAGAAAATACACACCCAACTTTCCAACTAGTTACCTCTGGGGAGTAAGAAGGTTGGAGGAGACACTGAGGGAAATGTTTATATGGTCCCTACTCTCTGCTGTCCTTTTCTATGTTGGGGTTTTAAAGCAAAAGCATTGCTTTTGTGAGTTTCATAAATATCCTTAAATAAGGAAAGCGGGGGAAAAATATGCAAAGGTGCCAACCACATTCCCTGTATAAAGAACCTGTCTCGGACACTAAGTAACTTACAAGTCACTTGTCGAGTTTGGGACTAGAATTGATGTACTTCCATAGCACCTCCATGAAGCAATGGGTTTAAACTGTGTCATGATGCATTTAAGTTAGGTGTGAAGACTCAAACCATTATAGACTGGTATGCATTGTGACCCATTAGGAGAGTAATTTATAAAGTCAGTGAGGTGATTTAGAATGTGGCCTCTCAGGTCTTCTAGCCTGAGCTCTGGATTTTGCTCGCTTGTAAGCTCTGTGACCTTGAGGAAGCTATATAAGTTTTTCTTACATTTCAGATTATTTGCTTGTAAAATTAGGATAATAATAACATCTACCCCCGCTCACTCTAAAAATATAAATTCTATATGTTGGGCACAGTGCCTGAGACAACTCTTCAAATATCTTAACCAGTAAATAGGTATCAGTCACAAGAGATCTTGTAAAATATAAAAAATGAGTAGTCTGCCTAGGTTCTTAAAGTGTGATTCAGACTCCCAGTGGCCTGGAACTGGGTTTCTATGTGTCTCTGAGCCCCCAGAAATTACTTGGAAATTTTTGTGTGCAAGAGTATCTTACTAGGGAGAAGGTGTACAATCTAATCACATCCTCAAAGGTATCCCTGAAGGCTAAGGATCCCTCCATAAAGTCTACTTCTCCCAAACCCAGCACTGTCCCCAATACCAGTCCTCCGCACCAGCCTACACCTGCAGCTTCTCAGGACCGTTATCCTTGCGGGGGGGGGGGGGGGGGGGGGTCCTATGGTCACCCTTTTTCACTGGAGCGGAGTCTGCCCCGGGCTGCCCAACCAGCCAATCTGACCATGTTAGAATAATCTAGCCTAACAACGGGTGGACAAATCCATAAATACATTTTATCAATGCATTGACCGGCTTGGCTTCATTTATCAACTGGACTGCTGAATTAATCAAAATTATCTCAACTTCAAGTGCCGGAAATCCAACTCACACTTGATGAAAAAGCGTAGAACTTGTTTACACAAACAAGACCAGAGTGCGTCTGAATTCAAGCGAGAATGCATCCACGTGCTCCAACAACATCATCACGAACCCGTCTCCATCTCTCATCTCTGCAGTGTTCGGGTTGGCTTCAATCTCAGCTGATCAGGTGGTAACGATGAAGTTCAGCACCTCCCAGCCAGTAACCTCGGCTAAAAAAGAGAGCTGCTCTTCTCGGTAGTCTCTGCCAGGTTTCCAGATCTACTCCCATTGGTCCCCTTGGTCACCGGCCCACCTCTGAAATGACTGCCGTAGCCAAGGAGATGGACAGCTCTGATTGGTTAGTCCTGGTCCGGCCTCTGGCGCTAGGCGACCGAATCACCCACCCCAACCACATGGCTGAAGAGTGGGTAAAGGCTATTTTCCAGAGAAACTTGGGGCGTCGTAAGCAACAGAAAGAGAAATGGAGTTGAGATTGGGCGACTGTTTGCTAACCTGTTATGAGCCATCTCGAAGACACAGCTTCTGCGCTGGTGTCCCCAGAACGCGGCAGCGAGTCCTTCCTGACGGAGGCAGCCTGGCCGGTCCTGATTCTGCAGCACCAGCCACAGCTTCTGGCCAAAGACTTCCCAAACCAGGGATGGCCGCTGTCTTCTCCAACAGATTAGCCACGCAGGCACGGCTTCTGCAGCTTCCCTCCTCTCAGTGTCTCTCCACTGAGGTTTTCAAAGCTCCTATTAGCCTGTCAGAAGGAAAGGATTAACATGTATTTTGATTTCTGTTGAAAACACGTTGTTTCAGAAATAAAGTTGGCATGGCAGGCATCTTGGTTGATTTAATCTCTGACACAGAAGCTTATTTATAGCATCACAGCCTTCTGAATGTTTAAAAACTCAAGCATTATAAGCCTGCTGTGCTTTTCCTGTGAAGTATGGAACAGCACTAAATGAATAATGCCACCTGGGCCAGCAGCACAGGCGCGCTCCGGAATCAAACACAGCTTTCATCTGCTCCTGGAATGTGTGGGCTCCCTTCTGCTGATGCTGGAGCCACCCTGCGGGGTGTTTGCCGGGCCACCAGCTCGCGTCCTGCCAGTGGAAGTCCAGAAGGGAACAGACAGGCTGGTCCCAGACCCCCTTCTCCAGTCCGCTTCCCCTCTCTTGCGAAGCCTCTCCGGGGCCGGCTGGACGCATCTCTGAAATGGATGAGCTTTTCCGTGTCGCGTCTCCCCCAAAAGAGAACCCTTTCTACTGGCAGTCCAGTTCTGCCAGACGTGTGTCAAGAATATTTTTTGAGAAATGGTGGTAAAGCAACTTAAGGCACCCTTCTCGAATGTCAACCGGCACATTTCCCCCCCGACAACTAGATCTCACTACAAATAGATATTGGTGGTGGACATGGGATAATTTAAACATTTAATCATGCCTTCCTAAAAATGAATGATACTCACGTTAAAAGGTTCATTGTCTGGGGTGTATTGAAAACAGTCAGGCAGCGGCATCCTTTTGGGTGGAGGATCCCCAATGGCTACCACAAGTGAAACCATTTTATATTAATTGACAGGCAAGCGCCAACATTCTCCACGCTATGATCTATGATGTGTATACTTTTACTGATCAAGGATCAGAAATTATTTTTGGAAGGTGAGATCTCAATTGTCAGAGGTTGTGGTTTTGATATTTCAGACAAACAACAGACTGTCTATGTTTTAGATCGGGCTAACACCACCTCTTTCTGGAATCTGGATATAAAAACAGGTATACCATATTAAGACTTTTCTGCAAGACATAGAACGCAGAACAGCTAGAAAATTACTCTCCATTCTTTTTTAATTTTTAAAAAATGCTTATTTATTTTTGAGAGAGACAGACAGACGGACAGAGTGCAAGTGGGGGAGCGGCAGAGAGAGAGGAGACACAGAATCCGAAGCAGATTCCGACCCGCGGCTCGAACCCATGGACTGGGGGATTATGACTCCAGCTGAAGTTGGATGCCTAAGAGACTGAGCCCCCGAGGTGCCCTGAGCTATTCACCATTCTTAATTATAGATGGTTTCCAGGAAGGTTCTCATCAGAGGAAGAAAGTTCTCAGAGCCAAGCCAGGGACCTCTGGAAGAGACATGGGACACCCTGGCGAATTACTAACATACCGAGTATTAACACTGTGGCCACACTTCTGAACCACAAAATCAAGGCAAGTGCTCTGAGAAGCATAAACGTTCTTCTCAGGGTCAATATTCAAAAGAGGACTGTTACAGAAAAATGCACCACTGTGCTGACAGGACTCAGCTTACCATCTCAGCCTTGGGTTTAGATTACAGATGCATTAGTAGGTGACCACGAGTGAGCCATTCTTCCCCAAATAAACCTCAGTTTCCACATCTGTGTAATGGTGGTCATTGTATGACCTACTTTCTAAGGTTGTCATGAGATATTGAATGGTAGATGAAGTTTTTGTGTGTCAAGGAAACCCTTAAAGTATAAGACAAGAAAATGGATGTTGAATCACCCCTGTGGAACATGCTAAGAAATCATAAAAGTGATATATTAAACTCTTGGGTCCTCGATAACCTTGAGGAAAGGCAAGAAGAAGTTTGATTGAGAAGGCCAGGACTGAGGTTCTAGAAAAATCTCTGGTGTACACTGACCACATTCAGCATCGAGAGCAACCAACAGAAAGATGGGCAATGGGTAGCTTTGGAGGGTGTGGTCTGCATGGCTGCCATCTGTCGAGATAGACTATATAGTACCAGTAAGATACAGCAGAGAAGGAAATGGGTGCCACCTAGGGGTGCCCAAGAGAGCAAGTTCTCAGATCCCACAGGATTCTTCCTAGATAGCTCCCAGTGCTGTTCAGGAGGAAGATGATGGGGCTGGATGTCCCACAAGGCAGATGCAATTAGAGCTGAAGCAACCTTGTTTGGCATCTGACTTTTTTCTCCATGCTAGTGTGGCCTAAGGAATGCAAATTCAAACGGGTGTGAAAATGCTTTACCTATAGAACAAACACTGCTTTATGACGAAGGGAAGCAGCTCATTGAGGCACCAGCTGGCAAAATCTATATAGGCAGTGCTGGTGACCCCCAACAGAACCCAAGCCTAGAAGGGGGAGAACACAAGTGGAGCCCCTCAAAGGAATCCATATCATCCGGGGTACAGAAAGACTCTTTCAGGGGTGATGTGATGGCTAGAGATGGAACCCGGAGAAAAGTGTAGCTATTACAGTGGGCAGTTGCCAGAGTTTTCCATGAGAAAAATGAAAAGAATGGAGAAGCCCATCAGACTTCAGCTTATTAATAATTTAGCTTCTTTCACAGACCCTCTCAATGCAAATATAAGCAGAAAGAAATTTCTCCAAAGAGAAGAAAGAGCTGCTTGGAATTCTCTCCCTCTCTCTCTCTCAAATAAATAAATAAACTTAAAAAGAAGAAGAAAAAGAGGCAGTAGAACATGCCAAGTAGTGTGTGTGTGTGTGTGTGTGCGTGTGCCCACAGACATGCACATGTGAGCGCTCTCCCCTCATTGTGTACAGGTGGGGAGGTGTGTATGGAGGTGGCCAGGCTGTTACAGAAGAGAGCCCCACCATTGGTTCTTTATAACACCTGCCTTCTGATGCTTGTGAAACAGACTATCAGGGCCAGAGAGGCCCTGACAAATTACCAGACCGATAGTACCTGAACTTCAGCCTTTTCGGTGCATCTTTCTACATTTTTGCAGCTTTTAGTAACACTTTTTAAAATGTAACTAGGGGCACTGGGTGGCTCAGTCAGTTGAGGGTCCGACTTCAGCTCAGGTCATGATCTCACGGTTCATGGGTTCGAGCCCTGCGTCAGGCTCTGTGCTGACAGCTAGCTCAGAGCCTGGAGCCTGCTTTGAATCCTATATCACATGGTCTTTCTCTGACCCTCCCCTGCTCATGTATCTCTCTCTGTCTCTCAAAAATAAAATTTAAAAAACATTTAAAAAAATAAAATAAAATGTAATTGAATATATTTTTAAAGGGGCACTCCTGTCACTATCATAAATAGAAATCTGGGTTCGAAGGCAACCGACAACAACAGGCAACACTGTCCCCCCTCGAGAACGGGCATGTGAACCCCTCCTGTCTGCAGCATGGGGCAGGAGGGGAGGGCTGAGCCAATATAGAGTTTCCAGCAATATTTGGTGTGTTGCCAATGCTCAATAGTGTTCATTGCCATCCCAAGATATTCATTCCATATTTAATTAATTTTACTGAGCTGCCTTGTAGTATCAGGTGAGACCCCAAGCCTAGGAGATTTAGCTCATGGTATAGTGCAAAGGATGGCAGCATGGTTGGCGACGTTTTGATCATATTTTGATAAGAAAGACACTCTGCATTTGCTTGGCACATGGAAGGCTAGAAGATAGAGTGCTAGGGAAGAAAATAAGTCACAAAAAAGGCCTCCACAGAGAGATTCCCGAAGCTTCCACGAAGGGCTCCCCGTGTGAGAGGATGGGGGAGGGGAGTGAACAAGAAGCAAAGCCACTTGGGATCCCCAGACCCGTGTGACCCAGGCCCCTGGGGGATGACCCAGGACAGGCAGTAGTGGTGAGAGTTTTCAGAATACGAGCTTACAGTCAGACCGATCTAGGTTCAAACCTGGTCCTTCCCACTGTGTGACACTTTGGGTGACAAAAATATCTCTCTCGCAGAGCTCTAGCCTTTCCATACTTAGAGTAGGGACAGTGGAGGACTTTTCTTGTAGACTTGCTGTGATAACTCAATAAAATGGTTACCAAAATGTAGCAGGGTGTCTGGAACATAAAGGGCCAATAGATGCTTGGTGTTGATTATCGTTACTCTCAGGGGCATGCCGCCTTTCATCAAGGTCAGGTGGATGGAGGGAGGTAGCGTCTGCCGTTAAAGGGGTGCGGGAAGTCTGTTTTCTACTCCACACACTTCAACTCCTCCCTCCCCTCCTGCCCCCTCCCCACCATCTTCCCGAATTCACCGACTGGGGGCTCTGGCTTCCACGCAGACTGATTATTTTTAGACTTGGAACATTCCATAATCTCTGAAATAGGACACGGGATTTTGGTCATTGAGCCAGTCCTGGACCGGGAGTCAAAGATCCTAACAGAGTCTTGGCTCTTTTGTGTACTGGCTGCCTGTGCTTAAATAAATAAATGCTTTTCCCTTCTCTCAGTTTCCTTTTCTGTAAAATGGATGTGTAGCAGTGATGTGTAGTCCAGCAGAACAAATGCCTTGGAGTCACACAGACCTCCTTCCAGCCTTTGCTGGAAAACTCTCTGGTGATCTCAGCAGATTTATTCCCTTTCCCACCCAAATGGAGATAATGGTAACTCACTCCCAGGTTGTGAAGACTGAGTTAGTTCCCATTTCCTAAGCACTTGTTATAGGCCAGATGCTCTTCCAAGAGCTGTGCAAGTTTAAAGGCATTTACAGATGAGAAAACTGAGGCACAGAGAGGTTGAGTGACTTGCCCAAGATCACCCAACTAGGACTCAATTCCCAGCCACCTGAATCCAATGCACGTTAACGTCCACTGCCTCCCATCGTTCCTGCCAAGTGCTCAGCTCCGTGCTTGGCACACAATAAGCACTAGATACACATTAGCTGCTATTTCCACTTTGCAGGATTTCTGTGAAGGTAAATGAAAGGTGTGCCTTAAAATACTTGGGAAACTGTAGGTGAAATATAAATGGAAGTCAGAAGCAAGGCAGACAACCAAAAGAATATGACTGGGTTTTCCTGCGTTTTGTTTTATTCCCTGTTGATGTCACCAAATCCAATTCAAAACCAGAAACAAAAACATGCTTGGTATTTTCTTGCCCTGCTAATGCATTAGTAGGGACATTTTTAAAAGCACACATCTCAGAGTTGGCCAAAACCTTTTGCTCTTTGTGACTTCTACTAATAAAAATAGTCTGCCTGTAACTTATTCTGAAAAACGCAAATAGTATCACAATACCAAGGAAGCCTGAAATTCTAGTTCCCCAGCTCCATCTCCTAAGTGAGGGGTCAGGTGACCAAATACAGTTTCCATCTGTTTTTGTAAATAAAGCTTTATTGAAAATAACCATGCATATTCATTTACATATTGTCTATAGCAGAAGTAAAATAGTTTTGATAGAGATTATATAGAAATATATACTCTCTAGCCCTTTACCAAAAAAGCTTGCTGGCCCTTGTCCTAACTCATGAAGTTTAAGTAAAGTACATCAACAGTCAGATTTGTTTTTTCTATCGTGAGAGCCATTGCAGTGGAAAAGTTATAAACTTGTGAATCAGATGAAGCAACAGCAAAAACATCTGACCCCTCTTGAGTACTCGCCCTATGCCTGCCAGTAGCTAAGTGTCTAATGAACAAAGCCTCACTTAATCTCCGTAACAAACCTGTACGGTAGTGTCAGTCCATTTTACAGATGAGGAAAGGGAGGCTCAGAGAGGTCAAGTAGCTCAATTAAGGCCACACAGCTGGAAAATGGGGGAGTCAGAACTTAAGTCCAGATCCAAAGCCCTGGCTACTAACCCCTCCACCGGCTGCCTCCGGGCAACACAGCCAGCTTTGTCCCCTCCCAGCCAAGCAGGGAGAGTAATTTGAGTCCTTACTGTGGCTCAGGGTAATTTCAGGAGCAAATGAGTACTAGTGGACGTCTTGCCCATTCCAAAGCATCCCCTACCGTCACTGCCCTTCCCTTTCCCCCACTTTTTTTTTCTTTCCAAAGGAAAAGGGCAAGCTTGCCCCCCCACATATGTGTGCACATGCGCGCACACACATGCACACACAGACAAGGGTGGATTAAAGCAATGGAAAAGATAGGAAATCAATATGTAGATGGGTGAAGGGTTGCTTTTTTTCAAGTTTGCACTTCAAAGTCACTTTGGCCAATTGTCAAAATGTCAAGTGTGGCTTTTCTCTCCTTTTTTCTCCTCTGCCTCTTTCTGGCTTCCTTGCATTTCATGGTGTGTGCTGTTTTTGTTGGCCCCAGCTCCTAAGAAGGGAGAAATCCATCGGTTTCATTAGATCTTTGAAAAACGAGGTGGGACCAAGTTGGCGAGGTGACAAGGTCACCAAGAGTCATTTATCATTTTCGATGAGGCATAATAAACTCCTTGAAGCTGGACTCTAATTTAATTGTCTTCTACTTAATTGAGGAGAAGGAAGCCAGTTCCAAGGTACTGACTGAAGGTGTTTTTATTGAAACATAGTTCTTATTTGTAGCCTGTAAGCAACAGAAAAAAAACAGCTTCTGGTTAAGCTCTCTGTCTCTCATTCAACATAATCTTTATTTTGTCTCTAGTGGAGTCTAGATTTCCCTCTCCAAACGGAATTCATCCCCTTTTAGTAAATGCTAAAACCATCCACTCTACCAAAAATAAAAGAGTCAACCTTGATTCTTCACACCCAATAGCTTCATCAGCAAATAACATCAGCTTCACCAAAGCGGACCATTTCTCACCATCCCTGGTGAGAATGTCCCTAACTCAAGCCACCACCAACGCTTACCTGAGTACCTACCAAGCCTTCTCCATGTTTTTCTTGTTTCCACTTTTTCCCTCCAGAGTTCTTGGTTCATTCAGCAGCCTTAGTGCAGAAAATCTAAATCGGATGATACCACTTGAATTAGTTATCTAGTGCTGCAAAGCAAATTACTCCAAACTTTAGCAGCTTAAGATAAAAAAGAAACATTAATTACCTCACACAGTTTCTGAAGATCAGGAATCTGAGAACAGCTTGGCTAAGTGGTACTGATTCAGAGTGTCTTGAGAGGTTGCATTCAATATGGCGGCCTGGGCTGCTGTTATCCGAAGGCTGGACTGAAGCTGCAGGATCCACTTCCAAGGCAGCTCACTCACAGGGCTGTTGGCTAGAGGCCTCAGTTTCTCCCCACATGGACCTCTCCTAAAGCTGCTCGAATATCCTTATGGCTTGGCAGCCAGCTTCCTCCAAAGTGAATTCAGTGTCTTTTACAACTTAGCCTCAGAAGTTACATCTGCCATTTCCATATAGCCTGTTAGCTGCGGGCCAGTCTTATTCAGTTTGGAAGAATATGAATAGATCCCGGGGAGCAAGGATCACTGGGGTCACCTTGGACACTGGCTATCAGAAGACTTCTTTGCCCAAAACCTTCTGATGGCTTCCTACCTGAATTAGAATAAAATCCCCTCATGTTATTATAGCTTACCCTGTACAGTTGGGCCTCCATTATGCTCCTCTTACCCACTTGGCTCCAGCTACTGTGGACATCTTTCTGACCTCAAGCATATTCCTGCCTCAGGGCCTTTTCACTTGCAATTCCCTTTACCTGGAATGTCCTTCTTCCAGATTCTCACATGACTGGTTCCCTGCCATTTAGGTCTAGAAGAAACTGCCACCTTCTGAGAAGCCTGTCCACCTACCCTATCTAACTGGAGTTACCTGCCCTTGTTCCTACTCCCCTATCCCCAGTGAGGATTCAAGAAGGAAAGCTACTACATGTCAAATTTGATTGAAAGCTTATCCTGGTCTAATCATTTCATTGGAAAGTACTGTTGCAGGTAGAGCTTAGTTGCTTGGGTGTCTTCCCCTCCCCCCATGTCTCTTTGAGCCTCTCACCAGACTCTCCAATGATTTGAAAGTCCTCCAAGAATGAACAACCCTCGGGAGCCAAGTGGATAGCCATAAACAGGTTCCTTCTCCCAATCCACATGAATCTATTTTTTCAGACTCTTCACGTGTGCGTGGGCTCACACCTGTGTACTCATAGCACACACAGATGCATCACATGCTACACAAAGCACCTCATCACTCCTCAAACTGCATCTCATGTAATTCTCACAACAGCCACCTTGAAGTCTTACCTCCAGCCTACAAATGAAGATGCTGAGGCTTTGCTGGGACACTATACCAATTAAATGGCAGGAGCCAGAATTCAAGTCCTGCTTTAACTATCAAGTCTACAGTCCTAACATTCCACTCTATTACCTCTTCCAGTGTTTGTGGAGACACTGTGCAGAGTCATAGCAAACCACCGCACTTCTCTAAACAATTGTATATTAGTACAGACCACACCCCACTCCCAATAGTTTGACTTATAATTTCTTTTTTACCTTACGATTTTTCAACTTTAGGTTGATACGAAAGGGATAACGCATTCAGGGAAAACTGTACTTTGAATTTTGAATTTCGAGAGTATCCCGGTATCACTCTCTCCTGAGATGCTGGGCAGCCAAAACCTCTGCTCTCAGTCAGCCACGGGACCCCAAGAGTCAACAACAGACATACTTCCAACCATTCTAAGCCCAGGCAACCATTCTGCCTGTCCATTTCAGGACAGGAGTCAATACATTTTATGAGCTATGCAACACTCTATTAGAAAATAGGCTTTGTGTGAGATGATTTTACCCAACTGTAGGCTCACATCAGTGTTCTGAGCCTGTTTTCCTTCAGTAAGTTGGGCTGAGCTATGAAGTTCCGTAGGTTGGGCGTATCACATGCATTTTCAACTTGCGGTATTTTCAACTTAGATTGGGTTTATCAGGACGGAAGCCGCTCATGTGATGAGGAAGACCTGTAGGTGTGTTTTTCTTAACTTAACAAACAATACTTATCAAACATCTGCTCTGCAGCCAGCACTGTGCTAGTTACTATGGGGAGAAGGCTGACCGTTGGAGCCCTCAGGAGGCTTGCAGTTAGACATTGGCTTGCATCATTTCTCTAAGATTTGGAAGCATGAAAATATTCCTGGGATGGGTAGAGCAGGGTGGGGAGGGGCATTTAAGGTCAGATGGGAAAGGAGGTCTGAATCAAGCCCTGACCAAGAAGCAGGATGTCAACAGCAGAAGTGAGGAGGGCAGGCATTGTAGGCAGAAGGACGTGCTTCTGTGAAGCAAGAAGGCAGGAAAGTAGTGAGCCGGCCATTTTGAGAGGAACGGAGGCTGCACGCAGGAAGGTACCTGGTGTAAAAACAAAATCTAACATGATAAGAGAATGACATGTGAGGATAATGGACTGACAAAGCAGGCAGGTGTCCGTAAATATCTGTTGAGAGAAGGAATGAGACTATCAGTCCTTTCCCAAGAAAATATCACTGCAGAATTAGCCTTCCATCCTATTTGCCTGCTCTTAAGTAAGCTACATATAAACTTGAAGAAATTGAATAGCCATGTGTTTTCAATCAATTATGTATTTGGGGTCAGATAAACAGGATATCTAGGGGTGCCTGGGTGGCTCAGTTGGTTGAGCGTCCGACTTTGGCTCAGGTCATGATCCCATGGTTTGTGGGTTTGAGCCCCCTGTCGGGCTCTGTGCTGACAGCTCAGAGCCTGAAGCCTGCTTCAGATTCTGTGTCTCCCTCTCTCTCTGACCCTCCCTTGCTCATGCTGTCTCTCTCTGTCTCTCAAAAATAAATAAAAAACATTTAAAAAATCATTTAAAAAATTTAAAAAACAGGATATCTAGATTCTTTTATTTATTTTTAAAGGATTTTTTAATGTTTATTTAACTTATTTAATTTATTTGGAGAGGGGTGGTGAGACAGAGAGAGAAAAAATCCCAAGCAGGCTCCACAGTGCCAGCACAGAGCCCGATGCAGGGCTCCATCCCACAATCTGTTGATATCATGACCTGAGCCGAAACCAAGAGCCAGATGCCCAACCAACTGAGCCACCAGGGAGCTCTTATCTAGGTTCTTTTAAATTTTTCTGTCCTAGCACAGAACGGAATCCTCCCTCATACTCCAGACTAGGAACAGAGTCCAACAGAGCTGGTTTTGAAACCTGGCTCAGCCACTTCCTGATTGAATGATGTAATCAAGGTAAATAGCTTTGCTAAGCTCATCTGTAAAATATGGATGAGCGCACCATATTTACAGGGCTATTGTGGGGATTTGTTTTGATAACATCCATATTTTATTAGGTACTCAGATATTAGCTTTCTTTCTCTACCCCCAACCTTTTATTCTATAAGGCAGATGGGTCAGATGGAAATAGGAAGGGCGGAAGGACATGGGCATAGCAGGTGGTGGCGACCTCGTAAACAGGCATTGTGGTGGACATCAATTGGCTGCCCAGAAAAGCAACACTCGTTCTTTCCTAGCTCTGCCCCATGCCCCTATTCTAATCATGTGACAGATTTCACCCTCATGGACACAATTATTGTGGGGGGAGCTTAGCCTAAATCAAATTGGGCCACCGACAGGGCCCAACCTCTTGGCCACAACCATTGTACCAGATAGGAGTACCTGATATGAATCAGGCCAATCAGAACTCTTTTTTTGGAATTTTTGAACCTGGAGCCAGGAAGAGAGGCTGAGTTCCCATTTCTGTCCTCTGAAATCCCCTATCCTACAGAGGAAGTAGTTCTACAGTCGGAGAAGGTATGGATATTCACATCTAGAGTAGAGATCAGATGAAGCAGAGACCACCTGAGAAACACTTTGGTTCCGAGGCTCCCCCACACCAGGAACCCAGCCTCCCCTGCCTTCCTAGATTTGTAAGTCAGGAAACTTTCCCTTTGCACCTAAACAAATGTGAGGGGGGTTTCTGCCTCTTGCAACCCAAAGAACCCTACACCCAAGCAAAGAAGGAAACGAGCTTATCATGTCCAAAGAACAACGAAAAGACAAGCTTCACCGGAATAAGAGGTTTATTTTACAGAATTGTGAGATCAGAGCTGAATTAAGAGGGGCGTAAATGCCACGCCACAAGGAGTCACTGAGGCTTTTTGAGCGTGGAAGCAACTTGGCAAAAGCAATCGCTGAGGATGAGTAAATGTGAGATGAGTTATCCGTGATGCGTTACAGCTGGTAGAGGCTAGAGGCAGGGAGGCCTGCTGGGAGGCTGTCGGCAGTGCGGCAGACAAGGTTTCATTGCGTCAACCTTCCTCGAGCAATGCAGAGTCACAGGCTCCACTGTGCTGGCACGGGAGCCCTGGAAGCTGCCTCCACCTTTGGAATTTTGCTTGACAACTGCCTCATTAGGGAACAGCTCTATCGACAGTCACATCAATAACTAGATGTGTAATTAACTTAGATTCCCACCCCTCCCCCAGGGGGTAGCAGTGGGGCAGGCTGAGAATACAAGATATCATAGTCAAAGCTTTTACGGATGCATCTTCCTCCGGCGGGTACCACACTGACAGCATGGCTAAACGTGGCTTAATTTGACAATCTCAACAATCCATTGTTAACGACATGCCATTGTTGTCATTTGCATTTGGTAAATGCAATTTTTTAGCTGTTTGCTCTCCCCTAGCTTTCTCTTCTGGGTTCCTGGCCCCACTGTGTTCCTTGGGGTGGTGGCGAAGAGAGAGGGGAATGCCACACCACAAATACCATCCCTGCTATTGGGACACAACAGTTAAATAATGTGAAATTGCATGGATGCCAGTGAAATAAAAGTGAGTTTTACAAAACCGAGTTCCTTCCCTGAACATAATAACAGTAAATTTCTAGGGTCCTATAGTGTAATATCCATTAGATTTATTATGTTGCAATTCCCAGTGCCACTAGTTCTGCCTGAGGGTGAGTATATTACATTTCATCACAGTTTCATTTTCTCCTACAGATGAGAAATGGGAATGTGATTGCAGTTATGTAGCATGCATGTGTTAAATCTGATCTCTAATAAAATCAAACACATCACAACCCAAAGCACTTTAGCACAGTGTCGGCAAAATGAAACACCATCTGTCATCATGTAGAGATTGCCTTATTATAACACAAAATCAAACTACTCAGTGTGAACATTGTTACTTAATAAATGGGTAAATGAAAACTGATAATTATGATCTTATTTATTTTAAATGATTCCTTAAAGCCACCAAAAGTGCAACATAATTTGTCAATTAGACGCTCTGGACCCCATAAGGCATATAGAGCAAACACCCCTCCATAAAAAAAAAAATGGTAAATAGACTTGAAGAGAAACAAAAGAGAGGGCTTGAAAGGAACTTTCAAGAACTGCCGGAAGTGGAAATGAGGAAGAGAGCTCAGGGCCTGGGAAACCACAGCCAATCCCGATCTGGTGATTACGGTTGTTACTCCAGAATCGCCTGGTATTTTCTTTTAGGAGAAAAAAATTTGACACTTTCCAGAGTGCTAGAAGACACACGGACAGACTGGTGGCCCTGCCTTGGTTCCCACGAGGCATACATAAAGTCATGATGTCGTTTCCAGCCTTTAGGGACAGGAGGCTTTAGCTTGGTTTTCATCTTTCATTTAAATAGAACACGGATAGTCTACGGCAAGTCATTTCTGAAAACAGATATTAAAGCAGGTGGGGAATACACAATTTGGGAGAGCGGAGAGGGGAAGTTGAAGAATTAAGGGCACTCGCTATTGTGAATCTGCCATCATATGAAGGAGGGCTTTGCTCTTCTCTGGAAAAGAGAAAATGGAAACATCTAAAGGACGTGTTGTGATTGTAGATACATGTCTCTTCCTAATGCTTTTACCTATAATCCTGATTATCTGCCCTGATGACATCGCAACCATTCCTGGGATCTTGTGAGATGTGACAAGAGTCTGCAAGACCAGGAAGATACAGAAATGCAAGCTGTCCATGTGCTAAGCGGTTTGATGTAGGTGTAGTAGACAGAGATTAAAATCCAGACTCTTCCTTTCGCATGATATCCAGGTTTTTTTCCAAAGAATCTTGCAAACGCTACAAATTCTCTTAGTGCCCAAGAAATTGATGGAAGAGTTTACAGATCTTCCTAGGTTTCCCAGATGTCCCCCTCCAAGACCTGGAAACAATATCTTGCGCGTCAGGGAAATACATTCGAGTCTGAAAAAAATACAGTCTGCCTCCATTTTACCATTCCCCTCACCCAGCACTTTAAAGGGTAGCCTCACGGAGCGATTGTCTCATTGTCCATCACAAATGTTTTCATTTCCAAATGTCAAGAAAATTTTACTGCAGGGTGGTTTTATCTCTAATATTCAATTAGGTAAACATATTTGGAGCTCATGCCATATTTAAATCAATGGGGTGATTTAAATAAGCAGTTTGCATTCACATGTAATTTGCAACCCAGGTAGAGCAAACTTGTTACAATGATTAGAATGGGTAAAGTCACATTCAAAGAGAAACCATCTTGGTGTCAGTTTAAAACCCCAATAAAAACTCTGGTCACTGAAGTTTAGTGGAGCTTTCTGGCTGGAGAACACATGGAGATACTGGAAGGGTGACAAACCTTTGATTCCACAGGGAGACGGCACCAAGCGCTGCATACCCTCTCATACCTCATCCTGTGTGTATCCTTCATAATAAAACTGTAATTGGAAGTTTTGCTCTTCTGAGCTCGGAGGGTCATCTTAGGGAATTACTGAACCTAAGGAGACTGTAGAAAACTCTGAGTTTAAGCCAGTCAGTCAGAAGGGTAGGTGGTCTGGGACCTTACCTGCAGCTAGCATTTGAAGTGGAATCAGTCTCACAGATGATTTTGCCCTTAATTTATGGAAAATACTTCTGGTGGGCCTGACCTGTTCAGGTGATTGCTTACAAGGAGTGAGGCTCCCGGTGGCAAGAGAGTTGAAGGCATTAGAGGATGCAACAGGAGGGACTTTCTCCATTGCCGGCTTTGAAGATGAAGCAGGTCACGTGGCAAGGACCATGCGGCTTCTAGAAGAACAGCCCCACCTGACAGCCAGCAAAGAAATGGGGACCTTAGCTCTGCAACTGCAAGAAACTGACTTCTGTCACAACCAGTGACCTTGGAAGAGAGCCTCAAGCTCAAGGTGAGAGCCTGGCTGACACCTTAATTTCAGGTTTGTAAAACTCTGAGCTGAGAATCAAACCACACTACACCCAGACTCTGACTACAGAAGCCTGAGCTAGGAAGTTTATTTTAAGTCAGTAAGTTTGTGGTAATTTGTCACACAGCAATAGAAAATTAATAAAAGAGGACCTTGTGATGAAAATGTCACAAACCTCATTGTCCTTCTGTATACCCATATTGTTTTGTCTTTTCAGCTTCTCTGATGGTCTGGGAGTGACTCCATTGCCAGCTGCCCCACCCAATTCTCATGGCTATCATGGGAGCAGCCATTTTGGAAATGTGGCCACCTGCCCCATGGACAAAGCCCATTGGTCCAGGAGTGAGACCTAGATGGACCAGTTAGAGAACTTGTCTCTGGAACTTTCAGACCTAAGAGCCAGACAGTGACTGAAACTACAAGAAGCAAAAATCAAGAATTAATGGTAGCCATATTTTCTCCTATGTGGGAGGAATTCCTGCTATGAGAGAAAAGAATGAAGTCAACAAATCAACACACAGAGAAGCAAGGATAAGAAATATCATGGCTATATTTGAGTCCCCCATTCCAGTTGATTCTTAGGTCCAGATACAACTTATTGTTAGGTTCCAAGAGACACTCAAGTATCTTTTACAATAAATTCCTTTTTGTTCAAACAAAATCCAGTTGGGTTCTGACTATTGTAATGAATACGTTCTTAACTAACACAACATTAGTAAAAACTCTATCATTTTCTGATTCCTATCAGCCCAAGCCCAAAATCTGCTTGTTCTAAGACAGTGTGTCTCCTCCAGAATATTTTCATTGAACACCCCACATATAATGTGTCAGACTCCCCAGACACGAACCTAATCAAGTCCTTTATGTTTGTCATTTGGATGTTGTTTCCACAGGATGCCAAAACCACTGATTTACTTGATCAATTCAGGAAACCTGTTAATTACATTTAAATAAAAGGGAAAAAAAAGAAGTTAGTCAAAGCTGATTCACAGAGCCAGCCTTGTAGATAAGCTCCAATTATGTTGTTGAAACAAAGATTGGCCTGAGTTACTGCATCCAAGCTTTCATAGGGTGAAAAATGAAGGGACTTCACAGTGTCTGGGTGCACTCTGTATTTCCCTCATTAGCCCAAAACACTGAGCACAGCCACTTCTCCCAGTCTCCCCCCCCCGCCCCCGCCCCAGTAAGTTGGCGTGCTAAGCCAACATCTCCCTTCTTTCATCTGTGATCATGTCTACCACAGCCCATGAGAAGTCAAGACAAGTTTAGAGAGTCAGAGAAAACACTTGGGTTTTGGAGGCCTGCCGCCCATCTTCCCATGAAAATCAAATCAAAGTCCAACAATAAGGAAAAAATGAGTGTAGTAGTACTTTCCCTGTTGCAACAGATCAAAAAACACAACTCAAATGGTCTTTTAAAAAAATGGAGCTCAAGTAGCTGGAAATCTGAGGGATGCATCAGCATTTAGCCATGGCCACCCTGACCTGGGACTCCTGCAGTGGCTTCTGGATGTGCTTCCTCCCTCTCTCCCCCTCCCCGTGCAGTTTCATTCTTACTCAGTCACCCTTCACGTGCTGACTCCAGATAGGTCCAGATATTATCCTCAGAGCTTCGAGTCTGGCACTCAAGAGATTCTCTACTTCTCCCAACTATTCAACAGAAGCATACATCGTAAATACCAATGGGCTGATTTGGGTCAGGTGTCCATCCCAAATCATTGTACAGGAGGAGGGCTGAACTGGGGTAAGTAAGGTGCTTCACTCCCCCAAATCAGAGTAGTTATTGAACACAGGAGTGACGTCTAGACTGGCAAAAACAATAGGTGTCAACCACCCTAGTCTTGCCTGGTCCCAGGCTCCATGATACCTCTTCCCCACACCTGCAGCCATTTGACCTATTTTTGCAAGCTCAACTGACCACAGTCCTAACTTTGAGCGTAGAGGATTTAAGACAGCAACACTCTATCAACCTGAAATTCTGCCTCAAGTCACTCTTGCTGGTCTTCCAGCTCTTACCCCACTTTATATCCCAGGATCCTGTTCTTGTTACCTAGCTAGGCCTCCTCATCTTGGTCATCTTGCCTTGGAGACCTCCATTCACTCAAGACATGAAATGACCCTCCCTTGCTTTTGCTAATGTTGTCCCAGAGACTGACTTGAAACCCTGGTCCCTTATTGGACCAGGTGTGGACAGACTTCCATGATGTCAACATGGATGTCAGTATATTACGCATTCCTGAACCCTCTGCTATTGTGTTCTACTTGCCTCTTCTTCCATGTCTTGTTATTTCCTGCTGAGGCCTCAAAGCCTATTCCCAATCCAGACTACCCCCTGACCTCCAATGGCTAAGGTCTGATTGCTGGGCATAACATTCTTCACTTATTCACAGCTATGCCTGATTTAAAACAAATGAACGAACAAAAAATCCTGGCTATAGGGCATATTTTTATATTCACCACCAGCAGCCAACTCCCTTTTCTACAATCTCCCAGTTTTCCTCTTGGGAACCTACCCTGTGTCAATCCTTGGCTTGTTTGCCCTCAGATGCACTCCTTGCTTTTCCCTTGATCTAGTCCATATTTCAGGAGAGCTGAATTTCCCAGGCCCCAGGGTCTGCTGGTTTCCAAGTGGATTAAGCTAATGAGAGGCAATGACAGGAGACTGTAGTATAGGGAGAAAGGAGGAAGGTAGGGGATTGCCTGCCTCTCTGCCCTGGGTGATGTCACCAGCAGTGGGGCGATCTTCTCCATGGCTTCATTTCCTGCCGGACAGGCTCTGCTGTGGCTCCTGCTTTCCCCAAGTGGGCTTGCCACAGAGCCCGGAACGTTCCTTCTTCCTCTCTCTGTTTCTCTGGCCACGCTGCAGAAGCTACATCCTGCTATTAATCTCAGGAACACTTGGCCATCCCCACTTGGCTGTGCCACTCTGCTGTCACACGTGTAACCCATCTCCTGCATTAAATTACCTCTGCTTTAAATATTGAAAATGGTTTCAACTTTGCTAGCTGGGCCCCTGCGGATCTCCAAGCCACGCCCTCACCCATTGTCAGGCCATTTGCTCGGCGTTAACTCCACCCCCAGCTGCAGAGGTGGACATGTGACTTAGACTGGCCAATCAGAACATCTCATCCTCGTGGCCACGGTGATTGGTTCAAGAATTTGCATAGATTACATCACATCCAGTCATAAATACCATCAGGACTTATGCTGGAACTATCAGGAAAGAGATTCTCCTTGTTCTTGTCGGCTAGCATGCAAGCCCAGAGGTACAATCAGGCATGTCGCCACTTCATGGAGAAAGCCCCGCCTGAGAAAGAAGCCAATATGGATGATATCAGTGTTGAGAGACAGAGGGAGGAAAACCGTGTCTTGATAATATCTGGAGTCTGATATCTTGAGCCCCTGGAGTATGAAGACAAAAGAAACTGCCTTATGGAGGAGGGGGTAAAGGAAGCTATATTTGTATCAATTTACATGTATCTATCTATCTATCTATCTATCTATCTACCTACTTAGCCACCTATGTTAGTTTGCTTGTTTAAGTAGCTGAAAAGACCCATCAAGGCTAGATCCAAGGGTTCAAATAATATTATCGGGGCAAGTTCTTTTTCTTGGCTCCCCACCACCACCTTTTCTTTGGCACTGATCAGCTTGGCTTAATTATGTGCCCAACTCTAACCCACTGTGACTAAGGGGTTAAACGTCATTGCCCTGTCCTGGCCATGGGTCTACCCCTGGGAGCATGGGAGAGGAAGGGGTCAGCCCCATCCAAACCACATGGAAAGAGTTTGGGGGCAAGTGGTTCCCTGGGAGCATTTCCGATGCTGTAACTTTCACATAAGCAGGAAGCAGCAACCATCTCTGACCCAAGTCCAGTGCTTTCCTTTTGTGGCCAGGACAATTTAAGAAGCTAGGCCACACAGCCCCAAACTGCTTTCCTGTGTCCAGTGTCACGGCAGCCGAAGGCCTCCTTAGCCTCCTTCCATGACCGTTTGCCTGATAGCCTCCATGATCTTCAAACAACACCTAGAATCTCCCCAAACGTTCCCAGTTCATGGTGTCCTTGAAATCTCAGTAATTTATCCCATTGGCTTCTGGCCCAAAGAAATACATAACACTTCCATTTATGTAGTAGTTAGACCCCATCAACTAAAGAAATATTTATATTCTAATGACTTAGTAGCCAGTTGAAAAAATAATGCAACAAATAGTTTGTATTTCATTCCTTAATACCTAAAGCTACTTATTCATGGAAGGCAGGTTCCCATCCATTGGACACTGCACAGTTTCTCAAACTTTGGAATCGGATTAGATACCACTGCCCTTATTTTCTATTCCACATAATATTCCCAAACGTCTTGCCTTTGATCACAGTAACTGTCCAAAAAAGCACACCGTAAAAACCTTCACCATGATATGACATCATAGAAAGAAATGTAGCACCCTTTAATACAGACTACCTCAAGGTAGTAGTTTATAGATGCCAACAATCATTGATTTCCTTCGAAAATGTTAAAGATCCCATAGGGCCACCATGAGTTAGCTGCGGTGATCTGATGCTACACTTTGACAATGTGGGAACGGGAACAACAGCCTTAGATAAAGTCCCCTGGCCTGCCCCCAGAGGAGACGCAGTCTCCTTTGGCAGCAGAAGAGAGCCATGGAGTATGAGGGTACCGCTAGCAAGATTGGCCAGATTTGGGGCAACCTCATGCCTCTCCTCTCCCATCAGAGCAGAGAAGATGTCCTCTCTGAGACTCTAGCTTTTCAAAGAAAAATAGCACTGCCATCCCCAATTCTAAGGAAGCAGGGTGACCCCTTTTGGCATCCTCCTAAAGACATTAGGACCGGATGTCACTGCCTCCAAAGACCACTTGTGACACTATTTGCTGCATCTCAGATGTTTGCTTCTCCTTGATGTAATTTGCTGTTTCATTTTGCATCTCTGGCTTATAATCTCATATGAACAAAGTGCTTACATTATAAATGCCTTCAGAAACTGAAGCAAAAGTCTGTTTAAAAATTATGTTTTTCCCTCAAAATGAAAATTGATGCTGTTTATTCTCCCTTCACTATGTCTGTTGACCCAGAAGCAGAGAGACCTGTGCTCTACACACGCCCCTGTCATCCCCTCACTGTGTGATCCTGGTACATACACAGATGCAGATCTCATTTTGTTCTCATTTGTTAAAAAATAAAGTGGGGGACAGGGTGCCAGACTTTGAGATTTTACCAACCAGTAAATTGTTTTAATCTTTAAAAAAAATTTTAATGTTTACTTATTTTTGAGAGAGAGAGAGAGAACCTTTGCAATCAGGGGAAGGGCAGAGATGGAGACACAGAATCCGAAGCAGGCCCAAGGCCCTGAGCTGTCAGCACAATGTGGGGCTTGAATTCATGAGCCGTGAGATCATGACCTGAGCTGAAGTTGACGCTTAACTGTCTGAGCCACCCAGGTGCCCCTTTATTTATTTTTGAGAGAGAGAGAGAGAGAGAGCAAGCATGGGAGAGACAGAGAGAGTGGGAAAATCCCAAGCAGGCTCCACACTGTCAGTGAGGAGCCTGATGTGGGGTTTGAACTCACGAACTATGAGATCATGACATAAGCTGCAATCAGGAGTCAGGAGTCAGACACTTAACAAGCTGGGCCACCCAGGCACCACCCCCCAGGGATTAATTTCGTTAAACACAACCAAGACCAGCTGCTGTCTACCATTATCATAATTTTATTACATAAAGGCCATTTACTACCAAAAAAGAGAGAGAAAGTATCCCAATAATCTCCATTCTGAAAGAGTTGTTTCTTTTGTTTTATTAGAAGAACTCATTTTTGTCCTTTTTCCATTTTGCTTCAGACTGGTGAAAACGTCATCAAAGCTCAGCACAAGGTACAAAGAAGCATTTACATACCTGCAGCACTCTCTCTGTTTCCTGATTTTGCAGATATTTGCAGCAATGACTTAACCTTCCTGAGCCTCACTACCTCCATCTGACAAAGGGGCACAGGAGAACCTGCTTTCTTTACTTCCCGGTGTTGTTAAGAATGTGAACTGAAAAAGTCGAAGCAATCATGCTTTAAACATAAAATAAAATGACTATATCTCCTGCACCATCTTTGGGAAACCTTCATGTTCCATCCAGTATTAAGACTGCAATTATAGACCTCCAACTTTCCCTCTAACTCTCCAGCCTTGGCTGGTTTAATTTAGACCTAAACATTAGTTTAACAAAGTGCTTTCATGTTTATTGTACTGGATTAGCAAATTATAAACTATCATATGAGGCTTTCAAGAACACCCAGACAAATGGCCTGCACACAGGGAAACGCCATATAGCCACCATATGGGTTTCATTTATTAAAGCTTTGGACCCCAAGTGTGGGGAGAGCCAACCTCTTTTACAGAGGGACTCCTGAGAATTGGTTGCTAGGAAGCTACAAAAGCTAGTGTTTTTAATGAGATTTAAAGTATCATAAATTATATATTATTTTTTTGCACTTAGGACATTCATAGCTCTTTGGTTTGTTTTGTATTTCGTTTTGCATTGGTGACATATAATCCCTTTACATAGAAAATGCCTTGCATAAGAATTCCCTCAGAAATCAGAGCGAAATTACATTTCAAAATTATTTTTTTCTCCCTAAACTAAAAGTGCCCATTTCTTTGTCTCCTTCTGCATGTCCAAGGCAGGCAATTGCTAAGAATTTATTTTCTCCAGTTTGAAAAAAAAAATTAATCCCAGCCTTTACCAATAATAATTGCTCAAGTGAATACTGTGAGTTGAGTCTGGAGCTGCTGTTAATAAGAATTCTCATAATTCCATTTTCTGATGAGAGTTAATGTGTGTTCTGTGGGTTTAATTCCACAGATAATTACGAAGGCAGTATTTAAAAAGCCTGTTTAGTTGGTTCTCTTCCTCAACTGCTTCAGTGTTCAACATTAAATAAAGAGGCAGCCATTCCACAAAAGAAATTAAAAACTATTTGGTTTAACTGCCCATCTTTAAGGAGGCGAGGCATTATGCAGATCGGCTCCCAGAATTGGCTGGAGGAGACCCGCTCCATCCAATCTGCATAATAAAAGGCAGACCCTGGCCGGTCGCAAAGGGCCAGGGGGGTATTTCTGCTGACAGTGGCCACTGATAAGACAAATTAAGACAGTGGTTTTCGATTAAGAAATTGTTTTGATCAGGGATGCATTGTGAAATGAGATTTTTAAGATCTCTGGAAAACAATGGTCCCTGAGAAGCTCATGTTTTCTTTTTCACTTCCCAGTGGTAAGTTTTCTTCTCCATCATAAGCTTGCCACTGGAGACTCTAGAGCAATCAGGAACATCTCATCTCCATCTCTGTGATTTAATTTAACAGCCTCGATTTTTCACCTGTAACACACAATCAAGGACTCTAACAAGGTGCAATTAATCCATTCCAGGGAAAGTTTTAGGACATTTATAAGTTGACACATGGGGAAATCTGTGAGCACCAGTGTAGGGCAGACATCAAGTGGACCCAGGACTGTGGGGTCTAGGCCTTCTCCAAGCGTTGAAGGTCATCTTTGTCTCGTCTGCACACTAGCCGACTTGCACACTGCTCCAGATCGCCTTCTCAGGTAGCAGGGGATCTGACGGAGGGAGCTCTCTGTGCTTCAGGCTTCTGATCTCCCCCTTTTGATTGGCTGATGTCTGGATTCAGTTTACCCCTCACTTGGCTCGCAGCTGACCAAACAGAAGCCTGGACTTCGCTTAGCACCCAGGTCCCATGTTCCTACTCTTCCACTCTGTACCAGAATGCCTTTTTTCCAGATGCCTGTTGCTTCAATGTGCTGCATTCAAGTGCAACTGTTCATAAACCTGTCAACTTAGAAACTATGTCCTTTAGATGTAATTTCGCGCAAACTGTGAAAGAGCGGAAGGAGGACATGGAAGACTGGAACAAGTGGAAAAGGGGAAAAAAATAAGAACTTGGTAGATTGAAAGGCCACTGGAAATAGAAGGAAAAGAAAAGTCTGAAAATATATACATACATCAGAATGATTATAGTGGCTATACATGAGTGAGTTTTGACGGTTGATTTGTATTTTCTGGTTTTCTTTTTGACTGCTTGCCTTTTCTATATTGTCTACAGTAGTCATTCATTATAATTACAAATACTTTAAAGATTTTTCTAAAGCATGTACTAATTTCCAGTGTGAATATGGCTGAGTGAAAGCCATCCAGGTCTTGCCAGGCTGAGACCTCAGACAAATGTCACTCTCTCTTGGATTTCAGTTTCCTAATTTTTCAGTGAAGAAGTTGATTCTGAGGTCTCTTCCAGGGCTCACAAGTTGAGTCATCTATGAAATATCTGTTTCACCCTAAGGATAAAATAAGAATAAGGAAGCATAAGGATAAGGAATCCAAATAAATCCTGTTCCTACAACTCAGCAGTACTAAGCCTAGAGATCTTCCAAAATGTTTTTGTGTAAGAATTATCTGGAAAGAAACATACCACAAAGGGAAAGAAATGGCTGGGAACCTCTGATCTATTTTAACGCCTTAGATAAGGAATAAGTGGCTGAAGGGGGCCACACTGGAATGACACAGAGCTAGGATTAGAACTCTGGTGCCTTAGATCTGTGCGGAACTCCTACCAAATGGTGCGCTCCCTTCAATTTGCGATGTTTCCCTATTTGACCCTTCAGTAGGGTGACCATTCATTACAATTCACCCGGAATCGTTTGGGTTCATGGCTCTGGTCCCAGTGTAATTATTAATAGCATCTCTTTTGCTCTCAAAAACGTCTTAAATTATAACTTTTATGATCATGTCACACCCCTTAGCCCAGTCTTTGCCCCTCACTCAGCCTGATATTTCACCTGTGACACAGCTGGAGCCGGGCTTCCTCCCCGCCATCTGTCTTCGTCACAGAGAGGACTGACCCTAATATCTCCAAGTCCATATTCATTCATGGGTCAGCTTATGGTCTGGCTGACAAAAGCGATCCCAGGAGACAGAAGCTGGTGTTTAGCTTCCCACCTCAGGAAACAAACTTCAACAAATCATGAAACACTGTGCAAAGAAAAGCCAGCCGTGCTGAAAAGGAGCGCACCATGCCTTCATGTGTGACAGCCTCTCTCTTCCTGAAAGGAAGGATATTGTATATGAAATGGCACATATCCCCATAGGCAGCCTTCCCCAACCAGCCTCTTTTATTCTTTTTTCTGACAATTATTATGTCAGCCTCCCTGTTAGTTCTTGAGAAGACACAGAGATTACCAAGGCATGGTCTGCGTTCCCTAGAAGTTCATGGTCGAGTTGAAGGGCAGAGGCTAGGAACGTAGGTTTTACGTATCAGTGACTCACTTTATCCTTTTTAATCTCCTCTGGACAGTGTGCAATACAGGAGGCATTCAAAAAGATTTGTTGCATGCATGCATGCACGAATGAATTAATGCATTAATTAATATCGCTGTGTTCTCTGGTCGCAGTGTGGACCGTGTTGCTATTTCTCATCTCCTAAGAGAGACAGCCATATCATGATAGCGTGGCAGACTCAGAGAGGCAGTAACCTATTGCAGGCGAGAGATGGTAATCTGCAGCAGAGTTCCTGGACTTGAAGCTGGGCTCTGCCTCGGGTTAGTTACGCAATCTGGGACAGTTTGCTTTATTCTCTGCGCCTCCATGGCGTGTTCTAAAAATGAAGATGATAACTGTAGCTACTTCATAGGGTTTTTGAGGGGATTGAGCTCATGCACAGTGATGGCACCCATGGACAGTACTGTGCTGGTACATGTATGACAATTAATTCGGGGGGGAACCCTGATTAGTACCATTTGCTGATTTCAGTGGTCTAACTCTCTCTTGCCTATGATATGAAGTCGCTGGCTGCAGAGATGGGGAAAAAATGTGTCCAGTCAGTTCTGAAAAGAAGCACTCCCTTGAATTGTATTTAATGAGATAGTGTATGTGTCAACTTTTACACGGGAGTTTGTTCTACTAATTCCTTCTCTGGTTTTGGTCCCCATTGTGTTTAACCATTGGTAAAGACATGGAATCAACATTCTAAATAATTTGACCTATGCCGACAAGCCAGCCACACTCCCCAAGTCTGGCCAAGCACCGGAGAGTAAGGAGGTCCCTTCACAACAGTGTCTGCTGTACACAAAGTTTTCTAGAATGACACCAAGATTATAACAGACATTATGTTAAAGGACTTACTATTTTCTAAGAGCTGGATCGAGTGTTTTAAATATATCACTCTGTGTTACCCTCGCAACTTTGGGAGATTGGGAGCATAACCCCCAATTTACAGATAAACTGAGGTTCAGAAGCGTAAATAACATGCTCTTCTTCCACCACTACTAAGTGACAATACTAGGATCCGCCCTGGTCTGTGTGATCCTAAAGCTCATCCCTCAGCCAGTAGGCTTCACGGCCATGACTCCTTTTAAGTTCTAATACCCTTTTAATTTGACTATTGGTGCAAGAAGGCAACACATCATAGAGACTGTAGAGCCAGACGGAGTTTAAAAACTACTCTTTGTCAGCCGTGTGACCTTGGGCAAATTACTTAACTGCTCTGCCTCGGTTTCTTCATCGATAAAATGGGGATAATTACAATATCTACTGTGAAGGGTTGTCACGAGGATTGCACGAGCTAATACGTATGAACTGTAACAATGTCTGGTGCCCAGGAAGTTCATGTGTGTGTGTTTTAATGAAAATAAATAACATTAGTTTAGAAGAGGTGAGAGATTCCCAGAATTCCAAGATAGAAATAGTGTGAAATCAACTCTTAGACAGCAGCCTAGCTGCTGAGAAAAGATCTAGGCAAATAAAACCCAAAAATATTGAGACCAACTACAGACAGACACTAGGTCTGTTGCTGTCCTTGATCACGTAGACTCTGGGCACTGATTTTCCAGTTAAACAGCCTACATGGAAACTGCAATCACAGCTGGTAAAGCCCCGCTTACATTTCTCTAAGCAGGTTTTTCAAAGACGGCTATTAGTGCCCCTCTGAGGGCACAGAATGGAAAGAAAACAGAGGTTTTTATACGGTGATAAACTCATGACTCCAGCACCCTTCTCTCAATTATGGGGAATACCACTCCACTCAGCTAACTAACTCCAAACAAGGCCCTCCAGGCATGGCTCTCCTTCGTGACCCTCCACGTAATAATTAAACGCTCCTGTTGAAAGCCAGAAGCTTTTGAAAAATCTCATAAAGATGTAGACCCGAGTGAGGGTGCCGTATCTGCCAAATGAATGGTTCACCAAAGGTACCCGGAAGGTTTTCATGGAGTTCTTCCTTCCTTTCCAAAAGCACTTAGTTAAAGGCAGTGGCAGCTTTAAGAGGCTGGGTGACCCAAATTTCCCCAAACGACTATTCTTGCATACTTTGACAGCACCATTCAAACCCTTACCCACACATATATTCTTTTAGCGCCCACCCCCAGCACCGTGCTTAACATGTTCTCCAATAAACTCTATGTCTTTTTCCCCCCATTTTTATTTATTTTAGAGTGAGACGGAGTGTGTATGTGCTGGGAGGAGAGGGGCAGAGGGAGAGAGACGGAATCCCAAGCAGGCTCCACACTCAGCCCAGAGCCCAACATGGATCTCTGTCCCACGACCCTGGGATCATGACCTGAGCCCAAATCAAGAGTCAGCACTCAACTGACTGAGCCACTGAGGTGCCCCTAAACTTTATGTCTTTAGAGATTACCTCTTCTATATAGAAACTTGCAGTGGGGTCTGCCAGTTTATAAGATCAGGGGTTAGAGGAACCTGATACACAGAACCACCCAGAAGCAATCAGCAAAATTGGGGATTCTAGAGGATAAATGACCTGGTTTCTTCAGTGAACAAAGGAGGTGGTAAGTATGGAGAATTGTTACAGATTAAAAGAGACTTCAAAGCCCTATCAGCCAAATGTGATGCGCGGCCTTTGTTTTGGATCCTACTTTGAGCAAACCAATTAGAGAGAGTCGTTTTGACACCATCTGAACACTGATTAAATATTTGATGATGTGAAGGAATTTGTGTTAACATTTTTTTAGGTGTGTTAAAGATATTTATGTTTTTAAGCAGTTCTTATACCTTAGAAGTACATATTGGAGCATTTATGGATGAAATAATGGGATATCTGGTATTTGCTCCAAAACACTCCAGGCAGGGGTGAGGGGTGTAGGGTGGGAAAATCAGTACTGATAACACCAAACCAGCTCTATGTTTATAGTTGATGGATGATGAGTACATGATGGCTTATTATACTCATCTCTACCTTATATATGTTTGAAGATTTCCATAATAAACAATTTTTCTGACTTTGTGAATCAGAAACAGAGGAATCTTTTCTGATTTCTCCTCTGCCTCCTCCCCTCTTCCCTGTCCCATTATGCGACTAGGGCTGGCTCTTCTACATACTACGCTGTCCCCTTCTCTCTACAAACAGTGACTGCCTTAATCAAACCCTCTTCTTTCCTGTATATTGCAACTTCCTCCCACTGTCCCCAGTCTCAAACCATCATCCTCTCTCCTACCAGAGTCATCTTTCTAAATGCAGACCTGATTAAGACACTCCGCCTGATTATAAGCCTTCAAAGGCTCACCTGGTAGTGAGTGTACTAGATAGTGTCCAACCATGACCCACAAGGCTCTTCATGATTGATGCCCTGCTTACCACTTGTCATCTTGCCTTCAAATATGGTAGGTTCCAGTGAAACCAGGTCATTCATTTGACAAGAATTTACTGGGCCCCTGTTATGAGATGAGCCCTGTGCCAAGCATGGAGAACACAATGACAAACATAACAGACTCACTGCCTCATGGAACTTACATTCCATGTAGGGAAGACAAGCGACTTGTCAACAAACAAGAGATGGTGATGGACGATGGATGTATTTAGCTATAATCCCCTGGTTATAGGTAAATTATGGCAATAGGCTCTTAATCTTCTATGTCTTTGCATCTTCAGGAATGTTTTTCCACAACTAGTTCCCCTCCTTCTGCTGAATGCCCACCCTTCTATTCACCTTTTATGATTTAGCCTAAGTTTTGCTTTCCTACCTCCTGCATGCTTGGTTTTTTACCATTATATCACCAATATCTTGCATGTTGTCTAGGCCAAAGTCAGTGTTTAATAAATGTTTATCAAAAAAGCAAAATGAACAAATGCATTGGTAGTTGTATTTCTGCATTCCTTAAACTGGTTTTCTTGGGGTTTTTTTTGAGTCATGAGTGTTAAGAGGTTCTATCTGAGCATGAATCTATATCCCAAAGCACTTGAATTTGGTATACTTTGTTAGCCAAATTCATTGAAAGTGGATATGTGCTTAAAGCAAATTTCCCCTTAGTGTTTCCAGTGAATGGTGTTATGTAAACAAGAAGTTTCTGCCATAAAATACAATGAGTTAAGCAAAAGTTAGACTGCATTTTTCTTTTTTTAACTCCAGGCTTTCTCAGAACCATTAATATGCTATGTTCATTATGACCCTCCAGAATGAGACTTTATGAAATTTCCCAAAACATAATTGGCCAACAGACCCTTTTGTTGTAAGGGCATCTCCACAGACTAATACCTTGAAGAGCATCTTTCAGGAAATACTGATTGGCCTGACACCCTGCCGGCAGGTTTGCCTTTACATGTCCATGTGACTTCTCTTACATTTCCTTTTATTTCTTAAGTAATCTCTACAGCCTATGTGGGGTTCCAGCTCACCACCCTGAGAATGAGTCACTACTGACTGAGCTAGCCAGGTGGCCCATGACTTACCTTAAAATAAGGTAATACACAGCGTTCTGCCTCCGTGGCTGTGCCACAGCAGCAAAGTGCAGAAGCTCTCTGTTCCCTTCCTTCCTTGTCTGTTCAACTACGGTATAAACACATGGTGTGACTGACTCAGTACAATGAAAAGCACCTCACACAGATAGAACATAGAGATTTTTTTGTTGTCGTGTATTGTTATCTCGGTGCTCCAGCTTTCTCCCTTTCTGTCTTTATTTCTCAATCTATACAGTAAAGATAGCAATGCCTTCGTAATTGAGACAATGGCATATCAATCAATGCTGGTTAAAACATACAGAAAGGAAAACCTCTACGGACAAAAATCAGTAGCTGCTAAGACTGCTTCTAGAAATGTGAGAAATGAAATAAGAGCAGACAATATGCCATTTGGGAGAAGAGAGTTTCTTTTTAACACAGCGGTTTCCATTGTTTTCAAAAACAGTTGGAATGCAATAAAATACATGTGAATGTGTGATTTTTACACATATATATAAATACCCATCTTCCACTATTGCATGAGAAAACGAAATTGACAAGAGTTTTCTTTCTAGTCTAGGTTTTGGTAGCTTAAATGATGACTAATCTCGGAGATTAAATCCAATCACTGGATTATTGATATTAATTCTTTCTTTGGCTTGACAGCGGTAGGATGGAAATGTCATAGGAAACACACTGAAATTGACTGAGCCCAATTAAGCAGGCAGGACCTGAGCGGACACATGAAAAATACATCAATCACAGCCTCACCATTTTATTTTTAAGTGAGAACAGTTTTGTGGCTGAGAAAGTAAATTTAGAACACTATAGTAATAACAGTATTATTTTACATGATGATTTATGTGACGATTTCAGCTTTTTTCCCATTGTTTTAGACCTGATCTGTCAACAAATAGTAAAAATTTTCTTACGCTCTTTTAAAGCGCCATTTGACCAAGAAATGTCAGGCATGGGGAAGGCTGTATGTCTTCAGGATTTTAACCCTGCTTTTAGTTAAAGCTTTTAGTTAAACAAGGACAAATCTAATCTGGCAATTTGCAAATAGGCTTATTTCTATACCCGTTCATTAATGCACTGATTAGAATCATAATGTAGAGTTGGGGGCATCTTAAAGTCAACTCATTTATGGAACTGCTCACAAATTTAGCACATCATTGTTCAAATAGAAACACTCCATGATTATAGAATGTAGAAAAGAGTCGATTTTGAGCAATCGAGGATGAAAGAGCATTACAAAGTGATCTAGACTGAAATGATAAAACCCCAAATCAGAACTGAAAGATACTCAGTATCAGTAATGGTAGAACAGGCAGATTCCAATAAGACTGGTTCCTATCCAAGTGCAGAAAGCAGGGGGAAGAAGAAAATGGAGGGTTATGAAAAGAAGAAGGAAGTCATCAGACAGAAGGTTGGCTGTGAGCTAATTATTGTTGAAACAAGGTGATTGATAAATGGGATTTACTACTTTTATATTTGTGCAAAACTTTTCATGATAAAAACGTAAAAAATATAGGGGTGCCTGAGTGCCTCAGTCCGTTACGCCTCTGACTCTTGATTTCATTTTAGGGCATGACTTCACAGTTGATGGGTTCAAGCCCAGTGTCAGGCCCTGCACTGACAGGGCAGAGCCTGCTTGGGATTCTCTCTCTCTCTCTCTCTCTCTCTCTCTCTCTCTCTCTCTATTTCCCTCCTCCACTCACTCACAGTCTTTCTTTCTCTCAAAAAAAAAAAAGTACATTACATTAAAATTTTTTTAAATATATATTTAACCTCTAGGAACAAATATGCTCATTTTAAGTGCACAGAAAGAAAATCAAAGGCAAATCAAGAACAATGAAAGGAATATATTGAGTATAAAGAGGAAAGGAAGACAGGGAACTTTCCAGAAAAAATAATAAAGAAGGTATTAAGAATATTTGGAAGAAAACCAAACTTGCCACCACCAGCATAAAATGGCAATTATGTGAGGCAAAGAATGTGTTAACCTTACTGTGGTAAGCATTTCACAATATAGACGTGTACCAAATCATCACATTGCATACCTTGTACTTACACAGTATTATATGTCAATTAAATTGCAAAAAAGCTGAGAGGAGAAAGGAGAAAAGAAGACCAAGAGGAGAATGATAACAGATGTGTTTTGATAGATAACACATTTTTCAATTTCAAGAAAAACAATTATTGAACACTGTACATCTGAAAGGGTATAAGAAAAATGTACAGACAGCAGAGTGCATCACTGGGACCAAAGTTGTAGAGAGTATTTAAATAAAAGTCTCAAGAGAAGAATTAAAATAAGAAAAATAAATAACAATGTTTATTAAATAAATATTGAAATAAAAGAGAGGGAATGTAAATTCCCACATGTGAAGGAGGGACTTATGAAAGCAAAAAGGATACTTCAGAATGTTCCAGGGCACCTGGGTGGTTCAGTTGGTTATGTGTCTGACCCTTGGTTTCCCCTCAGCTTGTGATCTCATGATTTGTGAGTTCCAGCGATGTGTTGGGCTCTGGGCTGCCAGTGCGGAGCCTGCCTGGGATTCTCTCTCTTTGTCGTTCCTAGGCTCGCTTTCTCTCTCTCTCTCAAAATAAATAAATAAGCATAAAAACAAAAGTTCTGAGAATTTCTTTCCTCTCTAAGAGCCTGCATCCCATCTCCGCCAGCCACCTGGCCCCTGGCGCCGCCCATGTCTCTGATGTAACCTTCAGCGAGCTTCTAAGTGGTCCTGGGACAGGACAAGGGAGGGATGTCATGCACTTCTGGGTTCTCCCTCACAGGGGGGAAGGTGACAGGTGTGCAGCTGTGCTGTTGTGAACCTTAAAGATCTTTTGTCATTGATCTTTTTCCTGAGTTTGTAGCATATTCCTTGTGCCTGCTCGAATCCTAGCATCTAGGCATTATTTCCTAATTAATATTTGTCAGATGACTAAAGCGATGAATGGGTGGATGGATGAGAATGAATGAATGAACCGTAGAGCTTCCCCTGCATGCGGCCTTCTCCGCCAGGCATCTGGGTCTTGTGAGCTGCCAGCAGCCATCAGTTCCATCTTATCATGGAATGAATGCATCTGGTGGCTTCAGAGTCCCCTCAACACCTCCCTGTCCCTCCTTCACATAGGATAGTCAGTCCTCAGGGTCAATACCACCTCCTAAAATGTCTCTCACATATACTCCCTCTTCCATTGTCTCATTGGATTCTCATCATCTGTCACCTCATCTGCATCAATGTTGTTTCCTTTCTAGTTCTCCCTTCGGCCTTTCCTGGCTCCACTGTGGTCCTCCACAGCCACAGGTCTGTCATGTCTCTTCCACTATTTAAAATGTCCACTTCCTCCTATAACTGATAGGATAAAATCAAAGGTCCTCAGCATAGCAAAGGCTTTCCACCGTACGATCCTGACTTCATTTCCCCAAACTCCCTCCATCCACCTATCAGTTTTCTCTTCTCTCTGCTTCCATTCTATACAGCTCTGTTTGAGAGGGATCATGCTCATCTTATGCACACTTTTCTTATTTTAAGGAAACTCTGTTCCCAAAGTGGGGCTCGAACTCACCACCATGAGATCATATCACATGGTCTATTGACTGAACTAGCTAGGCACCCCTTATGCATGCTTTTCTTATTTATTTATTTATTTATTTATTATCGAGACAGAGAGAAACAGAGCATGACTGGGGGAAGGGCAGAGAGAGGGAGACACAGAATCTGAAGCAGGCTCCAGGCTCTGATCTGTCAACACAGAGCCCAACTCAGGACTTGAACTAACGAACTGTGAGATCATGACCTGAGCCGAAGTAGGACACTTAACCGACTAAGCCACCCAGGTGCCCCCTATGCATGCTTTTATTATCCCAGAAGTGTTTTCCTCTCTTTTTCTCCAAGATACTTCTGGGCTCATTTCAAATGTCACCTCTGAATCACTCTCCAACCATTTTTTCCTCCATTCCTATTTGTATTTAGGTCATGAGCTCTTAAAACACATAGCTGATTACACTACAATTATTGGTTGACTTATCTTTTTTACCCACTAAACAATGAGCTTTTAGATGGCAAATATTGATGCGCATTCTGGTCACAGTCTCCCATGTCCAGCAGATATCTGACATACAGGAGATGTTCAATACATGCTGGTTGTATTAACATAATTTACATTTGGGAATAAGGCTGAGGACAGAGAAGGAAGTGATCCAAGAGAGAGTCAAAAGAATGTTATGAAAACTCCCTAAGCTTCCTGAAAAGAACATAAAAGAAGGTACTGAACACATAAAACCCCCAAATTAGCAAATATTGGGAATGTAGCAAGCCTTCAGGCCAACTATTACTCTATCATTAAGAAAAATGAGAGCTGTTATCAGAATTCTCCCTCTGTGCAATATTATTCTCTCCTTTTCCCTATCTGGCAACAGGAAAATGTGAATCCAAAAGAAAGATCATGCCATGGACTTGACTCCTGAGTCAAAGAGGGAAAAGGAAGGAAGGAAGCAAAGGAGTGAAGGAGAGAAGAAAGAACACAGGAAGATCTAAAAAGATAAATGCAATGACTTGGTTACATCATTAGTTTTATTTACCAAGTTTTGGAGACCCAGTATTTTTCAGTGCCTGCTAATAATAAGCATCAGCCCAGAACATAGATACCAAATTGCAGTGATGTGATCTGCTTTCTTCCTGTTTCCTTCCTGGCTAAAATGTCCTTGATTTTCCCCCATTAATTGCACCCTGGTTCTCCTAACGTGTAGAATATCTTCTAAATTACGTGCTGGTGTAAGTAATAATGTAGTGTGTGAGATGCATGAAATACTCTTCTCCTCAAACCTCCCCAAATTCTTTCTTTCAAAAATGATCCACTATTTTCTTAGCTTGAATAGTCTTTTCATACCAACCTCTGTGACTACCAAAACAGTTTAATGTTATTAGAATATCATCAAGTTTCATTATGTTTAATAAGAGATGGTGACAAGAGATAATTTTAAATACATTTTCACCAAAATTAAAATCACAAGTTGTAAAATTAATCCTAGAAGTGTCAGTTATAATGTGATGTAATTTCAATCGTCTTACACTTATTCGCGTTAACTGCTCTGGTATAGTGCTCTAGCAATAAAATTATAAATATGGCAAAGAAGCTGAATCTCAAATACCCATCTTCATTCTCAATAATGAAAATTGCAGTTTGCCTCATCAATTTATTTGCCACTTTAAATGGATTATCTAAAGGAAATTGATTGACATGATCAAATATCTCATTGTCTATTCATCATTCAGTGTATATTCATTAAGTATTTATATGTAGAACATTACTAGTGTGAACTAGGGAAGGTGAAAAACCACGAATGCTCACATTGCCCCGGTCTCTGTGACTAATTCAGAGAATAGCCTAGAACAGTATAAAATTAAGTGTGATTTGTATTTATTTATTTATATCCTGTCATGTCAAAAAAAAAAAGTATTTGAGTTTCCTTTAAAAAAAATACCTGAAATACAAAAGTGTGAAACAAACAGAAGGACAAATTAGTGAAGGGAAAATGAAGGATCGCCAATGGTTAGATGAACATTCCATTGAAAGAGGCTGACCTTTGCAAGAGGTTAACAAGGCAGAGCACTGCCTGAGGGTCACAGCAGAGAACACACACACACACACACACACACACACACACACACACACACATTCTTTATTTAGAGAAAGCCAAACTTTTCTGGAACTAAAACTCAAGTCATGCCTTCATGGAACCTATAAAGAGATGCTGTAATGTTTCCATGACATCATCTTCTCTGTATCTGAGGATATGTGAGTTTCACATCACTTAACTGATGGCACAGTGATAACAAGAGGCCAAAGCAAATGGGCTAAGCTTGGTGCCTTGTAATCCTCATGGCTCCCCATTATCCAGTTGGGGTCTCCCAGGAGTCCAGTCAGAATAATGGCCACATGAGAAGACATCAATCATGTCGTACGTATAAGATACCATGAAAGCACAAAGGAAGAATGGACCCTTGAGCAGAATTCTAAAGGAGGAGGAGGAAGGAGAATTGGCTTAGACAAGAGGAAGTAAACTTGTGGGGCATAGATCAGACTTGACCCTCAACTGTATTTTGGTAGTTTAAACAGTTGCTAATATTAAAAAATTCAGATTTCCCATTCCACTGAAAAATTAGAAGACTTGTCAGCACAGAGCCCGCATTCTTGCATTACAAAACTTCACTGAGGGGCACCTGGGGGGCTTTGCCAGTTAAGGGTCCAACTTCAGCTCAGGTCATGATCTCATGGTTAATGGGTTCAAGCCCCGTGTTGAGCTCTGTGCTGACTGCTCAGAGCCTAGAGCCTGCTTCAGATTCTGTCTCCTTCTCTCTCTGCCTCTCCCTTGATCACACTCTGTCTCTCCCTCTCTTTCTGAAAAATAAATAATACATTTTAAAAAATCACTGGGACTGAGCAGCAGCCTCCTCTTTAGACCTGGTGAGTGCTCTCCAGTTTGAACCAAACCCCTCCCAGTCTGCTTCACCCGTGTATCTTACATTCATTAGCCTATGCACATTCAAGGAGTAAGTGAAGAAAAGGTATCTTGGTTAAAAACAAACAAACAAACAATTAACAGCATGTTCAAAGGTATGAGAGCATGGTACCCGGGAAAACTGGAGTGTAAAGTGTATGTAGGACAGATGGGGAGGAAGCCAGGGAGGCCAGCAAGAGCCAGATCCCATTCAAGACAGTACTTATTAATTCGTCACACCTGTTCTTTTGCTCATGCAGCCCATTGACTCCACTTGCTGGGCAAGGCTCTTCGGGTCTAGTGTTGCTCTGGTTGTAGATCTGAAATGAAGAGGCTCGATCAGGCATTTAACACACTCATCTGTGAGAAGTTCCCGAGGAGCATTAGCATTCAAAAACTTACTCCCCATCTCGTCACTGCAACAGGGTGATTTCCCCACTTTCATGTAACAATCATAAATAATCCTCAGGAATCAGTGGTTGTCCGGATGTTTCCTCTGGGTCTGGAAACCCATGCGATGGCACATCTTCCCCACTCTTCCTTGCAGACCCAGTGCTCAGTGAAGAGATCGTCTCCTACATGAAGCCATCTGAACCCTCTATACTTTGAATTCCTTGTGGCTTTCACTATATGAGCAAGCGATGAGCCACAGTTCAAATCTAGCCCACCATCCACTTTGTATGGCTATGAGCTAAGAATGATTTTTACATTTTTAAAAATTTAGTTGGGAAAAATCAAAATTAAAATAATATTTCATGGCATGTGAAAATTACATAAAATTCAAACGTTAGCATTCATAAACAAAGATTTATTGGAACACAGGCCACGCCCATTCACTTACTTCTGAGCTACGGTTGCTTTTACTTTACAACAATAGTTGAACAGTTGCAACAAAGATCATATGGCCCAAAAAGCCTAAGATACTTACTATCTGGTCCTTTATAGAATACGTTCGCCAACTCTTGAACGAGGCTCTGAGCTTTCTGAGGTTTATTCATTTTTTCAACAAATGTTTTCTGAGGGCTTTCTGGGTGCTTCTGGGGAAACATGGTAGATTAAGTCAATCAATGGAAAATTCTGAATCCCAGTAAAGCTACATTAAATACTGGGTGAGTAGGAAGACAGTTTTTTTTTTTTTTTTAGTTCAAGGATTTACAAAACTCTTGTCACCCATGTCTTCTCATCATTGAACAAAGGCATCTGGCCCCATTGTTATCAACCCAAAAAGAAGAGAGAAGCTGGATCCTGAAAAGTGACCACCGGCTTGTTATAGAAATGTAGCCAATCAGCAAAATCTAAAGGCTCTGGAATATGTTGAGTCAAACTTTTTTTTCTTCAGAGAAAATACGAAAAAAGAAAATGAAGTCCTCAGAAACAGAATATTATTTAGCGAGCGATGGAAAGTGTTCTCACTGCACTAATGAGTCATTAAGTGAGGCGTTTGGGAACTGGGGAGGCGCTATAATTAGGTTATCTGTATTTTTAACACAAGAAAAATAATCCAAAGCGGCATTAACCAATGCAGCTGTATTGGAAGGGGGACAGCTCTCTGCAAGTCTCCAAACAGAGGGGAATCATTTTTAACAACTCAGAGCTCAGCTGAGCAGTTAATTTAACAAAATGCTTAAGAACAAACCCCCAGCCATTGGTAGCCATCCTTAACTGTCTCTTAGCTAGAAAGCAACACCCCATTCCAAAACACCAGGCCTGTACAGATATCAGTTTAGATGGAGTGGGAACAGCAAATCTGATCATAACAAAAGGAGAACAAAAATGACATGAGTGACGGGTTAGGGATTTCACATAATTAAATTGTCAAAGGCCACAAAAGGAATGTGAAAATCAAGGGATATCACCATCATGGAGGAAGAGAGAGGGGATTTAGTTATAAATACATTTCTGAGGAAGATGAAAAAAAAATAGATGTCCAGATTGCTCATTTTTGGCCTAATGAATAAATCATCTTGCCCCCCCCAAGCCCCCAATGCACCTGCTGCTTTGAAAAGTCTTTCCACACCAACCCAACAGTAAATGCCTCACAATGGCTTCAACGAGGCTGGAGTCCCGCCAATGAAAATTACCACTCTTCAACCAAGATAAACATCATATTACTTCATTACCCTTTTAAAACATATGCAAATTAAATCCATTATTCTTTTTTCACCCAGAAATGAAGTTCGTTTGGCTGGAATTCAGCGATTCCTTTTGTTGCAGTTGACCATGAATGGATGAACTTCATGTAGATGGTGCCCACTCCCCATCTTTGAATCAAACATTAATACCATTTGACAGTAATAAATAACACTTATCACAATAGGGATGGAATAATGATTTTCCCACTCAGCTGGTTCATCAGAGCCTATCAGCTGACAACTGCATAAATGAGATTAGCATAACAGCTGCCTATGACAAATGTATCTAAATCCTTCTAATGCCAGCTAGTGCTTTGATCTCCCTATCAAGCTGATGCCAAAACCCAAATCCATTTCTGCAAAATACATCTTGTTTATTATAGATACATATGTATGTCCCAGCACCGTCTACAATCCCAAGACATCCTTAATTAAAAGAATTTGGGATATGGATTGAAAATCGTCACCTCTGGCTTTATACTTCCTTCCATGACTTTGCTGAATATTTTACGAAATGTATTTTCAAAATGGAGTTTATGCGTCTCCTTCCCATACTTCTTGAGTCACTCACCAGAATGTAATGAGGTACCATTCTGATGTTTTCAAATGAAAATAATTATCGTGGTTTCATTTTGATTATTGCCTTTCAGAGGTATCAGGTTCATAAAAATTTAAATCAACTCCAAGTAACATAAGCCACAGTCCTTTACTTCCTATTATACAATCACAGTGAAACACAGACTTGTTCTTTGTTAGGGAATGCAAATGCGGAATGAGATCAAACCTGAACCATAATGTCTTCATTTATCCTCCTCAACAATCCGCCCTGCTGATGAGAGTAAAACGAGGAGCAGTAAATACACATTTTTGTGTGTGTCCAGGTCCCTGCAAGACTCAATTTGTTTCTCTCTCTGAACTTGAAGTGGAAGCAAGACAGAAAATCCAGTGTCCAGGGAATAACACATTAGATATTAGGGAGATTCGAATGTAAGGAGTTAGAGATTTCCTTAAGAAAAATGAGTCCGTTTGGAAAGCAAGGCAAACCCATGAATCAAACGTGGGTCATGATCTGCCATCTTGCCGAAGCTAAAGGCAACAGGGAGGGGTAGCTAGTTTACTTCCTACTCCTCTGTGTGGAGCATTTAATCACACCCCATATCATAACCCTCTTCCCGACAATCATATTAGTCAGTCAGCCGAGAGTCATTCATTCATACAAGAAGTATTTATCTGGGGCTTGCCATGTACTATTATAGGAACATCACAGAAGCCCAGAAAATAAGGTCCTTGCACTCCTAGGACTCACATTTTAGGGAACAGGTATCAAAAGCTATTGAAGAATAATTGTGTCACAGTAAAGAGGGATGGGACCCTTTTCAGATCACACACTAAAGAATACACGAATAGATTTCAATGTTTGCATTAAATATGGGCAGTCACAAAACAGAACAGACATTGGTGTTTTAAGCAAATACAACTGATACAGACTATATCTTAGTTCTGACTCTTGAGTACTTTTTGAAGTGAAGAGTCCTCTGCAATTAACTGCTCAGTCCAATACAGAGAGCTCAATATGAAACAGCAAGGGTATTCGTTAATTTATTGAACAAACATGTACCAAACTAAGTCTCTGCTCTCTGTGGCAGACCATCCCCATGGTTGGAAGTATGAGCTCAGTGATGACGTTAGAAAAGCAGAAGCCTACCAGCCTGGGAGGAAGCGAGCAAGGCCTCCGTGAAGAAGCGACCCTAAACTCAGACGAACAGATCTGGGCCGGTGTAATGAACAGAGGAGGGTCGCTGTGCTTAAACGTAGACATCAGATAAGAACAGCAAAAGGCAGGTATGTCAGAGCAAGAAGACCTTGACCATTAACACCAGATACTGTCTAGTTGTCATAAAGTTATTTATAGTTGACTGAACACATGCTCTCTATACGAACTCTTAGTAAACCATCCTCGTGTCACTATATAAAGTGGGTACAACCATGAGTGAAAGATTCCCCTGAGTATTTTGAGGGCAAAACTTCCTATCCTGCCCAAAGACAGTAGATAAGAAAAGTAATACATGTAGCTGGAAGATGTTGAAGTGGGACCCAGTCCTTTGTTTTGCTGCACAAAAGCTACACCTCTGATAGATATTTGTTAGTTGGGATTTATATCAATGGTTCCATTGGAAAAAGCTTGGAAAGTCTATATGTACTCAGTGCATTATCTGTTGGAGTAAATAATATGCATCACACAATCAAACTCTGCTGGTTTTCAAATATATGTAGAAGGTGTTATGACTAATAAGATATGAGAGATATTTAAAGCATTGCTGAATTAGTCAGAGCTGTGTTATTGTGTATTTTCTCCATGCCCAGACACAAAAGTACTACTTTCATAAAAGTAACATTAAAAACAGAAGTTTTCATATTGTAAGAAATTATAGACTTATGGTCTCTATGATGAAAATGCCATATGGAAAAATGATCAGGTCTGTGTTAGTGGTCTTAACTAGCTAATGATTCAGAACAATCAAGCAATTGATCCACTTGGCTTCAGTGAATTTCTTCCTTAATGTAACCCCAGAGACTTCTATTTGATTCATATCAACATGCCATATATCCAAACCTGAAAATAAAATAATGGAATCAATTGAGTCAGTGTTATTAAGAAGCTCATTCGTTTCCATTTCAGCCTTGATTGGAAACCCTGACCATGTTTTTGATTTGCTTATCTGCACTCCAAACACTTACTATGTGCCTGGCACTTTGATGGTGCCGTGGGAGATAGAGTAACTTTTAAATCATGTTCCTTGACTTCAAGGAACTTGCAGAATGGAGAGAAAAGATTTACACATAAATTCCAATACAAGACAGGAAGAGTAGAATACCATAAGAAATAGGTACATGCAGAATGGGAAAATGTCCCAAAAACTGGCATCAAAAACTCTGCCAGAGAACACGGAAGGTGAGTTGGGGGACTGGGCTGCACAAGGCTTCTGGAACACTAAGGGGTCCAGATTGGCTTAAATTTCTGGGGACTAATGGACAAATGGGGAACCAATGTTTTTTTATTTTTTAATGTTGTTATTTATTGAGAGAGAGAGAGAGAGAGCGTGAGCAGGGGAAGGTCAGAGAAACAGGAAGACACAGAATGTGAAGCAGTCTCCAGGCTCTGAGCTAGCCATCAGCACAGAGCCTGGAGCAAGGCTCTAACCCACGACCCATAAGATTATGACTTGAGCCAAAGCCAGACACTTAACTGACTGAGCCACCCAGGCACCCTGGGGAACCAAATTTTAAGATCAGTTGATGGAGATCAGTGGGCTTTGGGGACTCATGATCTACTTTTATTTTTAATAAAATGACTGGGTAGGGCTTTAAAAAAATACACAGCAAGAAGTCTGAAGGTGGGCAGTCAGGGACTGGTACAGCCACTCCATGATGCTGTCAATTTCTTCCTATCTTTTTATCCCAACATCCTTTTTTTTTTAATTGTGGTTAAAAAAAACACAGCATATCACAGAAAAATAACAGAAACCATTTTAAGTGTAAGCTCAAGAGTGGTAACTATACTCACACTGTTGTGCAATTCATTTTCAGAACTGTTTCATGATACAAAACCAAAACTCACATTCCATCCAATGGATAGCAACTCTCCCCTTTCCTGGTAACCACACTTCTATTTTCTGCTCCCAGGAATTTGATCTACTTTGGACATCTCATATACAATTATAAAATATTTGTGGGGTTTTTTTTGTCTGGTTTATTTCACTTAGCATCGTGTATTCAAGGCTCATTCATGTTGTAGCAGGTGTCAGAATTTCCTCCCTTTTTAAGGCTGAATAATATTCCCATAGTCACATGTACCCATGTTCTTTATTGATGGACTTTTGGGTTGCTTGCTCTCTTAGCTATTGTGAATTATACCACTATTCACAATGGGTGTGCCATTGTCCAGTTCTAAAGTGGGGAAAGTGACAACCACACAGACACATGGCCATCAAGATTTGAGAATTTTTACTTTGCTCAAGCTTTCATTGCCTGTAAAATAACAAGTGAACAGAAGTCATTAAAACATACAACTGGCCCTGACCTGGATGCATTTGACTGTAAATACCTTGGAGAATAACCTGTCCAGCCAATCTCCCCCTACCTCCTTCTTTCCACACCCCGTGGGCAGAACTTTCCTGACGTAATTTTGACACCTGCTGATGTCGAGGTCCAGGCTGGCTGGATTCACCTGACTTCACCACTCCCTTCTTTAAGAATGAAACTCGGACCATGTCTGTTTTTTGCTTTGTTTTCTCCAACTGATACTGGCATTGCCCATTATTTAATTTCAAAATACAAGGAAGCACAATTTGTAACTAAGATCCCTAATTAAAGACACGTGAGATATTTGGCAAATATAAATGTTAAATTAACAGGACCATCCCTACGTCCTAGAAAAAGAGACTTTTACGATGAACTTCAAAGGGAGAAAACCCATTTTAAATCATCACCCTCTGCTTCTGTTAGGGGTGAACAAAGTATCCAATACCTTAGCAACAATGTTCTTAGATGCTTTCTTCAGGGCTTTGCTTACGAAGTACCTTCTTAGTGATGCATTCCTAACCAAACCCTTAAAAATCGAACCTTCCCCAACCTCCTGCCTCTCCTCTTTACCCTCCCCAATTTACTTTGCTTCATAGTCCTCATCACCTTCTAATCTCCCTCTTATATGTACTTATTTATTTTCTTCTGAGTCGCCACTCCAGAATGATCCACGAGGTCAAGGATTGTGTCTGCTTTGTTCTCTCAGCGAATCTTTGTTCTTTTCTGTATTTCCAGCACCTGGTGCATAGTCAGCACTCAGTAAATATTAGTGGAATGAATAAAGAAAGGAAGACATGGGTTATCATCTGAAGATAATTGTAGTAATCCTCCTTTCGACCACAACCCCTCTTCTCACAAAACTACTGTTATCCACAGGCTTGAACCCTGGCAGCCATGCTTGGAGGACACAAACAGTGTCCCACCGCCGCCATTATGTAGACTAGGAGAGGACGTGACCCTAACTGTACTTCTCAGATTGCATCTCCCAGAACTTCCTGGAAGGATGCTGACCCGAGGCTGCCCATGTGGCTGCAACCAAGGTGTCACAGAGCAAGGCTGCAGGAGAGATACAGGAAGAGAGAAGAAGCAAGGAGTGCCCAGTCTCTGCAAGAGAGTGAGGGGATTTCAAAGAGAAAGGCAGAGACAAAGGAGAGACCACATGACCCTGGAGGGAAACCAAAAGAGTCAGCTTTGATTCTGGAATGGTTTTCCCAACCCTAATCTTGGCCCCTAGGTGTATTCTGTTTCATACCCCTGTGTACTTCTAGCAAATTTCTTTTCTGGCTTAAACCAGCTGGGTGTGGGTTTCTTCTCTTTACAGCTACAACAGCCTTCACTGGAATAGCGACATAAAACATCTCTGAGGCCAGATGCTAATAAATGCGTTTGCATTCATCAAAGTGATATTTCAATGGGTCTGTGGTCAAATAAGTGCTCTAACCCCTTTTGCACTTTGTCGCTTCGTTTGGAATCACTTGGATCTGGGTTCACCCTGCAGTATGAATTCAGCGCTTTTTATGTGGCTTTTTCATATGATAATGTAGGGTATATTTTCAGCCCAGCCTTCAATCAAATGGGCATCATCTTAAGGAGATATAATTATAGCAGCTATTTTGCTGGCTCTTAACTGAGGACAAAGCAAACAGTGTGCGAAGAAATTGTATTCAGTGATGATACTAAGAACACAAGGACGAGGGGCAGTCAGCATACACCCGTCTGTGACAGTGTATCCCCCACACTGAAGGCCCAGGAGGACTGTTGTGTGTATGTGTGTGAGGTTTTTTTCTTGCATGGACAGATAGCAGGTGCCTTAATAGGTTGCAAAATTATTAGTGCTGGCATATCCTACAAACCCAAATAAAATAAGAAAAAAATAGCCTCAATTACCAGCGAATCATATTCAATAATAGCCACTTAAACCCACTGAAAACAACTTAGGTAAAACAATCGCTTTGGGGTTTGTTTTATTTTGTTCTGTTTTAATTTAACGTTAACCACTCAAAGTCACGCTGGAAATTTATATCCTCCAGTGACGATTCAGTATTTGGGGAACCTTGACTGTTTCTTTTGCAGTTTAAAATCGCAGAAATGTTAAAACACGGCAAAAAGGATAAACAACACTAATGTATTCTCTTAATGCTGTAATCAGCAAGTGAAAAATAATCAGAGAACAGTGGTATGCAGGCCAATTATTTATCCATCTCTGTTTGAGGCAAAGGAAATCTGACTTGGTCAATCCTAAAACTGACCAAACTTCATTACACATCTTCTGCTGTACAATAATTGTGTTTCAAACTATGGTAAATGTGTTTGGACAGTGGAGCAGAAGAGAAAATAATTTCAAGAAAGACAAGAGATGCGTGCTGGCGCAAAGCTGTCTAACCCCCCTCACCTTCCCATCTCCTTCCCCTCCCTCTTCTTTCTTCTTCTTCTCCTTCTTCTTCTCCTTCTTCTTCTCCTTCTTCTTCTTCTCCTTCTTCTTCTTCTCCTTCTTCTCCTTCTCCTTCTCCTTCTCCTTCTCCTTCTCCTTCTCCTTCTCCTTCTCCTTCTCCTTCTCCTTCTTCTTCTCCTTCTTCTTCTTCTTCTTCTTCTTCTTCTTCTTCTTCTTCTTCTTCTTCTTCTTCTTCTTCTTCATCTTCGTCTCCATCTTCGTCTCCATCTCCTTTTCCTTTTTCTTCTCCTTCTCCTTCTTTTCATTTCCAATACAACCAAAGTTTCCCTCAGACAATTGGGTTTGTGTGTAAACACAAGCGACTGGCTCTCACTGAAAAGACACTTCTCTGCTCTTCAGCTAATAATGTTTTCCTTTGGTTCCACCTCATTACTTTCAGTTTTTCTCCACTGTTCTAAGTAAGCTAAGTAATATCTCTCCCTCTTCACTATCTGCACCTTTACAAATATTTGCAAATGGCTATCATGCCCTATCCTGCTACTTATCACAAAGTAAAAACATTCCGTGTCTTTGATACCTAATAACTGGGCCAGTGTCTTAACTATTTTTCTCCCCTGCAATTTCAACTGTCTTACATGGAACAGTAATTACCTCATGCAGTCCTCTGTAGCACAATGTTGAATTCAAAATTCATGTTGCTTTTTCTTAACAAATGCTGTCTTGGATGACACTGCTCTAAGAGGTTCCTGGAGACAAAGAGCCACCGCTGAGTCCTAAACAGTCAGAAGACCTGGGTCATGAGATCTCGCTCTGGTAGCCTTATTTCTACCACTGTGTGGCTTTGGGCAAGTTGCTATTTCTACACATCTCATTTTCTTTTCCTATAGTAAGCGTTCAAATAGATTGTCAGTTGTCTTCTAAATCCCTGACTTGAAGGCCAACCTATATTTCAGAGTATCCTTTTTAAAACCTAAATCTGATCAGGTCATTAAGAGCATTCAGTTACTTCCTACTGCCCTTAGAATGAATTCAAACTTCTTTACAAAGCTGGCAAGGTGCTGCATGGTCCAGCCTCTGCTACCTCTCCAACCTCAGCTGGTAGCACCCTGCTCACTGATCTTCAGCTGGGCTCCTCAAAAATGAGACCCTGAGATAAGGATTTGAGTCCAAGTAGCTTATTTGGAAAAGGAATGGTGAGGGAATGGGGACCAAAGGCACTAAAGGCAGGAACCCAAAACAAGGTATGTGATCAAGCAACTTACCACAGTGGACGTAGGTTCAATCCCCAGAGGACTCCTGAGAGACACAGAGAGCACAGAATATGCCTCCTGGTAATAATCCCTCCTGAGGGGCAGGAGGCTGGGAACTTCATCTACCAGCTCCCATTAGCCAGAGGTTGAGAGCAGCTCCCAGAACATCAACTCCTTGGCCCCTCCAGCCTGCCCAGTGTGTTGACTGACCCAGCATGCCAACAGGAAGCCAGGAGGACTGGGCATATAAGTAGTATGCTGAAGAATCTGGGACTCTAGGGGCGCCTGGGTTGCTCAGTTGGTTAAGCATCTGACTTTATTTTGGCTCAGGTCATGATCTCACGGTTCATGGGATCCAGCTCCAGTTTGGACTCTGTGCTGACAGCATGGAGCCTACTTGGGATTCTCTCTCTCTCTCTCTCTCTCTCTCTCTCTCTCTCTCTGCCCTTCCTCTGCTTGCACATGCATGCTCTCTCTCTCTCTGTCAAAAATAAACACTTAAAAAAATCTCATACTCTACTGCTTCCTAAAATCCAGCCTTGTAGGCTTTATCCAGTTCCTCAGACTTGTTGTTCTGTCTTCTCTTTCCGAGCCTCTATGTAGCCAACCCCTCTGACTCAGACACTTTGCAAGGTTCCCTCCTTCTCAGTGTGAGCAGAACTTTCTCAAATAAGTCACCGCTGAACATCTTAATTAAGCTCCCTTCCCTTCCTCATTTTGTTAACACTCCATGTTTGTTTCTTTCGTAGCATCTTTCATGTTGTGTAATCATATTATTATTGTCATTTATTTTACAACTGTGTACTCCACTAGAGTATATGTTGTCCTTGGGTAGGGACTATATCTACTTTATGCACCAATGTAGGGCCAGCATCTAGCCCAGGAGCATCTAGTCCAGTAGCTGATAAATGGCCGGTACCCACTCAATTGTTCTCACATGAGTACATTTCTGAAAGCACACAGTTATTTGCAAAAACTACCCATTTAAACCCAATAACTGGAAATGTTTTGGTGAGCTACAGAGAAATGTTTTGATGCATCATTCTCTTGTACTTTGCAAAGTGCTGACTTCAATGACCTCCTGAAGGAGACCATGCCATAGAGTCCCATAGGTACTTTGGCTTTAGTGACTCATATAAGCACAGTAATAGAGACGAACAGGGCTTCCGCATACTAAATCAGCTGAAAGATAAGATTCCAGGCTCCGCCTCCTAGGCTCATATGCTTCATGCAGTAATTGTGACTTCTTGAGCCTCTGGTGCATTTGCTCTCTGTTTTGAAGTTTTTAATTTTTTTAATTAAAAAAATAATAATGAGAAAATTGGATTATCTCTTAAGTCTCCTCTTAAGCCTCAATATTCTCTCAGTCTGTTAATGAGAATCATAAATATGGTCCTTGCATGTTATAGATGTTCAACAAATATTGGTTTTTAAATGCTTAGAATATGGATAGCTGAGCCACAGCTGCACTGACATGAAATTCTCCTAACTGAATCTGTTTCTTTATCTGCAAAAAGTGGTAATCTAATTAAGAGCTAAGAATGACAAATACTTGCTGTGAGTATCACTATTACCCAGTTCTATGCTCATGGCAGACATCATTAATCAATTGCCACATGCTTTACCAATGATCCAAAATGTGGCCCCAGAAACCTGGCAGACATTGCCTTAGCCAAGAGATTAAGGTTAACATTGCCAGTGATAAGTCATGTTGAAAGCAGGCTAGCATGATATAACAGGATGGGAAGGCACCCCAACTTTATGGTGTTCTTCCCCAAAACCCATAACCCCATTCTAACCATGGCAAAACCATTAAGACAAATACAAACTGAGGGACACTATACAAAACACCTAACCAGTACTCCTTAAAACTCTCAAGGTCATTATAAACAAGGGAAGAGGAAGAAACTGTCCCAACCAGAGGAGACTAGGCAAAATGACAATAAAATGCAGTGTGGGACCTTGAATAGGATCCTGGATCAGGAAAAAAAAAAAAAAAGGCATTAGTGCAAAAAACAAAAACAAAAAACAAATAAAATGTGAGTAAAGTCTGGTGCTCAGTTAATAGCAATGTGCCAAGGTTAATTTCTCAGTTTTGATAAATCTACAATGCTTATGTAACATATGAACATAAAACAAGGTTAAAACTAGGTTTTTAGGAACTCTGTTACCTTGGTGACTTTCCTGTAAATCTAAAATTATTCTGAAATAAAAAACTGATTTTTAAGAAGTCAGTAAGCCAGGTCCCCTCACTACCAGTATGTTTCCCCTCTTTCTGAGCTTCAGTTTTCTCATCAGAATATCTTTAATCTTTTGAGATATTTTAATGCAGACATAGAAGATCGGAATTAAAATCTAACCATGAAATATTTGCAGTTAGAACACCTTGCCCAGGACATATAGTAAGAGATAAATGATTCCGCCAAAACCAGTGTTGCTTTTTCCCTCCGCTTTCAAGCAATTTGAATTGCTATGCAGAATTAGGCTTTTCTAAATTAATGCAATTTTACATTTTTAATTAATTTTCCAAAACATCTTCTACTTACACCCAAATTTTCATTGCAAAATCTGAGATCTGGGCACAGCAAGAATTTATTGAGTGCTTTTATGCTAAGGAACCCCTGCCCCTAACACTAACAATCAACTAAATTGCTACAAATCTTTCCTTAATACCCTCCAGATCACATCTGGACTACAGTTAGTCTTTGTTCGAGTCCTACAGCTTTCCCCTTGAAGATACATACCGAATGCAGGATTCGTGCTTTCTATGTACTTATGGATCCCATAATTCATTGTCTAGGTGAAATGGGCTGCTTTTGAAAACTTGGAGACTACAGCTTTCACTTTCCAAATTGTGTAGCTAGCAGATTTCATTTCCAGTATATTGCAACAAGTCCCTGGGAGTTTTCACTGAAAGCCATAAATCAGAATCAGTTAAGAAAAATGTTCAAGAGAATTTCCCATTTCTGCAGATAGACAAGGTTGAGAAATATCAGAGGTAGAGTTATATAGTGTGAAATGACACTTTCTAAAGGGCTCTTTTGAGCAATTTATTAAGAATTTGTCAAAGACATGCCAAGTGCTCATCAGTGAATTAGGCATGTATTATAATGCTTATTGTAGCATTTAAAGATCATGATACTTATCACTTAGATTGTACTTAACACGCTCAAAACATTTTCAGTTCTAATTAAGTATTCTCCCACGTGTATCTGTGTAGAGAAATAACCATTTAAAGGAGGAAGAAATACCCAGACCCACAAATAAAAAATCCATCAGAGAAGTCTTGGGAACTTGAATACAGTATTAAATATGTAGGCAAATGTATAACATCTTGAGTTCCAGCCAGAAGTCTAAATTGGTTCCCCAAACAACCATTTGGAGTTTAGTCTTCTTATCAAAATGAGTCCTCATGCTTTTGTTTTCCTGAAGTTAAGCTGCCCTAGACAGAGCCTTTTGAGGTTTAGGCTAATTATATGGAGCCAAACAGGGAAACCAAGTGATTCCATTTTCCCAAATGGAGGGTTTGCCTTTTCAGAAACCAAGCTCAAAGAATATGAGTTAAACATATTCCAGCTTTGAGACTTCCTTTTCTTCATTTTTTCTCAAGTTTCATAAAAGACATAACTACTTCTTGATGGGATCTACATTTCAGTAGAGGGAACACCCAAAAAGAGAGCCCATCTTCACGGGTCACATTTATACTATTTGAAAATATGGGTCGAGAATTTTTCTCAAAAATAAGTAAAACATTAAAAAAAATTTTAAGGGGCGCCTGGGTGGCTCCATCGGTTGAGCATCTGACTTTGGCTCACGTCATGATCTCACCGTTTGTGGATTCAAGCCTCGTGTTGGGCTCTGTGCTGACAGCTCAGAGCCTGCAGCCTGTATTTGGAGTCTGTGTCTTCCTCTCTCTCTGACTCTCCCCTGTTCACACTATCTCTTTTTCTATAAAAAATAAATAAAACATTAAAAAAAATTTTTAAAGAATTTTTGCTGAGAGAAGTTTGGGACTCAACATTCAAATTTGGCTACATAATGAAAGATTTAATTTGAGTGTCAAAGCATGAACCCCAGTGGTAGGCAAGATGGCAGTATTTATCCAAAAGGAAGAATGTACATTCCAGGAATAGGATTCCTAGGACCCCACCCCAAGGTCATTCCATATATGAAGTATATGCACAAGTGTGTTTGTTGAAGCACTGTTCATAATAGGAAAAAAATTTGGAACTCTCCAAAATGCCCCTTGATAGTGAAACGCATAGTTTATTTATCTACTACAATACAACCTTAGAGACTCATTAGTTAGAACTAGTGTCACATCAACTGACTATATTTGTATGCTGCTCCTCCAGAGATTCAGCCCCCACAACTTTAACCAGAAGGGGAAAGAAACAAGAGTTAGGGTTTTTCAAAAGCTAAATTACTTGGGGTGCAATAGAGCATTTTCATTAAGCATATGAGCAACAGAGCCAGATGATCCAAGTTCAGATCCCAGCCCTGCCATTGATGTGACTTCTGTCAAATTATAGATAATCATTATTTGGTTTCAATACCTATGAAATATGGTCAATATTAACAGTATCCTCTGTAGAGATCTTAAAAGAATTAATGAGACAACACATGTATTGTAGGATCATGCCCATCACACAGGAAATACTCACTAAATATCACCCATAATGATAATATTCAGCTAGAAGAGATCTTGGAGCCTTGCTCCACAAACGGTAGTTTGCAACAGATCTAGGAGATCATCAGAATGCAGAGTGCCAGGCCCCACTCCAGATAGACTCAGTCAGAATCTGCATCTTTAACATGCCCCCAGATGATTCATATGCACCTTCTAGTTTGAAACTAGTAAGTCTGGAACAGACATACTGCATTTTTAACAAGGTGCCTGAATAGCACATTATGTTTGAGAAGTCCTGCCCTATGGATTGCCCAGTTCTGCCCCCTCATTTTACAAGTGAAGGAACTGAATTCTGAAAAGGTTAGCTGACTTTTGTTCAAGTCACACACCAGTCAATGGTAAATCTGGGACTCAGACCTACCATTCTTTACAATGAACCTTACATTTAGTACAAAAGTTTCAAATGGTTAAGTATCAGACCAGCCCAGATCTCTAGGAGCACAGTGGATGGTTTGAAATGGGCTCACTCTCCAATTCTGAGAAATCTGTATGCATGTCAAGGTAAGTGAGACCCTAAATGGTTCTTATAATGAATGCAACGTTATAATTCACACAGAGTCACTGTTGTACCTAGCAAATTCATAATTAGAGGTAATTTTGCACCTGCTGTCATGAGAAGATGGCATTTCCTTTAATTTAGCTTGATGCCTTGATTATACTGTGGGAGCGGCAGGAGACAAGGCAATCTCTCACTCGACTCCTGGAGAAAACACACAGCCTTTGGTTTGTGGTTATGATTAATAAAGCCATTTAGCATCCTTGGAATCATCAGCTGCTGTTTCTCATCGTACTGATGCAGAATCTTCCATGAGGCAGGAGCGCTTGTCACCATCCAACCTGTTGCAAAAACCTCAAGAGGCTACTGGGTTCTTATTGGGGTGAACTATCCTGGGAATCCCAATCAAACAGACTTGAAAACATAGTTACTGAAATGGCTACAAATGCAGTTCTCTGCATCCGTGTTGTAAGCAACATAGTGTTATTTTCCTATAACTGAATTTATTTTCTTTTAATTTTTGAATTTTTTTTTATTTTTGAGAGAGAGAGAGAGAGAGAGAGAGAGAGAGAGAGAGAGAGAGAGAGAGACAGCATGAGCAGGGGAGGGTCAGAAAGAGAGAGAGAAATACAGAATCTGAAGCAGTCTCCAGGCTCTGAGCTATCAGTCAGCACAGAGCCTGATGCGAGGCTCTAACCCACAAACCATGAGATTGTGACCTAAGCCGAAGCAGGATGCTCAACCAACTGAGACACCCAGGTGCCTCCTGAATTTCTTTTCTAACTCAAGACCTTGTATCAGGAGTTTTGGGCATACCCCTTTTTTTGGTGGGCTGCTCTAGATTTGGGGAACTTGTCTAGAGACAAGTCACTAAGGGCATAATGGTTAATTGTAGTGGTCACCTTGCTTGGACTAAGGGATTCCCAGGTAGCTGATAAAACATTATTTCCGGGTGTGTCCATGAGGATGTTTCTGGAAGGAATTAGCATTTGAGTTGATGAGCTGAATAAAGCAGATGGCCTGTCATCCAATTGTTGAAGGTCCAGATATAACAAAAAGGCTGAGGAAGGGCCAATTTGCCCTCTCTCTCTCTCTCTGCTTGAGCTGAAACATGGATCTTCTCAAGGTCTTGGATATCAGTGTTCCTGATTCTCAGGATTTCAGAATTAGATCAGGATTTACACTATCAGCCCCCACCACCATTCTCATGCCTTTGGACTCAGACTGAATTACACCACCAGCTTTCCTGGTTCTCCAGCTTCCAGATGGCAGAGTATAAGACTTCCTGGCCTTCATATGGCACCATAATAGGAGCCAATTCCTTTAAGCCTTCCATGTGTATCTGTATCTATTGCTTCTCTGGAGAACACTGGCTAAAAGAAGAGGAGAGAGGCATCTAGATATGCTGACATCCACTGAGAGGTCTGTATCTGGTAATGATCATTAGTGTCCCCTGTGGTCACTGCTATGTCTAATCCCAGGATTCTCCCAGTTTCTTGGTGGCTCTCAGACACCCAGGCTTCTTTCTGCAGCTCTGTGCCAGCCAGAAGGGCAGAGGTTAGGTGAAGCTTGCCCTCCATTGCCACTGCAGAGCCACCACATCTGCTCCCATGTCATGCTGGGAGAGTTATGGAGAATTATGGGGTCTCGCCAACTCAAGATTCAAATCTACCTTTAGCCTAGGCCAAGTCTTGCCTGAACCACTACATTAATAAGCCTTTCATTTTCCCCTTCAGTATTGATCACCACAGGAGAAATGCCAGGGTTCTGGCTATCTCTGCGATATATGAACCCTATAGGGCATTCTAGGAAGGAAGGAAGAAGGTCAGGTTTGGGAGCCAGGAAAAGGCAACAGTATGATCCAAGACAAGTCCCTTAACCTGCTGACTGCCCCTCTTCAGTCTGACATTCTTCTCAGTGATTCTCACTGTGGGCAGGCACCATCCTTCTCTGTCCTGTTCCCTTAATGATGAAAGATTAGGTCATTTGCACTTTTTTCCTATTTTATGCAAAGCTGTAGTGGATACTCTTTATCAAATATCTGCTCAGTCTGTTGTCTGATCACCAAGTGGCAAACCAGTCAGGAAGAATTGAGCATTCATGGACATGCTCATCTGGGGGGGGGGGGCGGTGAAGGGGAGGTGCTGTGCACCTGCTCACAAGTAGCCATGGAGTAAGATCAATTGACCACGAAGAAGAGTGGATGAACTTTCACCTCCCTAGCCCAATCCTCAACTCATACCAACATCTCCTCAACTCTAGGAAAAAGTGAGTCTATCTGAGGTGATTTGACAAGACTCTGCAATGCCCTGAAAAGGCAAATTACTATGCAGTTATGTTAAATTCATGATAACTCGCTAGTGGAGACACATAAATTCAATGTGAACTCTCAATGAAATGCAATTAACTGTACACTATTTTAGTAAATGGAGAGATTTTGCTGTACCTGAAAAAAAAAATCATGATGACTTGAAGCCAAGCTACATTCCAAAAGAGTACATATTGTTTGGGGCTCGGGGATTGCTTTTTAAGTTCAAATAGTAATGCAGGATGCAAAATTATAGGAAGCAAAATTACAGGGCAGAATTATCTGGGGTAGGTTTTTGTTAGTTTCTACTTTTTTTAAACCAGATTTTCTTATTTTTATTCTATTTGACTCTCATGAGATTCAAACCACAATTGAGACCGGTATTAAAAGACAATCATTACCCCAAGCCCAGAGGATGGAAGACTCAGCGTGTTGTATATGAGCCACTTGATTTCAAGTGGTGTTAAGAAGGTTTTTAATTACTCAGCTTTGGACTCAGGTATCACCTTCCCTGAAAAACAGCAAGAGAGGAACAGCTTTCTCAGTGGATTAGATAACTTTCCCCACCACCAGCCCTATGACTGGGAGCCACAAATTGTGCCACACAGGAGAAGCTATTTTCAACTAGCTCATTAGAGGGGGCAGGAAGAGGTGCTATTTAGAGTTCCTCAAGGCCTATGGGAGAAAGAGAAGGGTAAAGTAGACAACTCTCATCAGTAGCCAACAGCTCAACATTTTCCCCACAAAAGTCTGCCTCTTTCAAGGACACCACTCAAACTATGTAGAACAAAAAGAACAATACCTAAGAGTGGGGGCTCTGGAGTTGATTACAGGGACCTGAGTGCCAATCCCAGCTTGGGCACCTGCAAGTTTAGACAAGTTCCTCAGGGATTTGAAACTCACTTTCCTCACCTGTGAATAGGACTTGTTAATATTATTCACCTCATAGGATTTTCATGAGAATTAATTTTTTTTCAAGTATCTAAAGGTCTTGGCACAGTGCTTGGTCTCCAGTAGATGTTCCCAGGTAACGACTATAATCAGTGTTATGACGATGGCTCTTCTCTTCCTCAATCTACCAAACCAACGTCAAACAGCAACTTTATTCTTGTCATATGCTAAATCATCCATCAACAGGACCACACCTTCCCCATACTCAAATTCACCATCAGCATCTCTAAGAAGAACCCCACATTCACATAATCCCTGATCACTCTGTTTTTCAGCCCTACCATGCCTTACTCCACCTCAAACCCACAGTACAGACATCCTTTCTAATTCTTGTCCATCCTTCAAAGTACCTACACTGGGCACACAAAAGACAGCAGCAAGTGACCAAAGAGGCAGGTCACGCAGTCACACAGGACTCTACACTTAGGACCCCTACACTTAGTTTAATGTTGTATGGTAGCCATCTTGATGTTCTTAATTTTCTTAACAAGGGATGCCCCGTTTTTATTTTGCACTGGGTTTGACATATTATACAGCTGGTTCTGCAAACAGGAAAGGAAGTGCAAAGTTAAAGTCTGAGTTGGTTCCCTGTACTTGTTTTACTATATTCTAGAAATATGACCTTGCATAAACTCACCACTCATTCTACACGTATTGGCCTCCTATCTCAGTGTTCTCATTTATTAAATGGGCATGATAATGTCATCTATCTCAGTGGCTGCTTTAAGAAACAAAAGTGTGGGGCGCCTGGGTGGCTCAGTTGGTTAAACATCCGGCTTTGGCTCAGGTCATGATCTCACAGTTCATGGGTTTGAACCCCACGTCAGACTCTGTGCTGACAGCTCAGAGCCTGGAGCCTGCTTCAGATTCTGTGTCTCCCTCACTCTCTGACCCTCCCCTGCTCATGCTGTCTTTCTCTGTCTCTCAAAAATAAGTAAAAAACATTTTAAAAATTAAAAAAAAAAAGTGTGGCTTTAGTCACTTAGCACTCTGGTGGCATGTAGTAAGTGCCCAATAAATACCAATTATTATATTATTAAGGAAAGAAGTCTAGAGATTGGGGTAGGAAGGAAAAATAGAGCTTCCAGTAGACTCTGAGGATGAGAGTCCCCTTCACTTTAAATCAGTGTATATTTTGTGTCACCTGATAGATGCAAAACAAAATAAAGAAGGATGTGATGGATTAAAAAAAAAAAAGAGAGTGAATGAATCCTTTCTTCCTGAGGGTCACAGGTTTTCTGGGGCAAGGGGAGGAGAGGCAGAAGAATCACCTACTCACATCATGATGCTATAAGTTAGAAACTGGTAAAACTGAGAGCAAGGTACCAAAAGGCTTAAGGATGATTGGACAAGGAAGCAGAGAAAGGTTAACCTCTGGAGTGGCTAATCTTGAGATTTTAGCAGGAAAGACTGGCTTGGACTTTGACCACAGAAAAGGCACAGAGGCCAACTCTGTGTAGGGAACAGTTTGCACAAAGCCGCAGATACGGAAGAATGAAAATGGCACTCAAGGCATGGCAAGTGGACTACGTGGAGTGGGTATAAAAATCTCCCACACAATGTTGGCTTGCTAGAGAAATGGGTTTTTTTTTTCTTTATTTTCTTTAAATGAACTCTAATGTGACTCTGAGACCCCAACCCAGCAGGCTAGTGGGAACATCAATCACAGTCATTATGGGGACCCTCTCTTCAGCCACCCCAGACTGTTCCAAAGCCAAGGAAGTTTCCATAGCACTTCTGGCCATGGCCCTTAATCTGCACTGGTTTCTATTGAGATACCCAACCCGGTCAGCCCCACCAAGGTGACTGTTTAGGGGTGAGGTCAAAGAGATTCCTGACCCAGAGAGCAGGGAGAAGCTAATGACTCCAAGAAAAGCTGAGTTAATCTATTCATGTTTCAAGTGGCTACCGATGTACAGTTGATCCTGATTTCAACTTAATATAAACACTGAGGGGGGTCATGGTAGTGCTGAAGCTGACTAGCTGCCCGGGAGGCCATTCTGTCCAAGTTTTACTTCTTACCAGCCATGTTACTTTGGTTAAATTATTTCATATCTCTGAAACTCAGCTTCCTCATCTGAAAAATGGGAGTATTAATTATATGGCCTTTTAGGGTTCCTGTTAAGATTATATGATATGGGACACCTGGGTGGCTCAGTTGGTTATCTGACTTTTGATTTTGGCTCAGGTCATGATCTTACAGTTTGCGAAATCAAGCCCCATATCAGACTCTGTACTGACAGCATGGAGCCTGCTTAAGATTCTCTCTCTCTCTCTCTCTCTCTCTCTCTCTCTGCTCTTCCCTTGCCCCAGTGCATGTGTGCTTTCTCTCTCTCTCTCTCAAATTAAATAAATAAACTTAGTAAAAAGATTATTTGAGATAATAGATGCAAAGAACAATAAACACACCATAAATGGAAGCTGGTATCATTTTCATCACCATCTCCATCTTGCACCCAGAATAAATACACAATGGAATAATAAAATTTCCTTAAGAGAGATGACATCCTCCTAACGATGATAAAAAATTCTGAACTTCAGTTACCTAGATTCAAATCTAAGTTCAGCTGCTTGCCAGCTCTGTGATCTTGGGTAACTTACTCATGTGTGCTCTCTGGGCCTTAGTTTCCTTATCTGTGAACTGGGATTTATATCAGTACCTACCTAAAAGTTCTGGTCACCAATTCCAAGTGGAGAGGGAGTTTCCTATCCCTCCAACCAAACAGGTCTCTGACACCTACAATTCAACTCAATTATGATACTCCTTACCTGGAGATAGCATCAGATTCCACAGGTTAAAGTTAAGGGCTAGGTCTTAACAACACCACACTCCACTTCAATCACCAGTCACAAGGTCAGGTTGTGACTTTACTTTCAACAGATTGGCTATCAATCACAGGTTCCCATGATTCCCTCTTTGGGTTCAATTAATTTGCTAGAGCTACTAACAAAACTCAGGAAACCCATTTAGTCATAGGTTTACCAATTTATTACATAGGACATTAAAGGATATGAATCAACAGCCAGATGAAAGAGATACATAAGGTGAGGTCCCAAAGGAGCTTCTGAGATTGTGGAGTTTGGGACCAGACCCCTGGCACTCGGAAGCATTTTGTTTCTCCAACCTGGAAGTTATTCTGAACCTCATGCTTTGAGGTTTTTATGGAGGCTTTGTTGCACAGGCATGGCTGATTAAATCATTGGCCGCTGGTGATGGAACTAAATCCCCAGGCCTTATGCCCTCCTTGGAGTGGGGGTAGGGGAGGGAGGTGGGTATGGAAACCCTCCTGATCAACCCTCTGATCACTGATTGGCTTCACTGGCTACCAGCCCATCATCCTTTGGTGTGGTCCAATAGTCACCTCATTAACATAGTAAAAGACACCTCTATCTCTATCCTCACTCAGGAAATTCCAAGGGTGCTAGAAGTTCTGTACCAGAAACAGAACAAAGACCAAATATATAAATCTTATTATAAATCACAATATTGCACTGCCTCGTAGGACTGTTGGGAGAACTGAATCAATTCTTTCATGTAAAGCACCCAGAACATCATTCAATAAGCGTTAGCTATTTTTGTTTTGTTTTATTATTCCAAATGCTTATGCATTCAATGAGTTCCCATAATCACTCTAAGAGGAGAGAAAAACACAATTTACTAATGAGGTTTAGAAATCTGTCCTCCTAGCAAAGTCCATCTCTTCTGCCAAACGTGCATCAAGTAGAAAGTCAAGGTCCCCTTCAGTGGCCACCTACCCAGAGAAAGAAACTGTAAACAGTTGGTGTGTATCCTTCTACATGTTTAATAAATGTAAAAACATATAAATGGAATATATTTTTTTAATTTAACAACACAATGTGGACATCTTTCACATCAATACTATTGGATCTACCTCATCCTTTTCAATGGCTCATTACATTCCATGGTGTCTGTGTACCTACCATACTTTGTTGAACCAATTCTCTACCCATGGAAACATAGATCCCAATTATCTGGGATCCTGCATGAATCATCATTTTTTTAATTAAAAAAATTTTTTTAATGTTTATTTTTGAGAGAGACAGAGAGACAGAGACAGAGAGTGGGTGGGCAGAGAGGGGCAGAGAGAGAGGGAGACACAGAAACTGAAGCAGGCTCCAGGTTCTGAACTGTCAGCACAGAGCCTGACATGAGGCTCAAACCCACGAAACATGAGAACATGACCTGAGCAAAATCAGATGTTTAACCGAATGAGCCACCTACATGCCTCCATCAGCATTTTAAATACATTCACACAAATTTATCTGATTATTTAGGATTAATTTCTAAACATGGAATATATACCCTAAGAAGTATGACTATTTAAAATTTGGGTACCTATTGACTGAATGTCCATCCCCCAAAGAATAGTTTTTATTGTATTTTATCTATTTTACTTTCCCTTTTTTCTAGCTCTGACCACATTTTACCTTGGCTTATATTTCTCTTCCATCTATATTAGTCTGCTAGCACAACAGTAACAAAGTACTATACACTGGGCTGCTCAAACAATAGAAATTTATTTTCATGTGGTTCTGGAGGCTAGAAGACTAAGAGGTTAGTCTCTTCCGAGGTCTGTCTACTTGGCTTTGAGTGTTTTCTCTCTGTGTCTTCATCTGGTCCTCCTTCTGTGTCTATTTATGTCCTAATAGCCTCTTCTTATAAGAAATCCAGAAGAGGAAGAGGAAGAGGAAGAGGAAGAGGAAGAGGAAGAGGAAGAAGAAGAAGAAGAAGAAGAAGAAGAAGAAGAAGAAGAAGAAGAAGAAAAAGAAAAAGAAAAAGAAAGAGGAAGAGGAGGAAGAAGAGGGACAATAGGAGGAGAGGGAGAAGGGGAGGAAGAGAAGTGTTCAGTGATTTCCTGTAAATCAAATGTGTGTCTTTACCCAGCACTATAGTTGTTACCCATGGTCCACAGTTCTGCCCATAGAATAAGGTAGGTACTACTCCAAAGCCCTGAAGCAGAATGCCAACTTTGCCAGTCAATAGCTCTGTGACCTCAAGCCAGTTGCCTGACCTCTCTGAGCCTGTTTTATCATCTAGGAATAACGACAGCATTCACTCACTTTAAAGCTTACTTTGAGCTTACTTAAGAGCTCAAATGAAAGATCGAATGTGAATGTGCTTTGTAGAGCAGAGCATGGGGTAAAAACTCATGGCAGTTGACACCCTGCCTCTTCTTGCCTCCACTTCTCCTCCTGCCACATTCATGGATCCTGGCCTGCTTTTGGCTCTTCAGCATTTACTTTCCCCAAGAAGAGGCTTTCTTCCTGTGCAAACAGTCTCCAAAGGCAATTAGGGCTCACCCTCCCTCCCCAGGGTTTGTGAAACTCTATGCGTTCCATGTTTCTAGGAACATTAACCACGACTTGGTGACACAGTCCCAAAGGGGACCAATTGGCTTTGGGATAGTGGACAATGACTTCATTGGGAAGGCCATTAATCATAATTATGAAATAATGAAATGGCTGTCAATTTGCCCATGCCTAATAACACTGAGTTAATAAGAGGGTCTTTTTATTTCTCACAGTGGAAATGGATGGCAGAGGATACTGTTTCTGGGAGAACATTACATGTCTTGGATGGCTGAAATGCCTTGGCCAGTGGAAGTCACTCAACTTTTGGCTGGATGCCTCAGCAGCACTCTCTGAGCCGTGCAATAACCTCTCTGAAATGCACTGTTGCTCCTGTCTTATTGCTTAATTAATCCACTTCTAATTGATATGGCCATGCATTACCATGGCTGCTTCCCTGCTGTGAGAGCCTATAAAAACATATTTGGGACTCTCGAAACAATGTCAAGAACATGAACTTCTCAATGACATCATACTTGGTCAAGAAATGTGAGTCTCGTGACTTTGGCCAACTATGATCTTGACATCTAATAAAAACGACCAAGTCCATTGAAAGCATTATTATATTTCAAAGGATTTCTGTTACAAGGAGGTAGAGGAGAGGGAGATGGAGGGAGGACAAAAGCTAATTGGAGAGTGGGGGGCGCTGATTTTGCCTTTTAAACCCTTTCCGGATGGATGCTTCTCTCATTCCTTCCCCCTAATGCTATCATGGTAAGACCAAAGCTTCTGTCAGGGACCTGAGTAGTAGGCTGGGGAAAGCACTGTCCTGAAAGATAGGTCGCCTATATCAGTTAATTCTAGACCTTCTGAGAAGTTCCAAAAATAGACAGTTCAAATCCCAGCTCCATCCCTCCCTAGCTGGATGCCCTTGGGCAAGTTACCTAACCTCCCTGGTACCCAATTTTTTCAGACATTAATTGTTTTAAAAAATATTACATATCACAGCATGTTAGGCGATGGTTGGGAACAAAGTCTTTCCATATTATGTACCATCAAAATCATCTTTTGAAAATCCTCTGAACCACCGTTGTCTCCATAAATCTATCCACAGAAAACCTCAGGCACATTCAACTTTGAGGCCTCCAAAAGGAAAGCCTAGATTAAGGGCTAGCAAACTGTGGCCCTAGGCCAAACCCAGCCCATCACCTTTTCTTATAAGGTTTTATTGGAACACAGACACGCTCATTCATTTCCATATTATCTGTGGCTGTTTCACGTGGAAACAACAGAATTGACTGGTTGCCTCATAGGTCATACAGCCCACATAGCCTAAAACATTTACTATCTGGCCTTCTACAGAAGGTTGCTGAACGCTGGTCTAGGTACAGATAATGGGTTTCCATCCCACCCCCTTTTCCTTCAAGATAGTTGATCAACTGTCTCTCAGGGCATGAGGAGAAGTGGAGAATTCGATAGCACACCACTTGCCTGAAGGGTCATCTCCATTCAGTTGTGATAGACAACCTCTACAGTTCTCAATTTGGGTTCATGGTGTTGTTCACTGATTTCAAAAGAAGTCTTGGGGTGCCTGTGGGGCTCAGGCAGTTAAACCTCTATTTCAGCTCAGGTCATGATCCCAGGGTTCGTGGGTCCGAGCCTCGCATCAGGCTCCGTGATGACAGCTCAGAACCTGGAGCCTACTTCAGATTTTGTGTCACCCTCTCTCTCTGCTCTTCCCATGCTCGCACTCTATCTCAGACTCTCTCTCTCTCTCAAAAATAAGTAAAAAGACACCTAAAAAAAAAAAAAGTCTTGGTGTAGGCGTTAGGTTATCCACATTAACTGTAGCCACACTTGGGATTCGATTTCTCTGAACACATCAACCCCTTTCCTGAAGAGGAAGTAAAGTGTGGGTAAGGGATGATGCCAGCACAGAAACAAGTTTGGATGGGTAGACTGTGTTCCCCTGCAGGCTGGCAAGGTGAGTGACTGAAGAGTTTTCTGGAAGGGGTGGATCAGGACTTCTCAGCTACTGGTGTCCCAGGAGCCTTTGACAAGCTGGCTTTGTCCTCAGCTCTTCACTGGCAGCCATCAATTTCATCCCCAGTAGTGTGCCTGTCTTCTGGACCGAGAGCCTCCTCAGAGCCCAGGTGGATTCTAGCGCCTTCATTCCCGTGCGAGGAGGCTCTGAGACACTTCATAGGCAATATTAATCATGCTGATTAGGCATGACCTCCCCTTTCATAAACTCATGTTGATGGCCTCAAACCAATCAGTACCTGTCGCAATGTTTATGGTCTCTAAATGAGGGTGGACAACAGCGTGAGGACAGAGAGCTTTGTGTGGGAATTAGGAATCCCTCCAGGCCAGACCTACCAGTGGCACCTAATGCTTCTGAGAGAAAGTAGTTTCCAGAAATTTCCTCATTGCTGTGGCTTTTTCTTTTTGGCTTTCCCCCACTACCACCCTAGCTTTATTGGGGTATGATTGACAGATTAAAAGTATATTTAAGTTGAACAGCAAGATTTTTTACATGATTTTTTAAAAAGCATACAATGTCATGGCTTAATATACATATACATTGTGAAATGAACATGATTCAGTTGATTTTCTTTTATTTTTAAAAAAATTTTTATGTTTATTTTTGAGAGAGAGAAAGAGAGACACAGAGTGCAAGCAGAGGAAGATCAGAGAGAGGGAGACACAGAATCTGAAGCAGGTTCCAGGCTAGAGCCATCAGCACAGAGCCTGACATGGGGCTCGAACCCACCAACCATGAGATCATGACCTGAGCCGAAGTTGGGTGCTTAATCAACTGAGCCACCCAGGTGCCCTGATTTTTTTTGAAATTAAAAAAAAATTTTATTTTTGACAGAGAGTGAGAGAGAATTAGTTGGGGAGGGGCAGAGAGAGAGGGAGACAGAGGATCTGAAGCAGACTCTACACTGAGTGGAAAGCCTGATGTAAGGCTCGAACTCAGGAACTATGAGATCATTATTTAAGCCAAAGCCAGATGCTTAACTGGCTGAGCCACCCAGGTGTCCCCACAATCCAGTTTATTAACACATCCATCACCTCATAGTTATCTTTTTGTTGCATGTGTGGTGAGAACACTTAAGATCTACTCTCTCTGCAAATCTCCAGTAGGCAATACAGTTTTACTAACTGTCATTACCATGCTGTATATTCGATCCCCAGAACTTACTCACCTTACAGCTCTTTTATGGTCTTTATCGTAAGGCTGCATCTCTTGGTGAAAGGAAAATCACACTATATTTCTGCAAAGCTTCTTTCTGTACACATCGTCTTCCTAGAGAGGCGCTATAGACTGGTGGCAACAAACCTTGCATCTCGATTCAAACTGCCAGGAAATGGATCCCATGTGTTTCTGAGTAGCCAGTGACCTTGTGGGAGTATGGGCTACTTTGTACCTTCATTAAATCATCTGCAAATGGGAAACAATAGTCAAGGCCGGCTTCGGAGACAAGTGGCATCTGCCGTTGCACAGAACCCCACACTTAGCAGAGCCTCACACCTGGTTTCATACTCTGCTGTCCCTATCTTGAAATTCTTAGTGACTTTTGAAGAGAGAGTCTCACATTTTCATTCCGCACTGGGACCTACAAATGCTACAGTTGTCCTAAAGACGGTACTGCCCTTGTGGGGATAACTGGAATAGGTGAATGCATGGAAAGTTCTTGGTTCAGTACCTGGCATACAGTATGCACTCCAAAAACAGTTATTGTCAGTGGTGCATAGTTGATCATATCACACCGTTATGAGGCAAACCAAACTGAAGGTATGATGAAGCCAACTGTGTGATTTTACTTTAGAAATGAGAATGTTGAGGCTCAGCAATGTGAAATATCCTCTCAAGATCACCTAACTCATTTTAGATCAATAAATGTTCATTCATTCATCAGAAAATGTCCGCAGAGACTTAACTATGTACACACAGGCTTGAGGAAACTGGTGGGCAAGACCAGCCAGTGTCTCCCCTCACGCAGGAGACCATTGAGCTCTTCAAAGCCACTAGCCGGTCTTTGAGGGAATCAAGTTCTGAAGAACCCAGGCTTGCCACCCTCTGAGGTCAGCAGAGAAAGCTCAGGTGCTCTCCCAGTCACAGTAAGATCAAAATATCCTGCAATCACCCTTGGTCACATCCTCAAGCCTTTGAGAAATTTCTCAGTTCTGCTCTTGGAAGTGTGTCCGCTGCCCTGTGTCTGGCCTCCGTGTTAGCTTCCAGTATCATCTGCCATCCCTACTATCACTTTCTGGAAGGAGACCCCAGGGGATGGTCTGTTGCTTAATTTTAGGTTCCTTGCTTCTGGAACAGAAGTCTGTGCACAAACACTGATCTGCCCTTCCTAGTGCTTTAGGCTCTTGCCTGAGAGGGGGATGAAATAATAATCACCTAAGACCTTGTCACTCCTGGAAGAGCCACAGCAAGGACAGGGGTTTCACCCACTAGTCCACCTGGCCCCCATGATCAGTCTCTTTCTTACACCCCTTCCAGTTGTGCCCAGCACCCACCATTACTCAGTTATCCAATTTTTGAATGCCAAGAACTCACAACACCGCCATTACAGGGCCTTTCCATCTGTGAAATAAGATAGGCAGTTACACCAGTATTTCCCAAACTTCAAATCATTCAAGGTACTTTCCATGGGCACCAATCTACAATGTACTTAATATTTTCCTTCAAGTTGCATTTTGAAAAATGCAATACATTTATTTAAAATAAATGGAGTATCTTTAACTTTAATGAGTAGGTCCTCTTGCCTTAAACAGAAAGTGATTGCACAAATAAAAATATAAAATAAAAAAGGACACCGGATTAGACTGTGTGGATATCACCAACATCCATCTTCTGCACCACAGGGCCTGTATGAGGGGACTCAGGGTTAAACTGTCCCCAGAATTAACAGCGGACTGGAGCTGAGTGTACCACCTATTTTAGATATTTGCATCTTTATAGAGGACTCTTAGAAACATAATGCTTAACCCACAGGGATAGCTTGGGGGTTCTAGGCAACTTGTAAGAGAGGGAATATATTTTTGCTCAGAGCACGGTTTTCCAGTAAGGCTGAAATCATGCATGGTCATGAAGTCACCTAACGGATCTCTGAGTAATGCAGGCCTTGGACACTCAAAAGTGAGGTCTGGACTCCCTAGAGAATGGAGTAAAAAAGTGACCTGTTTTCCATGATCTCCTTTTGCTTCCCAAGTGAAACCAGATAAGGAGCTGCTGTCAGGTTCTTGGGTCATTAGAAATGCCTGATGGAAGTGTGAGCTAAGGAACAAATAATCCAACAAGTATCTACTGAACAGATGCTGTGTGTATCTGCTGATCGTCAGGGCTGGCCTGCAGCAAAAGAGAGTAGACTGTCCTGTTTGTCACCAAGTATTTCTTTTCTATCTTGGATTCCCCGCTGAGAGCTCATGATTCATCTCCACTTCTCACGGATCCACCCTCTCCCAATGTACCAGCTGACTTTTTCCTTCTCTCTCCCTGTCTAAATTTGATCACCTTGATCCATTTCCCATGGGACCTGCCCCAGGTCACACAATTAGGACATTAATGCCGATGATGAGCACTGTGACTTTACAACCTTCATTACCACCTTGGCATACAAAGCTTTCTCACTTTCTGCCTGAGTTTCATCACTCCCCTGGATGCTTGACTGTGGGAACATTCATTTCCTTCAGAGAAGAACACTATTTCTGCCTACTGGATGTCAGCTTGTCACCCAGGTCTCAAAAGACAGCCATAGAAAAGTCAGCCATGGGTACATTTCACAATCTCTGGGCTGTCCAGTCTTCTTCATGACTAATTTGTTATGTAGACCCTTCCAGAGACCATAAATGGCTATTGTTAAAGATGAGCTCAAGGAGAGAACACATAAGAATGAGTTCTGGACCAGAGAGAAGCTGAGAAAAAAGGGTATGAGGACTTGGTACTTGGTACAGCCAAATTACTTTTCTTTTAGTATTCATATGATAGTGAATCCAAGTCCCCATATGCTCAGGTTATCTGAAGTCCAGCCCCTCCCTGCGAGTTTCTTCTCAAATATCATGGGGGATCTTCAGCCCAGAGGCTGTGAATCAGCCCCCTTGATGCTGACCACTTCCATCTTGCAGCAGACAGTGCCTCAAGTGTGACCCTGAAAGCATGATAGCTTCCAAGAGCACTTCTCCCTGCCACGACCAAAGTAGCCCTACAGTTAGAACCTGAACAGTTGAAGATATTCAAAGAAACGTCCTGGAGATTGTCAACCATCTCCAATGCCTTGCTTGTATCCCAACCATGGTTATATGGTAGGCTCTGCTGATTGGCTCAGGCTTCAATGGTTTGTCAAGGATGAGAAAACATGATCACATTCAAGGAAGTCCTTTGGGAAAACTTCCCCAAACTGCAAAAAAGCCTTGTGTGAAGTAAGAGATGAGCTAGATGTTAGACAATGGCCTCTTTACAGTTTTCCCAGATATTTTGCAAATGGAGGTTATTGCTCCAAAAAAAGACTATAGTGGGTTCTGCATTTTATTGGGTCAATGCAAGCTCAGGTTTTGGACCTTTTCTTCTGCTAATGCAACAGCCCACAAGGACAGGACCCACCTGGATTAGGCAGCTTGATTTGGACCACCTTGCCTTCCAAAATGGGTGCTTCTCACTACTGCAATGGCTATAGGGTCAATAAGCTGGAGTTGGTGAACACACATTGCTTTTGTCTTCCCTGAGATCTTACTGTGTGGAGGGAAAAGTCACTCACAAGAGACAGAGCAGCCAAGGAGGAAAAGTTTCCCAGCCCCCAACATCTATCCCAGAAATGAGACATAGATAAAATAAGAAACTCAAAGAGTAATTCTGAATGCCTTGAATTCTTAACAAATCCCCCAAACAAGATTCTCCTAGGAGAGGATAGGAAAATGCAACTCAAATGAAACCTTTTGGAAACAAACAAAAAAAATGGCACATTTGACAAGGGTCAGCTGGCCAGGCTCCTGTGATGACAGCGTTCTGGGAGTATTAATATGTACCAAGAGCTGTAAATGGTTGCAAAAATGTACATGGATTCCTTGACATAATGTACTAGCTCACACCATCTGCCACTTTCAGCCGTCATGGGCTACATGCTCGAAATCCTTTATAATCACTTTCACTTAACAAGAAGTTGAGCTCAAAGCTAATTTTTGAAAATCTGCCACTAGAATGGTTCCTTGGGGTTGTTGCTCCAGTGACCTTTAAGGACATCTAAGATAGGCAGAGGTCTACTAAAGAATGCCAAGAATTTTAAAACTTCGTGTGCTAGTCCACACTGGGTTCTAAATTGAGCTGCTCTTACGCTAATGTCCAGAAAGGACAGTGGAATCCCCATATACAAATATGCAGTTTCCACAGAGTCAGTTGAATGTGCTCAGGGAGGAAAAAAGAGTTTGTAATATAATATGACACCTACACATAAGCAAGAAACTGAAGATCGACTCAACTCAAGAAACCATAATTCCAACACTTTAAGGAGAATATGGCAGTTCTGGACTTAGTAAGGTTTGATATTGTGTCTCCTAAACCATGTTTGCTATATGTCCTAGTGAATTTAAAATATTTAAAAATTTTTAAGTTTATTTATTTATTTTGAGAGAGAGAGAGAGAAAGGGCACATGTATGTGAACCAGGGACAGAGAGGGAGAGGGTGAGAAAGAATCCCAAGCAGGCTTCATGCTGTCAGCACAGAACCCAATGCAGGGCTTGATCCCACAAATCATGAAACCTGAGTTGAAATCAAGAGTCAGGCTCTTCATTGACTGAGCCACACGGATGCCCCAAATTTAAAATATTTTTAATGAAATTTTTTATTATACACAGTTTTTGTCTTATACCTTTAGATTCTAACCCCAATTTTAAGAGCTAAGCCTTCTTTTGACATTCTCTTCAAGTCCACAGAAGGCCAGGGTCTCTTTGGAGACTAGTGGGATTACATGAAACGAGAGTTAGAATAACCATAGCTGGTAGGTGTAGTGATTCGTGAGGTTAACTCTCCAACTTACAGTTGGTTTGTTTTGTTTTCCCTGGGAATCCTCCTCTTGGCATCGTTTTGCCAAAAAGTCAACATTAAGGCCCAGATAACAAGACTTTCTAAGAGGGAGATAAAGGCCTTTCCCATCCTTCAAAAAGAGCACAAGAGAGAACAAATTCAAGGTCAGAACTGTATAAATCTTGTGTACCGTGGAAAGATTCAAGATGGAAACACACATTGGCACGTCAAGAGGGGCTGTTATATAATGCAGCTTTCACAGATAAGCCCCAAACATTTGTCCCTCATGCACTAAAATGGTCTTTGGAGTCTCATTGGCCAAATGGACTGATCTTAACACCAGACTCCATTACTCCATATTGGCTGCTAAATTTGTTCACCATAGAATGAATTTGTTTCTCTCAATGCCTCAAACGCATTTCATGACAGTTAATTTTATGTCTCAACTCACCTGGGCCCTAGGCTCCCTAGATATTTGGTCAAATGTTATTTTGGGTGTGCCTGTAAGGGTGTTTTAAGGTGAGATTAACATTTGAATTGATAGGCTGAATAAAGCAGATTGCCCTCCCCAATACAGATGGGCCTCACCCAATCAGCTGAAGGCCTGAAGAGAAGGGCTAAATGAGAGGGAACTTTTCCTACCTCAGAGCTTGAGCTGAGATATGAGTCTGTTTCTGATTTCTGACTCGAACTGAACTATTGGCACTTCTTGGGTCTTAAGTCTGCAGGCTTTTAGACCAGAATTAACAGGAATTGACATTCCTGGTTCTCAGGCTTTGGGACTCAAATTGGAACTAAAACTTTGGATCTCCTGGGTCTCCAGCTTGGAGACTGTAGATTTTTGAGATTTCTCATTCTCCATAGTCATGTGAGCTAATTTCTTATATCTCTTTATACACCCATGCACGCATGATCGTGTGCATGCACACCCCCCCACACACACACATACACCTTAATCAGTTTCTCTGGAAAACACTGACTGAGACATACTTCTGTAGCCAAAACAATCTTTACAGTTTGTGCATCAGACTTGGTCTCAAACTGACTGCATATATCAGTATAGGCTAGAATATGCTCTAGTAACCAGCAATTTCAAAAGCTCAGGGACTTATAGCAACAGGGGTCATTCACAACACATATCCGTCCCAGGTCAGTAGAGGAGCTCATGTCCTTTTGTCATTGCAGGCATTCAGAGATGTAGGCAGTTGGAGCAGCCTCCCCTACTTCCTCCAAATCTTGCTGGTCAACATGCCAGGGCCAAAGGAAGCTCTGAACAGTCTTGCACCAGGAATGAGACATTCCAGCCTAGAAAAGACAAATATTACTTTTACTCACACCTCATTGACCTCGGCTAATGCACGGCTCCATCCAACCACCAGAGGAGCAGGAAGTGTAGTCCTACCATGCATCCCACCAGGCAAAGGGTTGGAAATACTTGGTGAGGGCTGCTATATTTCTTTACGACATGACTCTCCCTTCTGCTATCCTCTCTGGGCATCCTAAAAATCACAACGCAGTCTATTTGACCAGAACTTATGAACCCATTGCTAGAACAGCAAACAAACAAACAAAAACCACTTTGGATGGGGTTTTCGTCAAAACAAGCAAACAAATGTAAAACCCTTGAGGTGGTGGCCGGAATGTTTCTTGGACACTCCAGCTTTGCCGTATGCTAGTAGGAAAGCATTAGTGCCCAAAAGGAAGCGTTTGTTCCTCTCAGGTCTCCTTTTGTCCTCCATCCCACCTTGTGGGCAATGACCTTTGCAGAGTTCTTATCTTCCAATCTCTGTTCTTGACCTCAATTCTCTTCTATTTTCCCCAAACTTCTCTATCTTCCTTTCATTCCCAAAACTGATATTTTATTCAGGTGGGATGTAACATTTATCTCAAGAGCATTGTTACAGAAATCATAGAGAAAGGCAATGAGGAGAAGAGACTTAAAAATCAGTGAGAATAATTCCTTTAGGATATGAAACCCTCTCATGGCTGCATTTGAGTGCAGCTAGATTGTACAAGAAAATCACCACTGACTCATTCCTTCAGAGGGTGCAAGGTGAAAAGCAGGGACTCCTACAGCATCAAACATACATTTACTATTGACTTTTCCCCTATGGATAGTGTTTTCCCAGAGACTCATATTCTTATTTATTCATAAAGACAAGGGCAGAAATCAAAAGATAAATAGTGGCTCTGGCCTTAGCCATTCACCTCTTGATAAGTACAAATTGCATTTGAACTTCTCTTTCAGCTCTTGAATATTTGACATATATTTAAAGTAAATATCAGTCATATAGAACATCTGCATAATCTTGAAGAGGTTTATAGTCATGCAAATAATACCACTAGATTAGGGAGTTGGGGATAAAGGCAGTGTTAACTCTAGGTCTTAATTTGAAAGGCTAAATCTGTCACCTGTCACTCTAATTACACTAGTCCTCTGTCTTCCACGGGTTCCCTGATTACACATACATGTGTTGTGGCTTTCAGTGTAAGGGATAAAGCATTTTAGAGAAGCAACAAAAGTGTTCTTGTCAATTATAGTGGCTATTAATACTAATTGTGCTTTAGAGTTCTCACTAACAACAGCATTAGAGACCCCAATTAATATACCACTTTCATAGAAATACGATGGAACTTGAGGTGTTACTGACACCAGCCTAATAACTAGTCTGGTTGTGGTGTGAACTGGCTCAGAGTGGGAATTTTAACTACCATGCCAGAAAAGAAATTAGCATTCTTCAGTGTCCCGTTGTAATGGGGGTATACAGAGCTGCCCTACACTGCAGAACTGTGGTTGGAGGTACATAAAGCCCCTGAAAGGGGAGTGTTGCTTTCTAAACCTTTTGAAAAATGGAAGGACCTTACCATGGTTGTCAGTCTGGGTAAACGTGTGCAGTTGGGTTGAACAGAACAGGAGGCTTCATTCACCTTCATGGTCTCCCAAACAGGGAGAGTGTTACAAGATCTTCCAAGGTCCAGCTTCTGCTCATCTAGAAGATAAGACTTCTAGAGTGCAGACTGCTGGAAAAGAGGAAGGAAAGTATCTCTCCTTTTGTTTATAGAATTAAAAGCTTACTTGTAGGGGGGAGGTTATACTTGTAAATAGGTGCTTATTGTTCATACTTGTGAACACACACATACACACCTGTTCTTAGCCACTCTCTACAGAGTTACGGCCCAACTTAACAGGATTTTGTCTCCATTCCATTGTTAGAGCTCCTCTTTTTATGCCTCTAAGAGGGCCAAGAGACTATTCGAGATGGTAAAACAAATTCCCTTCATTTTACTTGAATTGGTATCAAAATTTTTGTGCAGTAGATCTGGGCAGAGAGGTGACTGAGTTAGGGGATCTACATGTATTATTTCCAGATCCCTGCTCTTCTTTGGCTTCCTACTACACAGCATGTCCCTGCATAAACATGACAATTAGGAACTTGTCATAGGCATCCATTCATGTATATGTTCACACTCTTAACAGGTAAGGTATCACTGATTTCTTCTCTTGGCAGTGATAAAAGCAGACTCCGGAGGTCTAGCCTAACACAGTTACTGCTCTCAATAGCATGGACCAGTTGTTTTACTGCTCTGTGCCACTGTTTTCCTCAACTACCAAAAGTACCAAACCAGGGTACTATTACTGCCCCCAGTGCTCCCAAAAGACATTATAGAGAAGAAAGGATAGGAGTGTCTTTGGAAGCGGGTAAAGGTGTTATACAAAAATTGGATCTATCAATCAACTAAAGAAGGGTTTAAAATAAACAGCAGAGAAGGAAAGAGGAGAGAAAAAGAAAGAGAAAGAAAGTACAAGCATACTCACCAACAGAACCACCCACTGGCAGAGGAGCCCTTGGAAAATGTTGCCTATTTCATGGGATATTAGTAGGTGTTATGTAAGAAAAACATTCCAGCAATCCCATCTTTGGGGCCATGAAAAAGAAATCCCTGACCTAGGTCTTAAGGAACAGAGGTGGGGGCACCTGGGTGGCTCAGTCGGTTAAGCGTCCGGCTTCGGCTCAGGTCAGATCTCATGGTTCGTGGGTTCGAGCCCCGTGTCGGGCTCTGTGCTGACAGCTAGCTCAGAGCCTGGAGCCTGTTTCAGATTCTGTGTCTCCCTCTCTCTCTGACCCTCCCCTGCTCCAGCTGTCTCTCTCTGTCTCTCAAAAATAAATAAAAAGCATTAAAAAAAATTAAGGAACAGAGGCCTACTCTGGCCCTCCCCAACCTATGCCCTTTGGGATAAGGAGTCCACAGGTCCAAGGAGACATGTCTACTCAGAACCCACATGGCTCCTCTAATCTACACTCTCCATATCCAAACACACTTTTAGGGGAAGAAACTTGGATGTCAATGTGCAATTGGAGTATCCACACATGTGTATCAGGTTGTGTAGCATGAGACACAACCAGAGGTGGAATGGACGAGAGACTAGACCATAAGCTGGCAGCCCAACTCTTCCAAAACAGAGGTCCAAAGTGTCCAAGACTTCTGAATTCAAACCTGGATGTCCAGGTAATTAGGAAGGTATATTTGCCAAGATAGGAAGATATGGCATATATTACATGACATATTGTTAGCTTAATTTATAACTTTCAATATTTAGTTGTTGGTATATAGACTTCCATTTATACTCTTTTAAGGTCCTGAAAATATTAGGATTGGGCCCAGATTCCAGGGTCAGTTAAGTTTGGGAAACACTGGGATAAATAGTTAAACAGACTTTTTTTTAGGGTATGATATCTCAGAGCCTTAAATATGCATCATGCATTATGCATATCTTGGAAGGGATTATACCATATTTCCTTCATTCCAAAATGCACATTTTCCCCCACATTTTAACATTTCTGAAATCAAAATGCATCTTACAGTTGTAGTCAGCCAGAAAACAGCTGGGCCCGAACATATGCATTAAAATTTGCAGAGTGGGTGCCAGTGACTTGGAAGAAAATCCCAGAAACAATAGTGGAGCATGTTTTTAAGAAATGTTGCATCATTCAAACTCTTGATGACATAGAAGAAGATACAGAAGAGGATACTTTGTAAAATAACACAAATGCCAATGACTTGGAATCATCATAATCACTCTTGGGTATTAAAGAAGAAAATGTAAGCAAATTAAGTTGCTTAGGTTTCCTTCATGTTGAATTGGACTCTTCTGATCATTTGTTTAAAATCCATATATTTACATAAATATTATCGAACTTTTTCAATAAGTAGAAGATAAAAATTCTAAGTACTGGGAAGGAGTTATTGCATGGTTTGGTTGGTAGCAGTTTGTCTTTCTTAGTTGAGCATAAAGTAATGGTATGTATTTTTTTAACAGCATTATAGATTCTATGAAATACAGTAGTATGCAAAGTTTCCCAGATGCCTCTGAATGAGGAGATCCCTTTTTTCTCTAAATCATTACATGAGATTCCTGTTTTCTGAAGCATGCTTTGGAAAGGCTGCATTAACTCATGGAACACTGAAATATAGGGGTTGGTAGCGACTTCAGAAAACCTAAATCCCTCATTTTTAAGACAGGAAGCGTGAGGTAGTAATGGAGAAGTGACTTGCCTAAGTTTACATAGCACATAGCACATAGCTGGTAGGTATAGACAAGAGCCAACCCTCCTGACTCCTGATAGAAAAGTTTAATCCCTGGATGAATGGACTCTTCCTGGTGTTTATCAAGCTAGTTGTTTCTGTCCCAACCCTAGTTAGTGAAACAATATTGTGTATTTTTGTGTCTTGGAAAATTCAAACTCTGTTTCTGATTTACGTGTCAATAATTATTTTAAAAAATATTGACAAAGAACATTCATTCATAATGACCTTCATCCAGAGGTCCATAAGCCCACAGATTTGAAAAGCTCAATAAACCAGAAGTTGAATGATCTTAAAGAAAAACTACACCAAAATACCATCATGAAATTGCTGTAAGGCAATGATTTAAAGCCAAAGAAAAGTAATATAGATAAGTTAAAAATAGACAAATAAGAAAAAGACATGCAAACACAAATCATGTGGAAGCTAAAGAGACTTTACTAATATTAGACAAAGCAGACTTCCGAACAGGGATATTACCCAGAATCTTCTAATGATATTTCTAACATTACAGATATTATAGTATCTAATATCTAATGACAAAAGGTAAATCAATGAGAAGATCTAACAATTTTAAATTGTGCCCAGTAATAGAGCTTCAAAATATATAAAGCAAAACTCAATAGACTAAAAATAGAAATTGACAAGTCCATAGTTATGGTCGGAGATATCAACAATTCTCCCCTAGGAATCGATAGAGTACATAGGGAAAAAATCTAGTAGAGTACATCCAATGTGTATGTACACAACCCTTTGAAGAAGCACAGTCTGAATCTGGGCTTTGCCACTGAAGAGCAATGACCTAGACTTCTAAGGTGATGCTCAGTCTAGGGTCCTGTCAGAGTGAATGGATCCCATGCTTCTCAGCTTACGGCGAGATTTAAACAATTCTGAGTTGTTGATCATGTGCAACCCCCTCTGCCCAAAGCATTGAGAAGCTAAGAGGAACCTATAGAAGGAGCTTGCTCTTGAATGACAAAAATGTGCATGGCTTCTTTCTTGGGGACAACAACCCTATTAGGATATGGAGAGCATAAAACATTCATACTCCCTCTTCTGTCTCATTTATCTCTAGAGAATGCTAAATGCATGCTAGATAATTCCCCATGTGGTCGATGGATAGTCATGGTCCCCAGCGAATCGTGCCTTCTATCAATGCCCAGGTATAGGTCATCCCAATGGGACTGTTGTCTTGATCGTGTGACATCTTTTGGCCAATTGGATGGTCTGCAAACATGCCCTGGCAGAGGCTCAAAAGACACCTGCAAATCAGGGTCTACTCTCTGTCTTGTTGTTATTAGAACTCAGCCACCATATAAAGAAGCCTAGACTAGCCTTTTGTAGACATGTGACCCCACTGACAGCCAAGCACCAATCCCCAGAAATGTGAGTTAGGCCATGATAGACACCCAGCTCCAGTCAAGTCACCAGAAGAGACCACAGATGACACAGGCTCAAGTCCAGCCCAAATGGCTGACCCATAAAATTGTGTGCTTTAATGTGGTCATTTTTAAGTTTGGGGGGTGGTTCACTAGGCAGCAATCGATAGCTTATTATACCCCATGCGCCAGCCAGCTCTGCTCCAAGAAAGGCAAGAGTAATGACCACTGCTCTGGTTACTCAAAGGGGACACAGAAAATGTCCCATGATATTGCCTGGGACTTTGGGCTTAACCTCTTCTGACGCAGTCCCTTTCTCAGCCCAGCAAATCAATGTGAATAAAACACATGTGCTGGAAATCCCCTGATAACCTTCTAGGCAGAACTTTTTGGTTAGGAAAAGAAAAAGAAACTTAATTTGAAGCTTTAATAACCTCCCAATTAGGTTGTTTCTGCTAGCATTAATATTTAATCATGACATTACTGTGACTATTTTAGAATTGAACTGAAATTAAGTATAAATGTTTGATCGTAAATAATTTCATTATTAAAGATAATCTTTGTTATATATGTTTCTATGCCTATCTTTTATTAAGTTTACTTTTCATGTTGACATTTTTAAGGGCATAATTGTATGTTTTTGTTCTTAGTAATATTGTTACCATATATTAATTATGGCATCATGCCAGGAATACTGTGAATAGTAATGAAATAAGTTGGTTTCTCTCCTTTAAGAGCCAGCAATAGGCTCTCTCTCCTACACAACTAATAAACAGATGATCAGCTTTGAACTCTATTTTGATTCCCTGATATATTCAATCTCTCTCTTTATTGCTCTTGATTTATGGAAAAATCAGTGTAAATGAGAGAGGGAGGAATGGTTAATGGTTCTTGGAGGCCATGTATAGCACTGAAGGAAGGGTGTGTGGTAGGCATTATAACAGTCTTCCAAAGATGTTCACATCCTAATCCCCAGAACCTATGAATATGTCACCTTACCTGGCAAGAGAGAGTTTGCAGGTGTGATTAAGGACTGAGAGATGAAGATATAATCCTGGATTATCTTAATGGACTCAATGTAATCACAAGGGCCCTTAAAAGTGGGAGAGAGAAGGGCGCCTGGGTGGCTCAGTTGTTTAAGCATCCAACTTCAGCTCATGTCATGATCACAGTTTGTGAGTTCAAGCCTCACATTGGGTTCTGTGCTGACAGCTAGCTCAGAGCCGGGAGTCTGTCTCCAGATTCTGTATCTCCCTCTCTCTCTGTCCCTCCCTTTCTCTCTCTCTCTCTCTCTCTCTCTCTCTCTCAAAAGTAAATAAAAACATAAAAAATGTTAAGTGGGAGAGAGAGGCAAAGGAGAAAGTCAGAGTAGATATGACAATGGAAACAGGGTTGGTGTAGTATGTAAGGAGTCAACCCACCACAGCAGACTTTTAGAGATGGAGGAAGGGGACACACAGCAAGGGATAGGAGAGGCTTCTAAAAAACTGGAAAATGAAAGGAAATTGACTCTCCCCTAGAGCCTCCGAAAATGAATGCAGCTTTGCTTATACCTTGATTTTAGCTTAGTGAGACCTAGGTCAGACTTCAGAACTGTGTGATAACAGATGGCGGGAGGGGGGGGGGGCTGTGTTTGTTGATTGGTTGGTTGGGTTTTTAGTAGTACTAGGCTTTATTAAGCTGTGCCTTAGCATGAGACTGGGGGTTGCCCAAGGTGCTCTTGATGTATAACCCCAGACACTCTGCCAATTATTCTTGAGCAATGACACCAGGAAATTGACAGCTGAGTGGATGCTGTACACGAACTCATCATCTGTTATCTTCACATGCCCAAGGGCCAGACACAGGATCTTCCTCATCTGGAATTTGATTATGGACATCATTCCATCCACTTTGGCCACCATGTGCTCATTGTGGATCAGCAAGGAAGGGAACTTGCCGGCCTTATTCAGGCCTGGGACCAGAATTCATGGGATCTGCTTAATCAGAGATTCTAAAGTCAAAAGGGCATCATACTTCTTGGCCAGCTTCTTCACTAATATTTTATATGTGTTGAGTCCCTTCAGTGCCTCAATGTCCATGTGGGAAATGTTCACAGCCTTCACCTCATCCCAGTGCTCCTGGCCCCACTAAACACATACGGTGAGCCTGGGGCAGGGAGTGGACTTAAGCCTGACGGTGCCGAGAAGAATTTGTCCTCCTGAGGGTCGTAGTTCTTCAAGTTGATCTGCAGCTCCACCATCTCCAAAAACTCTGGACGCTTGCACTAGCTCCCATGCAAGACTTACTGCACAGCTTTGTGGAAGGTGTCCTGGGAGACTGGCACAGGGTGTGAGGTGTCCTGCTGCTCATGGTGCTGCACACTGCAATTACCAAAAAAGAGCTAGATGTGTGTTGTTTTAAGCCACTACATTTGTAGCAATCTGTTACAGCAGCCACAACCAACTGATATGGGTGGCATTCCTGGGAGCACCTGGGTTGGATCTGGGTAGGCCAACCTACCGGCGGTAGCACGAAGCAAGTTGTTTAACCTATATAATCTTCCATTTTCTAGTCAATAAAATGAGGGCAGTAGTGGTTATTTCATAAAGTTATTGGGGTAATTAAATGAGGCAATTTGCATAAGCCTCTTTGCACAGTCTACTCATTTTAAACATCTGTTAAAGGTTAATTATTGTTGCTGTTATTAAGACCTGCTGTGGCCGACCATTAGAGTTCACACTTAGTTGTAAAGGATCCCCCCACCACCTGCTCATCAACGATAGACCTGCAGAGCCTTCCTGGAGGTGGTGTGCACTCCATCCTTCACCATTAGGCTTGGCCTTGGGACTTCCTTGGCCAATGGACTGTGAGCAGACTCCAACCAAGCCACTTCCAATGGGAAGCTTTCAAGGCAGGTGCATAGTTTGGCCCAGACTCTTGTTCTTTTCTCTTCATGACAAGAAAGTCATTTTTCAGACAAGGACCCCTCCTTCCACCTGAGTCCTGGCTGGGAAGACATGTGGCACAGAGCCACAGCACATGTAAAGTGAGATGTAAATGTTTATTGTCATAAGTCATTGAGACTTGGGGGTTGTTTTCATTGTAAAGTTGACAAACTCATCTCCCGTTGATGCTGCTTAGAGAGTCTGCCAGCTCACACACACATGCACACACATCTCCCTGCGGGCTATCTGCAAGAACCCCATATCTGCCACTAACCAGCTGTGTGGTTTCAGTAGTCATTCTATCGCTCTAGCCTTCAACCTCCCATCTACAAAATCAGGGGCTAGATTAAGTGATTTTTTACAGGTTTTTCCATAATGCCTGGCCCATTGTCTCTATAGCTAAGATCTGAGAAGCAAAAAATCGCTGTTGCCCCCTGGACTGTAAATAATTTCCACATAGATGGGGAACGGTCTAGAAATGCTGATTTTTCAAGCCTCAACTTCAGAGTTACGATTCAGTTTGGCTGGGCGTCACCTTGGTTAGTGTTGATTTTTACACATGGTCATAAATGGAACCATCCTCTCAGGCTATTGTAGATTCTGCAGAAAAGTCCCAGCTTTCCCTTAAGTATGTAAACAATCCGCAGCATGATAAATTGTACATTAATCGTTAATACTTACATAGAAATTCTTACCCAGCCTGGCACTGTACTAAGTGCTTTATACATAGTATTAAGTCATTTAATCCTAGCAACCCTGGAAGGTAAGGATGTCACTGTCCCCAGGATGATTTTGATCATTTTATTCATCTCTTTTTCCTCAATGCAGTTACAGACTTTGATCAGGCCTTCCCTGTAGGACAGTAACTCTAATTAATTAATTAATTAATTAATTAAACAAAAAAGGAGAAGAAATCCTAATTTAAAACTATCTGCTGGGGCACCTGCGTGGTTCAGTTGCTTAAGCATCTGACTTCAGTCATGATCTCATGGTTTGTCGGGCTCTGTGCTGACAGCTCAGAGCCTGGAGCCTGCTTCGGATTCTGTGTCTCCCTTTCTCTCTGCCCCTCCCTCACTCATTCTCTGTCTTTCTCTCTCAAAAATAAGGAAACATAAAAAAGTTTCTTATTAAAATAAAAAATAGGGGCGCCTGGGTGGCTCAGTTGGTTGAGCAGCCAGCTTCGGCTCAGGTCATGATCTCACGGTTCGTGGGTTTGAGTCCCGCGTCAGGCTCTGTACTGACAGCTAGCTCAGAGCCTGGAGCCTGTCTTCAGATTCTGTGTCTCCTTCTCTCTATGACCCTCCCCTGCTCACACTGTCTCTCTCTCTCTCTCTCTCAAAAATAAATAAAACATTTAAAATTTTTAAAAATTAAATTAAATTTTAAAATAAAAAAAATACAAGCTAGCTGCTCTGTGAGTCTGTCTCATGCTCACACTCCTTTGTGACCCCATGATGGTATCCACCATACCTCCAGTAAAATGTGAGCAAAAATGGCAAAGAAATGAATTGTACTTCCCAGGGTGGGGTGATCCAATGCCACAGAGATTTAGTTGTGGGCTTATTCTACCACTGAAATCAGGAGAAAGCTATGCATCAGAAAAGGTAGAAGAAGGGACCCAGTTGGATGACCTTGAAATTTTATGACCAGATGTGATATCAAACATTTATGCTCTGGATACATTAATAATCTGTGAATATTGAGAAAAGAAGGAAAGGAGTGAGGACATAAGCCACTGAGGATTTTATTGGATTTGGGGAGGGTTCTATCTCAAGGAAGAATGATAACAAGTGACAGAAATTTAAACAAGGCATTTAATTATCTCACATATTTAAGTTCGGAGCTTGGTGTTCCTGTGTTGGTTCAGCATTGCATCAGAGATCCATATTACTTTCTTTTTTCCATTCTTTTACTCCATCATCCTTCTCAAGGAGAGATTCAGCCTCCAGCTTATAAACTTATGATCACAAGATGGCTGCCATACGCCTGAGTATGATAGCCTAAAACTACTGCATCTAAAGCAGGACAGGAGAGAATAAGCCCTATCTCTATACATCGCTCTCTGCTTCCATACAGGAAAACCCCTTCCAGAAAGAACATTCCCCTTACACCTCTTTGGTTTGAACTGGGTCACTTGGCCACTTGTAAGGTTCGAATTGTGCCTCCCCCAAATGTATGTATTGAAGTCTTACCCCCAATACCTCAGAGTCTGATCTTAGTTAGAGATGAGGTCTTTACAGAAGTAATCAAATTAAAGTGAAGACTTGGGGCACCTGGGTGGCTCAGTTGGCTAAGCGTCTGACTCTTGATTTCAGCACAGGTCATGATCTCACAGTTCATGGGACCAAGCCCCTTGTTGGGCTCTGTGCTGAGAGCCTGGAGTGGCTTGGGATTCTCTCTCTCTCCCTTTCTCTCTGCCCCTCCCCCACTCTCTCTCTCAAAATAAATAAATAAACATTTAGTTTTTAAAACATGAAGTCTTTAAGTGGGTCTTAGCCACCAGTGAAATTTGGATACAGAGGGCAGGTGACATGAGGACACAGGGAGAAGGAAGACAGTCATCTACCAGCCAAGGAGAGGAATCTGGAACAAGGCATTCCCTTGCTCTCAGAAGGGAGCAGCCCTGCTGACACCTTAATCTTGGACTTCCAGCCTCCAAAACTAGATGACAAATTCCTGTGGTTTAAGCCTTCCCCAGTTTTTGTACTTTGTTACAGTAGCCATAGCCAATGGATACAGCCTCCTGTACCTGACTTCACGAGATGCCATGAACCTGAATACATCATTAGCCTCTGTTGTGCGAGGCAGACCTGTGAGCATACAATACAGAGAAGAGGATGTCTGTTGGCCAGACAACCAGTGGAGACAGACCCATCTTTGTTGCAAGTCACTTAAATAGATTCGGGCTAACGTTGTCAGAACAGAGAAGCCTTAGAATATAAGGAAGGAGTTAGGATTAGAGAAGTAGGAAGGCTTGACAACCAAGCTCGGAAAAATACAGAAAGCAGGGTGGGACTGGTAGTCTGGATAGCAAGAATGACATAAGCTTCTCATACCTCCCCCGCTCCAACGAATGCACTCCTAATACATTTTCCACCTTAAAATCCCAATGACTCTGAGTCCCAGGAGAGAGCTGGGACCTAGCTTGTGACAAAAGAAAAAGAGAGAAGGCTAAACTGATTTAAACAAAGCAAGCCCATACTGGGCTGGAAAGAGATAATTCCCCAAAAGGAATTTAAGTTTGGAGCTTTTTAAAGAAAATTAGGAATAGAGGCTGGGAGGCAAGAGAAATTAAATTTCCACTACACCAGTGGAAGGGCAATGGGTACAGAAATGGGAGACAAACAGGGCTTCCTTATAACCAACCCAACCGCAACCTGGGGATGGGTCCTCAGGGCCAAGCTCCAAGTTCTGTTTAAGCTGCCCACACTTTCCATTCTAAAACCCTCACCCCCTGAGCATGATCATTAATTACCCAGTATCCATCCCAGGTTCATTTTCCAATCTCTTCTTCTAGGTCTTCTGTATTTCCTTTGGATCGTAAGCCCTCAAAGGACCAAATTAGGAAGCAAACACAAAAGCGAATGGTTTAAAGTCACCAAGATCACCCCTTTTCTTCAAATCCAGTAACTTTGTCCATGCAAATAACAAAGACGAAAAAAAATCACATGAGTCTGTATCAACAAAGCACCAAAAACATTTAGTCGATTAGATCAAATTGGCAAATAGCCTGTCACTCAGGTCGAGGGAGAAGAGAATATGCCAAATTAGATGTTTGACTGAATTGACAGGCTGTCTTGGTCAAAATGCATCTTTTTTTATTAAATGTTGAGAGATCATAGTATATCAAAAGGAAAATCTACAAAAGCCACTTTTCATCTGTGTAAACATTAAAATCAAGGTGGCATATTGGAAATCTCTAAATAACACTTTGTCTACCGAAGAGGGTGTAATTCTTTGGGTCAGAATACATTAGGAAAGAAAGCCTCCTTTTCAAGTAGAAAAACCTTGAGAGACTAAATTACCTGGAGACACTGTGTCGTCTTTATCAATATGATTTCGTACCACCTCTACCATTTCTCACTGTTTGCAAGGAGGCAACCCCATATACTGAGGGAGCACCTTGATGTTCTCTGTTTATTATCTTATTTAATCTAACCAACAGTTCTATAAGGGAAGGACTGCTACCTTCATTGCAGAAAGAGGAAAACTGTGGCTTATTTGGTGTAAGTAGCTTCCCCAACTTTACACAGATAGGAAATTTCAGAGAGGAGCTTTGAACTTATTATGTCTGATTTCAAAACCCTTGGTTTTAACCACCATGCCGGTGGCTGCCTTCTGAGACTATCCAACTATTTCTTCCTAGCCCACACTGCTGGCATCTTTTTCCTTGGGCTGACTCAAGAATTCTAGAACATTCTTTTCCAGTTGTTCTAGGTCAAAGACTATCACTTTTTGTCAGCTCCCATAAATGCAAAAATGCCCCCTCCAAAGCCCTGGCTGCACAATTCCTTAGTCTGACCTGCCCTTGCCTTTCATAGAGGCCCAAGACTATGGAGTTCAGTAGGGTCTATCCTTTCCCATATGCCGTGTGGGTTTAGCTCTTCTGTGGCTCAGTCTGTTCTTGGAGAGAAAAACTTTCACACAATAGTATCTATACAGTAGTTGTCTACTGCCTTATTTTATTGAACTCAGGCACCAGGAGGCTGCTTCGATGAGCATGATGGTAAGGTTTTCATTGCATTGTCATTGACTTTTGTCTTCTATTTACAAACATGTCTTCAATTTCTTCTTTAATTTACAGAACAAGAGCTGCTTGAAAATCACCAAGGCTGGCCACTCGGCACACTGTCCCCTGCCATTTTTTGATTGCTTCTCTTTTATTCATCCCAACTTCAGTTTGTGCAATGTGACCAAAGCCCAAAGGGAATCAGGGGACATGAAGAAATGTTATCTGCTTGACCCTTTCCTTCAGGGACAATAGCTCAAGGGGGATGTAGAGCCATTTACAAAAAGTGAACTTCTTTAAATTCTTTGCATGAAAGGGTATGACAGAAATGAGTAAGAAGGAAGAGCGACCTTCCCATAATCCATTTTAGGAAGGCATGAAATTATTTTGAACAACTGCTTCAACAGCCTGAATCAATTCCCTTAAATTCTAGAACCCTCTTTTTCTATACTTATCTCTTAGACAAGCATTATATATAATTGAGCTGAGCTCCAGGATCAGACCCAGAAGTTTAAAAAAAAAAAAGGAAGAAATCTTTACGAGTGGCCAAATTTCTTGTCTTTAATCCTACCCATCTCCACTCTTACAACTTAAAAGAACATTTTGTATTTTCTGTAATTCTTTCTCCCCCCTCCCAACCCAAATTTTTATCCACTTACCAGGACCGAGGTCAGTGGTGAAGAAAACATGCCCACAGAATCATCTGTCCCGAAAGCTATCCCCGCATGCCCCCCACCCCCACAGCACTTCCTCCTCTGAGCTTACTTTCTAGTGACAAGAGGCAGACAATAGGTAAACAAGATCCTTTCAAATGGTGTTCCATGCTGGGGCACCGGGTGGCTCATTTGGTTAAGTCCCTGACTTTAGCTCAGGTCATGGTCTCACAGTTTGTGGGCTCGAGCCCTGAGTCAGGCTCTGTGCTGAGAGCTCAGAGCCTCGAGCCTGTTTCAGATTCTGTGTCTCCCTCTCTAGCTGCCCCTCCCCCACTCATGTTCTATTTCTCTCTGTATCAATAATAAATAAACATTAGAAAATGTTTTTTAAATGATGTTCCATGCTATAAAGACAATAAACTTCCATCTCTGGAGATCTGAACCACTCATATTGCCGCTCTGCCCAACTACATGGCTAGTGCATCCTGGTGCTGCATTCCTAGACCCTACTTGGTCAAAGAAGACACATAGAATGGTAATTTGCAGGTAATAATAGTAGTTACTGTGCCAAGCACAATAAGTTCTTTTCAGGTACTAGTTCGAACAATAATCTTCGTTGATGTATATAATGATTATCCTCATTTTCCAAGTGGGAAAAGTGAGGCACCGAGGGGTTTAGTGACTTGTCAAAGGACACACAGCCAGGAAGGGACAAAACTGAGATTCAAGACTTCGGAGGCTAATTGGAGAGCTGGCTCCTTCCCCCCACTCGGCTACGCGGGTCCTCAGTTAGTTGTTGGCAGAATCTGTCTGAAGGGGTCTACATCACCCTTATCCCCTGGCCAGGTTCCAGTATTACCAAAGAGAAAAATCCAGCTTTGCCAAGGCCTGTATTCTTTGCCAATAAGTAGCTAGAACTGTCGGAGTGTCTGTAGCATTAAGAAAACACCATGCCTGAATCTACGTGCCAGTCCTTTTACACAGAGAAAATATGGACATTTTCTTTTAATAATGCTACAGAGAAATAATGAAATGGTACCATTACAAAAACATAATTAGGTCTTCAAAAAAAAAATCTCCACTGGAGTCCTATAAAAAGACCACAGGTGTTCGTCATTATTTTTTATTTAGCAGACAGTTTTAGCCATTGTTTGTTTTTTCCCCCATTTATTAAGTTCTGGTATTTTAAGATGATTTGTGTATAATAATAACAATAATTTCCTGTTTGCCTGTCAGTTGTGAGCCGCTTTAATTACAGATATTCATTCTCACAAGTTAACTCGGTAAACATGCTCATTTGTTACGTTGCCTGTTCATTAAATCAGTTAGCACAGCTAGTAACTACGTTAAGGATCTTGCTGTCGGGTTTCAGCAATGGATCTTCATGGGTTTCCAATACTATTTCTCACAGAGACAGACACAGACTTCCTGGGAGTCCCATCTCCTTGGTCTGGACCAGGGCAAGTGCATCCAGTCCCATGGAGGCATCCACTTGAGGTTTTGTGTATCACAGTTAAATTGTTAGAGTGCAGTACTACATAACCAGAGGCAAGATATGGGATAAAGAAGGGACCTCCTTGACGAGGGAGGATTTGAACTCCAAACACATGTCTGGAGCCTGCCCAACAACAACCTTCCCCCTTGGATGGCTCCTACCACCAGCCCAGCAGACCTGGAGGGTCATACCAGCCCCAAACCACACACGAACTTGCTGTTAGGAAAAGTATGAAGAGATCAATGACACAGACTCTTCTTAGCAACGAGAAAGCAATGCAAGCAGAAAGGAGAAAGCAGACAGTGAGACGGTCACCTGAAGATGTGGCAGTTCCCAGAGAAGCCCGGCTATTCACTTCTTTGGGACTCCATCTTTACAATAAAGCAGTTACTTAGCCAGTTTACTGGGTATCTGTAATAACCAAGTGTTCTCTGATCGATACACCCTCCATCATAGTGACTGGAATAATGGTGCTTCCGTAAATGTCTCACATTTGCTACATTCCAATTTTTCTAGGAAGGAGCCAAGGATGCCAGTACCTAGGTCATCAGTCACCTGCTGATTGGATGTTTCATTCAAAATTTTCCTCTAAGGGGGTGGCTACTAACGCCAAATCAAAACTAAGGAGGAAATAAAAGATCAGAGGCCACTCCCAGTAGCTGACTCATGAGACTCACGAGGAAGTAGGTCATCTGGGATGTGAGTCAAGATGGAGGGACTTCTGTCAAGTGCTCCAGAGTAAATATTCAAAACAGAATAAAAGGTCCACAAGTTGACCACAGTTACTCTGCTTTGTTTCTTTTCATTACTCTGCTTTGTTTCTTTTGTGGCTTTGCTGAGCTTTCCAAAAAGAGACAGATCCATGGGTCATTACTGGACAAGCAAGGATGAAAAACTGAATGAGAAAAAGGTTGATGTAAGTATGGAACAACTAGGGAAGATGATGTTTAGTTATGCTGAGCTTAACGTGGGCCACCGAGGTGGACGTGTCAACCGGAGACGCACCATGAATCACTCTAGGACGTAATAGCTGCCATGTTTAATAAAGCCAAATCAATCTGGTAAGGATTCTTTGAAAAGCCCTGAAACTAGACCCATACTATTTTTTCCATGATACATGACGTTGCTCTACATTTCTTTCCCTAGTTTGCAAGTTCAATCCCTCCTTGCTTTGCTCTCCTATCTGCTCATCACATGCCCATCTTCTGGTTTCTCTTACAGATCTCCCCAGTTATCCCTCCATTCTTCTTCTTCTTCTTCTTCTTCTTCTTCTTCTTCTTCTTCTTCTTCTGCTGCTGCTGCTGCTGCTGCTTCTCCTTCTTTTTTTTTTCTTCTTCTTGTTTCAGAGAAAAATCCCTGGGTCAGTGCTGAAGATACACGCTGGAATTTAGGAGAGACCTGAGGGTGCTGTGCTCTCTCCCAGAGGTAAGATGGGAACACCACTGAAACCATGGGGTCATGGGGATATAGGGTAGATAAAGAAGGAATTTTTGCAGCAAGAGCCTCAAAGAAGGTGGATGATGGTGGGGTCTGGTGTTTATACAAAGTTATGGTCTTAGGAAAGAAAGAAACTTGAAAGTGAGGAGAAATGTTTGGGTAGAGCAAAGGAATCATAAGCAATTTCCCTTTAGAGACCTCTATCCTCCCTGTAAAGTATGCTGGGAGTATGGGGCTCAGGGATAAAATTACACACATGAACTGAGTGATAAATATTTGGAGAAGGCAATGCCTATGTACATATGAGACTGGCTTTCATGAGGAAATAGTCATTCGTGTCCTGGAACGCCATAGGTTTGGCCTAACACGCATCCATTCCCCCTCATCTGATAAAAACGAGCACCTGGTTTTGATTTGGAAACTTCAATGGATACAATTTTATTGGGACTGTCAATCAAAGTGACTCACCCTCCCCCACCTGAGGCATGGGCAGGTGACCTGAGCTAGACCAATTGGAGACCCTTCCCTGGAATCTAAACACAGTAACACAAAGCCTGAATGCTCTTGGGACTGATTCATCCTGATGGTTGCTCCCAGAAGGGACTGCCTCCTAATTTCTGCTCTCCAAAGGCAAGGAACAACTATGAGGTTAGCCTTTCCAAAGGTCTGGTTCTCCAAGTCTTCCTTTATTTTTGTAAACCACTCTATATCCTTCCAAGATGTTCCTTTTTTAAAAAAATTATTTATTTATTGCTTACATTGCTCAGAACCAGGTTCTGCTGCTTATCATTTAAAAACCCCAACCAAGCAAGGCAGGAGTAGGATTACTGGTGTTCAATAAAAAGTAAGACATGGCAGAAAGAATTGAGAATTCCAAAACCAGGGTTCAGTTCCCAGGATACTCACTGCTGCTTGGACACTGGGCAGGTTTGAGCAAGTCCCTCAAGTTCACCAAGCTCAGTTTGTCACATCTAGAGGAGAGCTTATACCAGAGTCTATGTAGAAATAGATTTTCCCACATCTCAAGTACTTTAAATAGTCTTTAATCCTTATTCTCTGCCATCCACTAGTACTGGCTTCAGCCATTAGGTTGAAAGGACGTTAAGCAAAGGAAAGAACCTGGGTGGTTCAGTTTCTTAAGCATCTGACTTCTGCTCAGGTTATGTTCTCAGTTTGTGATGTCAAGCCCCACATTAGGTTCTGTGCTGACTATGGAGCCTATTTAAGATTTCTCTCTCTCTCTCTCTCTCTCTCTCTCTCTCTCTCTCTCTCTCTGTCCCTTCCCCATTCACACACTCTCTCTCTCAAGGGAAATAATAGACTTTAAAAAAAAAAAAAAACAAGGAAAGAACAGAAACATACCATTTCATCCCAATAGTCTTTTTTCGAAAGAATTCCAAATCCCATGGGATAAGTCAATTTTGTTAAGCAATATAAATTGGCTCTGATTGTATTATACTTTTCATTGTCATTTAGCACCTGCTAAGTGCCTCTTGCACCGATTTTAATTTCTTCTGAGCTAAAAAAGGGAGTCAAAACATGATCTCTCAAGAAGCTTGAAATGTCATTGAGAAGGTAAACCTGAAACCCCTAGAGAATATTTCCAGGAGGGCTATAATCACATACCAAGCACCCAGCAGGCATCAGGTCTAAAGGAGGTGCTTAATAAATATTTGTTGACTGAATGAGGGAGAAGACACATGTACATGCAGTGATACAGCCTGTAACCTTACAAATTCAGAATGATAAAAAGTAGATGAATATTTACTTAGCAACTACTCCGAATATCTAATATGTAGAAGATTCACATGGGTTTCCATCCTGAAGCTATTGCTCAAACGAATCCATTGAAGGGTGATTATTTGCATTTCAAAAAAAGAAGAATATTCCTAATCTAAGCAAAATGACTTACACAGTCAATATGTTTAAAAATGGATTTTTCTTTGTGGGAGAGGATAAAATAGTTTCTATCGTAAGTGAAGGGTAAACCTAAACTCGACAGGCGAAGGCAGAGCTCCACCCAGAAACTTTGCTCTGTCCCTTCAATGCCAGTGGAATAGAATTTGACATGCAGTGGCATTAAGCAAATGAAATTGTTAAAGCCTCCAGCTCCTCTCCAGGCCTGTCAACACTTAGAGGTCTGAGTAACACAGGCGACTCTTGTTTCAGGAGGCAAAGTTCCCCCTGAAGATTACAATCCATTAGGGAGTAACGAGAACCTTCTGGCATGGCCAAGTGGACGAGACTCGGGAAAACCTGAGCAGTGAATGCAGTAAAATTAAGATGCAATGGGGGTGAACTACCGTGGCAGCAAGCATAACCTTCTTGGTGTCTTCAGCGGTGTTAATGGATCTACTTATGGCACAGATGGTGGTTTTCAGAAAAGTCATTTTTTCTCTAACAAATTCATGACTAAACTAAAAAGGCCACTATCAACTTCATTATGCTTTCCAATTGACTTGCTTTAAGGGTTATTCTTTTATTATAGCTCTTAAGCTCCCATTTCTTTTTTAAAGTACTTCTTTTAATACCAATTTTCATAGCACTAAGAAATTTAACACTCTTCAGTGGTTATATTATTGGCAAGGAGCTGGACTGGTGCAGGCTGAAGAGAAGCATGAAAAGATAGTGCTGTTGGACCGGTCGTTTATGTCCTCCTCCACCACTCGGGGACCCACATCCAAGGAAGTGACTGTTAGATGGCCACTGGGGAGAGAAGTAATGAGAGACAATGGGCACCGTACCTCTTCAGGGAAAACCCTCCCGACAACATGAGGGTCGTGGCACCGGGCATATTCCACATTGCTCGCATTCAAACATGATTCAACTACCAGCCTCTCCAGTCAAACTGTACCCAGTTAGCTTTTTCAAGTGGCCGATCTAATTTGGGGTTGATTGCAAAACAAATCCATAAACATTTTACAAACATCCTCGTGAGTAACTGTAAACACAAAGATAAAACAAAGTTTGGATAACATGGGATCAGCCAGAGTTCTGTATTATCAGCCAACCAACCAATTTTATTTTATTTTTTTCAAAGAGAGATTGATTCAGAGGAAGACCAGATTTCATAGGAATGAAGACATTTATTGTAATATTATTTGTAAGAGTAAAAATTGGAATGGGTTTCCCAGAAGTGGGGAAATAACTAAATATATTGGCTCAGCAATTAGAAGGGAGATGAGAAGAATATGCAGAAAAGAGGAACGTTATCATAACACAAAGAGAAAACCTGAGATAGAAAATAGCTATACACGAGACCATACAACTATATAGAACACCTGATATATAGGAAAAGTACTAGTAGATGCATTAAAATACCACCAAGGAGTTGTTCTCTGGTGGTGGAACTGCTTGGGTGGGCTCATTTTCTATTTTCCAATCTTATTTACAGTGTGTCTATTTAAATTCATACTGAGGAAATTTTAATAGTGTATCTCATTGAACCCTCCCTCCCATATGATTTTGAGCTGTTTATAACATTACACTGAGAAATCACATTTAGCATCAGCACTGCTCAAAGTCAGGGTCACGTGCTCCAATCTTTCCACCTCACAGATGGCTAAACTGAGGTTCAGAAGTTCCTAACCTGAGACCTAGAAAGACAATCCTTCCTTGGGCTTCCTCATCTCTCAACCAGATTCCTTCTTTTCAGGCAAATCCTCACTCACGGTAGAAACCTGCAAAACTCAACAGAAAAGAAATGAAAATCTAGACTTCATTTCATCATGCATGGTCAAATTTTGTCACTACATTTTGCCATTTGCTTCCCAAAGATTTTCAAACTCAGGTGCTGAGTTAGCTTCGGGAGAAAATGTTTCATAATTCTTCATGTCCTAGTGCACTAATATAGCCTCCAAAGCCCTTTAATTTTGAGCCCCACTCCTGGGTGTAGGGGTTGTAAGATGGTGTGTGAGTTTGGCTGAGAAAACTCTGGAATCTGCCTTTGTGATATCTCACCGTGATGTGGCTTGTGCCTGGTACAGACGTTCCAGGCATATGGGAGAACACAGAGTGGCCTGATTCTCTGGAAAACAAGGCCTTGCATGAAGCACTCTACATCTTTTGCTTGCTTAAATTCATCCTATCCTGTGGGAAGAATAACATGTTGAGATATCTGAGGAAAATGAAAGCACTTTTCAATGAAAGGTTGACTTTTGTTTGGAGAAAGTTTTCTTCCCTCTTTTTCCTCAGAGATATTTCCCCTTTGGAAATAGAGAGCAATTATTTCTTATTCAACTTGTCTTTAATTTTTGTCTCATGTGAAGAAAGAACCGTGATCACTCACAAAGAGGTTTTAATGACAGTAAAATGGTTTCATGATTGATCATTTCATATGGCGCATTCCCCCCGGAGCGCCCACGGATCACCAGCTTGGGGGGAGCTCTTTGGTGCAAGCCGGGGGCAGCCCTCAAGGGCTTGGCATATGGGGGGTATTCCTTGAACAAAAAACACATGGAAAAAAGGGGGCCACAATTAGAGGCACCTTTAGAAATAGGGAGAAATAAAGACTCAGAATGTCAAATATTTGAGCACTTTTGAATATACTTTAAACTTTTAAGCTCTCCTGTCATTTCTCATATCCTGATTTTTAATGAGGAACACTGCAGATAGAGAGATACAAAAGGGGGAAAAACTCTGAATGAACAATCAGGAGAGTCCTTAAAAATCAGAGACATTTGAAAGAAGTTACAGATATCTATAATTCAACCTTTTAGTTAACATGATGTTGAACTACAAGAAGAAAACTGCTCTTTGTCTCAGCGGGCAAAGTTTCTCACTAAATAGGATGAATGTAATATTTATCTCACTTCAATTTTGATTTCCCAGTATGGTTTTTTCTGTAGCAGCGTCTGAGATAAAATGGAACATCATGGACCCTCTTGGAAGGTTTTACTTTCCTTCCATTGACTTCCAGCCTGGCGTGGGGGTTAACTACAGACCCAAAGATAGAGGGAATGGACTCTTGCTGTATCATTAAGTGTGACTGATTTAGAAACACATACATACTCTCTGAATCAAAAGAGCATCGTTAGCTCCAAAGAAGCTATGAAAAACTAACTCTCTTTCACTATCTATGGCCCAAATGCATAACCCAAGGGTTGAATTCACAGAAAAACAATCACCCATTTTTCCATCCCACAATCCCTAAACTAGAGCTCCGACCTTGTCTTTGTCATGTTCTTCTCCCCGTCCATTCAGAGACATCAAAAACCAAAATAGAACACAGCATGGCAGATATCTTCACAAGAATAGCATCAGAAACAGGTATGGAGAACAAAGAGGGCTGGGAGCCATGTAGGGTGTTAGGGAGAGAGTAATTTTCCCTTGATACACTACTCAAAATACTGAAAATGATCCGTGACTCTTGAAGTTTTTTAAGCAAATGGTAACACAATTTGTAAAACAGACAAAAATAGTATATAGGCCAGGATATACTAATTCATAACACATACATGCAAGTACACATGTATGTACATGAATATGCACGTACATGCACACATAAATACACACACACACACACACACACACACCTCTTCCTACCAAATCTTTATCACAATGAAAATAAGAGCAAATTCTCAGATATGGAAGCATAAGACATGATGTTAGATTCTTAGGAAATACAAAAGCTGAAAGAAAGAGCAAAACCATTAGTCAGACTTCCTACTTGGAGATGATCTGAAACATTCCTCTAAACTGAACCAATAAAAATTAAATTTGGGGTAGTGTTGGGGGATTTCAGTACTTAACATTAAATAATTGTTTAGTAACTCACTTTGGCTACCTCAACGAGTGTTTCCCAAAAATGACAAAATGATCTAAATGATTAGCTTTCCTTTTGGCTCCACTGCCTCATCTTAAGACAGAATGTGATGATGACATTTCTTGAAAGACTACAATAAAGAGAAGACATTAAAATAGCTCAGCTGGTCTGCCCGAAACATTCTCTAAGGCTAAGAGGAAGCCATATGGATTTATTACACAGCCGAAGTGGCTAATTTGAGAGGGGTTGGGGAAGAGTCCTGCTCAATGAACCTCTTCACCTCTACAATAGTGACATTTTTCTACATGACCTAAAAAACTCTGGGTCTTAGGGAAACCAGTCTTCCTCGGATCTCATTTTGCAGGTAAACATCTAGAGAAAGGCATGCTAGTGGATATTCCTGGTACCGTGGAGTCTCAAAATCCTGATATTTCTGTGTGCTTTTAACACATAAGAGCCTAAAAGTTCTCAGAAGGAAAGTTGTCGTGAGGGAAGAGTACTGTCACTTTATTCTCTGAGAGCCTTTTACACAAGAGCTAACTTAATAATACAAATTCTGGAATAACCGCTGTTACGAATATCACACAGGAAGTTATGGTTTTTAGAGCTAAGCTGCTGCTAGAATTTCAAAGATACAGAGGAGATGTTTTCCTGAGACATCTTGTCTTCCCACTGTCCAGAAATTTCCTGTTACAAGAAAAGTCCTGATTTCTGAAAGGAAGATTCAGCAAAATGCATTCAACCAAGGTTGGTGGATCCCCTGCTAGGAATTCAAGAAAATGAATTCTACGGTTTTCAGGGACAATCCTGTTTCCTAAGGTTCTAAAAGACAGCTCAAGGGGCGCCTGGGGGACTCAGTCGGTTGAACATCCAAGTCTTGATTTTGGCTCAGATCATGATCCCAGGGTCATGGGATGGACACTTGGGTCAGGCTCTGTGCTGAGCGTGGAGCCTGCTTAGGATTCTCTCCTCTCTCTCTCTCTCTCTCTCTCTCTCTCTCTCTCTCTCTCAAATTAAATGTGTATATACATATATACATACATAAAATAAAAGGCAGCCCAAAAGAAAAAAAATAATCTAAATGTGGTCTTGGAGAATCTAATAATTACAATAATAACCTTAGATATCCAGTGTCTGCTGTGAGAGGCACCAGGGAACTGGACCAGACAATGTTCTCTCTCTCTCTCTCTCTCTCTCTCTCTCTCTCTCTCTCTCTCTCTCTCTTTCTTTCTCTTCAGCTTCTGGCCCCTTAGAGGCATTTGATACAGCTAATCACTCCAACTGTGTTGAAAACCTTTTCTTGTCTTCAATGACACCACATTTGGCTGATTTTCCTCAAAGGCTACACTCTTCAATTTTTCCTCAAGGCTGTCTCTAAATGTTGGTGCCTCGTGGACTTTAAGCTCTCAGGCTTTCTGTTCTCCACCCACGAACTCTCCATAGGTGATTCTTCCCCCAGTCCCATGGCTTTCAAGGCACTCTATATGCAGAGAAGTCCTGACGTCTCACCTGAGCTACAGACATGGGTCCATCTGCCCATTTGGATTGTAGCAGGTGCTGCTCATACCCCTGCTGTGACACACCGCCAGCAGCCAGCACCTGCCTCTCTTTAGCTCAGAACTTTCTCCAGTGGCTCGAGGCTGCTTCACCTGCACACACAGCAGGGAGGAGGTGCCAAGAAACTCTTTCTCCCCCAGGGACAGCCTTCAGCCACCGGCTGCTGGGAGTTGACAGATGATGAAACCCAGCTTCCTCGCCACTTGGGTGGAATAACAATGAGGTATGTGTTCTACACTGACCCCCAGAGTTCTCCAAGGGGGCTTGCCCATGCTGGTGACTTGCTTGAGCATGTGTCCTTGAATGGCTGCTTTCCCCTCCTGCCTCACTTCCCTTGTCCAGCACCGGTGTGTCCTGGGATCACCTCCAGGACAATCTAATTATGCTCCAGTCCTCAGCTTGGACCTTCTTCTGGGGACATTCAACCTAACACATCTCTACACATTGATATATGAAACCCTCCCAACTGGGTGCCTGGGTGGTACCGTCGGTTAAGCATCAAATTCTTGATCTTGGCTCAGGACATGATCTCATGGTCCATGATTTCAAGCCCTGCATCAGGCTCTGCTCTGGGATTCTGCAATGAGCCTTCTTGGGATCCTGTCTCTCCTTCATTCTGCCCCTCACCCACTTGGGCTTGCTCTGTCTCTCTCAAAATAAATAAACTTAAAAATATTTTAAAAAGAAAGTAAGAAAGAAAGGAAAGAAAAACCCTCCCAACCTACTCCTTTCTCCATGTCCCCATCTTTCTCAGAAAAGGCCACCACCATTGACCCAGTTTCTCCAACAAAATATTAGGTGCTATTCTTGCTCTTCCCCCTTTCCATTCCATTTCACCTCCAAACCCTAGCTTTTCATCTGCCTCTAAAATACACTCCCCATTGTTTCCATTTTCTTCTTGAGTCCTACCAGCCATCACATTTGTCCCACCTATGGTAACAGCCTTCGATCCAACCTCCCTGCTTCTACTCCCCACCCAAGTTCTATGCTCCACCAAGCATCCAGCATGGTCTTATAAAACCTCCAATCAGATCAAGTCAGTTCTTCGCTTAACATGTTACAATGGTTTCCCATCTCAAGATGGCTTGAATATTAAGAATGGTCTCCCCATTCTCCAGGCCCTTCACAATCTAGGCACCATACAATTCACCACTCACCACTCCATTGCCCAGTTTCCTCCAGGGCTCCTGCCCACCTCCAGAGCTGCCAAGCTCATGCCTAACTCCAGATCTTGGGTTTGTATTTCCTCTCTTCACAGATATTTCCAGGACAGACCCTCTGTCATTCTCTGCCCAAATATCCCCTTGTCAGATAGGCATGCCTGTCAGTCTCAGAAGTCACTCTCAATAACACCCGCCTGCAATCCTGATTTATTTCCTTGCTTTTGTCTGCCTTCCTACATCAGAACATAAGCTTTTGTCTGCCATGGGCACTGCGGTAACCTCGGCCTCTGGAATGGTGCCAGACACACAGCAGATGTTGAAAAATACCCCCTGAATGAGCACACACTACATGTGAAGCACCGTGCTAGGTGCTTTACGGCTTTGCCTTTGACATTTTCCATTCTGACCTTCAATTTTCCATCTCTACAGCATCTTGCTGCAGATCACTCAGCTAATTAATGGGGAAAGTTGCTACTCGAGATGCTGAAGAGGAAAGAATGAGGACTTGCGGCTAATTGTTTCAGGTGCAACAGCTAAAGCCATGATCAGTTGCCACATCCAGAAACTCGAATAATTAGGTCACACATTTGGCCTAAATTTCCCACCTTCCTATATTCACCTTCAAAGCTGCTACACTAGAGGCTAGCAGGATCCTGGTTGGTAAAAGGGCATCTCACACAGAATTGCGAATGGAAGCAATTCTCATGTCAGTCCTAAAAAATGCAAACATGTTGTCCTTACGCTACAAAGACTTAATCAGAGATTTTGAAAAATCAGATTTCATTGACGTGTAAGTTACCAAAGTACAGCAGGGCATTAAGACAGTATTTTCCTCAGAAGTCACACTTCAGAACATCTTTGTCCATGAGACTATTTTTAGCATCCTTTTGATAGGTTAGGCATACTGGATGTTCAAGGCCCCGTAGGAGGCATATATATATTTATAAAATTCTACATTACTTTTCACATGTTTTACGATGATAAACTGCACATTTACCAAACCCTCAAAGGACTCACCAAATTTAGAATTCCAGGCACAGTCCACCTAAAGCCATCATATTGTTTCCTGTTTAATAAGGGAATTACTTAAACTCAAAAGTTGTTTGGATATCTAATCATAGTTTGGTTATAGAAGATTCACTTTTGATTATGGACATACTCCTTGGCCAGACCAACACTTTGTGGGAATGTTTGGGGATGAGAAAGATTATCTAAAAAGAAGCAACATCAAAACTCAGGGAGGGGGGGAAGTCTTTTAACAAATTCATAGAACTTTTAACAAATTCCTAGCACTAATTTGTGTGGCTCTTATCCAGCAGGCATTCTATTAATAAGAGTTAGAGGAGAAAAAAATAAGAAAGGAGACTATGTTCCTATAGCTATCAGGGATATCAGAGCTAAAAGTTGGGAATGGAACCGAATATCTGAATACTGGGGACACTGTGTAGGTAACTGTGTCTTCTGACCATTGTAATCCAACCCTCTGTAGAAAAATAGTAGATGTATTAGAAGATATGGTAGAAGATTCCTAATCCAAGGACAAATACCCCTCACCTCCCATCCTTTGGGTGGGCTATTTTGGGAGATCCTGGTGGAAGCCAACCTCTGTTGGCCAGGCACCAACATCAATCACACATATATGTTGCCTTTACCTCTTTCCTTCTTGCCTCACCTCACTTTTCTGGGAGAACGTGTCCCCAGAGCTTTACCTCATTCTTCCACAGAACCTAATTTAGACACCTTTTCTTGGGATTTACCTACAGGATGTAAAATGATCACCTCTTCTGTTTTATATAATACTTGATTCCTTACAATTTTCAAAGAATATCACAAGCTCGACTCGTGTGGATCTCTCACAAACCTTCAGGGTTGTCCTTGGAGAGAAGATTCTTTTTCTCACTTGGGCATCTGAGGAAGTTGAAATTCAGAGGTAGAAAGCAGGTTGGCCAAGATTACAGGGGTTATAAATGGTATGTTTGGACAACATCCCCAATGTGAGGCTAACGCCAAGGTCTCAGCTCCACTTAGTGCACTTGGATTTCCCTCAGACTGACTGCAACACCATCCGCTTTTTTGTCTGCCCAGTACCCTCCTCCTATTTGTCCTGCCAGAGTTGGTTCCAGCCTCCTCAGCTCCAGGAAGCCTGCCCTGAGCTCTTTTCGAGGAGATACTAAGTTTTACTACTCTTAGTCTCCTGTTACGACCGTCACCTCAGTACCTAGTTCATAATCAATATTATGCATTGCTCCTTAATGAACATTTAGTGAATCAATGAGTTAAGGACTCGCTCTTTCAGAGCATTCTTACCTGCTCTGATGAACTGCTTACCTGCCAACCCCCAGCCCCCATGAGTCTACGGGAGACCATGTTAGTCATCTTCAGAGCTCTGTACCTAGAACAGTGTCATTCACAAGTTGGTACGTAATACCATTTCCTGAGGAATGAATGAATGAATGAATGAATGAGCAGAACTTCATCTTCCCAGGAATAATATGACACTAGGCACAGGATAAACTGGTTAAAGAGTCATCTTGTAGAATACTCTAGAATGAGGTCACAGATGAATCCAATGCCCTGAAAAACAAAAATCTACTCCAAGCTTTTACTAGGCAATTGTTGGTTATCTTATTCCAACAGTTGAAATCTACTAAGCACACCAGAATTGCTGATAACACTCGATGCCTAGTAGTTATTGCCACATGATGATGGGTTTTCACAGACAATATATAATCATAGACAGGTTTCATAGCATGTGTGTGCCTGGGGGTTCTCATCAATAATAGTAATAATATAGTAGTAGCTTCATCTACCTCTGACTTTGTGCCACAACTGCTGTGTTGCTTTGTAGTCTCCGTGATGGGCATTGTCTGGATTTGAACAGTTCACAACCTGCATGGCTGTACTTGGCAGCCCTACATTGTGCTAAGAGCTCCATGTGTATTATTATCTCATTTAATCCTCCCAAAACTGAAAAATATGGAATTATGGGTTCCATATCACAAATAAAAAAACAGGTCTAGAGAAGTTAAGTGATTCACCCAACAGCACAGAGCTGTGAGGTATGAAATCAGGATTTGCACCTGTGGAGTCTAGCTCCAAGCTTCCAGTATTAACCTCATGCAATCCTTTGCAAAGTTATTTTTTTAAACACATACACACACACACACACACACACACACACACACACACACACACACAGGGGTGCCTGGGTGGCTCAGTCGGTTAAGTACCCGACTTCAGCTCAGGTCATGATCTTGTGTTTTGTGAGTTCGAGCCCCACATCGGGCTCTGTACGGATAGCTCAGAGCCTGTAGCCTGCTTCGGATTCTGTGTCACCCTCTCTCTCTGCCCCTTCCCTGTCTCAAAAATAAATAAGCATTTAAAAAATTACAAGTGTGTCTTGGGCTTTTCCCTTATTATTTTCTTTACTTTTTTTTTTCCTCTTCTTTTTTTTTTTGGTGGTGGGGGTGGTTATGTTTAAATGAAGTTGCTTTTACAACACCAAAGACTTAATCATCCATTTCCTACATAAAAGGTAGCTACTTTTTTGCACGGTCCTCAAGCATATTGTAGTATAGTGGTGGAATTTAAGGAAAGGTATTAAGCAGGCTGTGTTGTAGCCTATGAACAAGTAATATATTGTATCATTTATCTTGAATGTATCATAGATAAGCTGCTATATAACGATTGCCACTTCAGATAGCTGTGAAATTAGGTGATTA
>NC_043715.1:29738422-29753030 GCF_006229205.1 Suricata suricatta | reverse complement strand
TTAAGTAACTTTTTATCTTTACATTTCCTTGATGTCACCCCTAATGGTCAAAACCTGAGAGGTTTTATAAATAAACTGGGAAAATTTCAAAGCCGTCTGTACAAATTCATATTTTATGACATGAATATAAACCATATCTGAAAGAAAATGGAATAAATCCCAGCCTTTATTGATATTCCTTATCAATAATGATAAATATAGAATGATTCAAAGCAAAGGGGAGAAAGAGCTAGAATCTGTTGAATGGGGAGTCACAGAATTTCTTCCTTGAAAAAGGTCCCAGAGAATGTATTGGAAAAAATTCTTCAAAGGCATCAACTCAGCAGCAGCCTGACTGCTGAGAGTGATATATTCCCAGGCTCCCAAGCTAGAAACAACCAATTTCCCCCCAAGTTTAGCAAGAGTGGTCCAAGGTATTCTTTTTTTCCTGGAAGAACACTGTTTTCCAGCAATCAGCACGAATTGTGAGTACAAAAAGTACATTTTATCATTCTGCATAGATTGCTTTGAAAAAGAGGGGTTATGTAGATTGTGAATGTTCTCGTAAGCCCCACAGAGACTCTGGTCAACGATTCACCTAGAAAGTTTGTTTTGTTAGCTAGTCTCAAGTTGAAAGAGCACACGATTGAAAATTTAGTGGCACTATTTTTAATTTGTTAAAGATCCTTCATACATCTTCCATCATGGCTGAGCCGATTTATGATCCCCCCAACTATGCTCAGGGTTCCCTTTTTTCCACATCCTTACCACATGGGTTATTCCTTGTCTTTCTGGTGGTGGCCATTCTAACAGGCATGAAGTGATGTCTTACTGTGGTTTTAATTTGCATTTCCCTAACCACTAGCGATGTTGAGCATCTTTTCCTGTATTTGGAGTCTTTTAATACATCTTCTTTGGAAAAATGTCTCCTCAGTTCCTTTGCCCATTTTTTAAGTTAAGTCGTATGAGTTATTTGTAGATTTTGGATATTAATCCCTTATCAGGTATAGAACTACCATACAACCCAGCAATTCTACTTCTGGGACTCAAGCCAAAGAAAATGAAAACAATACCTCAAAAAGATATCTGCACCCCCGTGTTCATGGCAGCATAATTCATAAGAGGCAAGACACGGAGATCACGTAAGTGTCTGTCAATGGATGAACAAATAAAGAAGTTGTGAGATATATATATAAGATGGGATATTATCTAGCCATGAAGAACATGGGTATCCTACCATTTGTGACCACACGGACGACACTTGAAGGCATGATGCTAAATGAAATAAGTCAGTGAAAGATAACTACTCTATGATCCCACTTACAGGTGAAATCTAAAATAAAACAAAAACCAAAAAAATCTCAGAAAAAGAGATCAGACCCGTGGTAACCAGAAGCAGAGGGTGGGGAGGGGAGGATTGGAGGAAGGTGGCCCAAAGTACAGATTTCCAGTTATATGAGAAAGAAGTACTAAGAATGTAATGTACGGCCTGGTGACCAGAGCTAACACTGCTATGTGATACACAGGCTGTTCATTAAGGGAATGGATCCTAAGAGTTCTCATCACAAAGAAAAAATTGTTTTCTTTCTTTCTTTTCTTTCTATTGTATCCATATGAGAAGACGGGCATTAGCTGAGCCCATCGTGGTCCCCATTTCACAGTGTGTGTAAATCAAGCCATCATGCTGCATCCCTTAAACCTATCCAGTGATGTATGCCAACTACTTCTTAATAAAACTGGGGGGGGGGGAACCAGTAGCCCTTCAAGAGCCACAAATTTCACCAAATGGAGAATAATGCCAGAGTTCTTCAGATAACTGATGCTTACCACCTTAAGCACCAAGATTTTTTTTTTAATGTTACCATGTTGGTGTAACTCTCTCAAACATGTCTCTGTCTTTGTAGTCAGAATATACAGAAAACAGGATACTCGTCCCTGGAGGTTGTGGGGTCATCACTGTGAATCTCGGTTATCACATCTGAAATCACATCATATCACATCATCAATCATGTTATTATGCTTGAAAAACCATTTCTCCCTATGTGGAGGGGCCCTGAATGGATGCACTTTCTATAAGGTTCTGTCGGCCTTGAAGAGATCACTTTACCCTCCTTCTGTTCAACCCTCCCTCTGCTCTGCTGCTTCTCATCTGCCACTGTACTTTAGATCAGGGGGAGGGGAGGGTGGCAAACTACAGCCCGTGGGCCAAAGCCACATTGCTCGTTTTGTAAATAAAGTTTTGCTGGAAGATAGCCATGCTCATTCCTTTCCATATCGTCTGGCATCTTTCACTCCACAACAGGCCAAGTTGAGTAGTTGTGATCTGAGATTACATAGCCTGCAAGACCTAAAATATTTTTGATCTGCTCTTTACCAAAAAAAGTTTGCCCACCCCTGTTTGAGATTCATGGATAAGCCCCGTGTCTTTCAGAAAAATCTCACCCTCTCTTTCTTGATAAAATGCTGGGCTTGCCAACGACTGTGTTCTTAGCAGCTGAAAGACCTTTTTCACTTAAAACCTTGTTTCCAGATGTATTCTGGGTGGTGGAGGAGGCTAAAAACCTAACCTTCAAATAAAGAAGCACTTCCCGGACTTTTAAAAGTTATAAAACTCAGTTGTGTTTGATGGTACTTTACAATGTCCTAAAAAACAACATTTGTGTGTAATAGAGCTCTATCTGTAGCCTTCAGGCCAGGTATATAAACACCACTGTCATTCAGAGTTCCGATTCCTTCGAGGAACTGAGCACACCACTAGTCCCGCCCCTCAAGGCACCCCTAGAGTCACCAGCTTTAGTAATAACGAAAAAATGAAGTGGAAAAGAGAGAATCAGGAAGTTGCCCAATTAAAAAAATAATAAAATCATAAGGAACAACAACTGAATCAAACTTCTCCCTGAGATTCAGAAGAGAAATCAACCAGAGACATTGGTTTGTAATGTAAATGTAAAACCAACATGGCTTTGTAACCCAGAGCAGATTTCCAGCTAGAGGAACGATGGCATATGGTATTTCACACACAAAAGGTAATTAAGAACTGCCTTGGAAAAAGAGCATTTGTAGCCACCTCATCAGTGACCTAGCAGGCTGGTTTCTATCAGTTACTATTCATTACTGTCAGTAAGAACAAAACAGGGTATGATTAATGTGGTCCAGTGCAATGAATTGCAACAGAGGATGACACCTCAAAAAAAAAAAAAAAATGAAGTTCAGGAAAAAAAATACCATCATTTACTAAGGCTGGAAATTCTATTTGCATTTCGTACCAAGTATTATTATAATTAGTATTATTACTAACGAAGTAATGAGCACTTAAACATTGCCTAATACTAGCCTCTGTGTTATGTTTGCATTAGCTTATTGAGTCCTCTAGAAATTCAATGAAATAGATGTTACTGTTATCCCTAATCTACAGATAAGGAGACAGGCTTCAAGAGGTCAGATAGCTTGCCCAGTTAGGAGGTGCGAGAGCCAGAATATGCACCCAAACCTGAGTGACTCCTGAGGTCCGCTCCGAATTCTGGTTCTATGCTATTCCACCACCCATTCTGCTTATGTTTCAAATTTTGCTACTAGACTTTCAGTCCAATCCAATATAACTGTATCACAGCTCTCTAATTGAAATACAGTGCAAACTACATGTGGTGACCTCATATCTTCTGAGTGGCCCCATCCAAAAAAGGGAAGACAGATAGGTGACGTGAATTTTAATAATATATTTTTACTTAGGCCAATATAGGTGTTTGAGTACACCTAATATGAAAATATTATGAGTCATTTTACATTCTCTTGCCATGACACATCTGAATCAGATGAGTATTTTTTACACTTAACAGCACATCTCAATTCAGACACTAAGATTTCATCGAAAAATACATAAGCTATATTTAGTATCAAAATTTCTCGTTGGAAAAAGCAGGTTCATATACCCATGTTGTTTCAAATATGCTTAACAGGTTTCCAACACTTAAATTGAGTATTAAAATTAAGCTAAATTAATTAAAATTAGGGGCGCCTGGGGGGCTCAATCGGTTAAGTGTCTGACTTCAGCTCAGGTCATGATCTCACGGTTTGTGGGTTCAAGCCCCACATCAGGTTCTGTGCAGACAGCTCAGAGCCTGGAGCCTGCTTTGGATTCTGTGTCTCTTTCTCTCTCACCTTCCCCTGCTCAGTATCTGTGTGTGTGTCTCTCTCAAAAGTAAATTTTTTTAAATTTAATAAAATATTAATTAAAGTTAAATAAATTGCAGTTTCAGTTCCTTCGCTGCAGTAGCCACATTTCAAGTGTTGAATAGCCAAGCGTGGCTAGTGACTAGTAGATATTGACAACTCAAGTCGATAACCTATTCTCACATGCTAGGTATTGGAGTAATCTGAGGAAGTGATAAATGGCACTAGTGAATAGAAAAAGGAAAAATAGACACTGGGACCCAGGCCTAACTTTTAATGTTCAAAATTGTATGGTCTCAGGCAAGGCATTTAACTTCTCCAGACCTCTCTTTTTCACTAGGCAAAATCAGGTCAAAATCCTCTTCTATCTCTCTCCTGAAGTGTTCGCTAAAGTAAGATATCTTTGAAAGGAGTCAAACTCCTAATCGCTATGTCAATATAAGATCCTATGATCATGCTATCTGCTTTCTGCGATTAGCCCTGGGGGGTGCATGTTAGCGTCAGCCCAAGCCAGATCAGCACAAGCAATCATTAGGGTTAGGAAAAGGCCAGGAGAGCGAGCAAGCGTTGGGGTACTGCAAGTTGGATTCACACATGACAATTTCTGTATTATTATCTCCTTAAGGTTAGGGGCCATCACAAAGTAGGGACTCAATAAACATTTGTTGAGTTCATGAATAAATAATGGCATGCATGAATAGATCGCTAAACCAGTCTGCTTGGTTTAAATATCAGGTTTATCTTAATCTGGTTGCCTAGGAATCTAAATGTGTGTCTAAAGTACTTACATTTTTCCCACCACACACGTAATGTCTATTTACACAGATGGCTCCCCATGGATAGTCCTTTACAACGTGGCTGTACATCATCATCTCCAAGGGTACCATGACTGGAGGTGGCCCCAGCCCGCTCACCTGAAACGTGAGAGCATTACTTCCTTCCTAGAATAAAGGCTGGCAAAATATGTTCTCTAGTAGACTAACAGGTGTTAGCCAAAAAAGCTAATGCCATGGCCAAGTAAGTCTTGCAAAAGCAAGGCTAGTCAAATTTCTTAACTTCAGAAATTCTGAGAGATTTTAAGGTTCTAAAATGCATTGAGAATCACTAAGTGGAAGAATCTAGTCTATGGAATTTAGCAATTTCATTTGACCGGGAAACACTTTCTCTTTAAGCAATCTTACGGGACTGTGAACCCAAGAAATGGACATGGAAAATGTTGTTCTAGAGAAGAATGAATGCATTGAAATGGGGCGGAAGGGGTGAGGGGGTGGGGAGGATATAAACTTATTGACACAAACTGGTGGAGCCAAAAGAGAGAAACGCCAGAGATTTACTCTTACCAGGAATGGATCTCTGGTGTAGAGCACAGCTGAGTTCTGGAGCTGGAACCCAGTGATCAGTGACCTCCTGCCTCGGCATCTCCACTTACCATGTAGGCTGCATTCCCAGCCTTGCCAGGGTGGCCCTGGTCGCTCTGAGACACATCCTTCCAGGTTGAAGCCCAGGGAATTGAGTGCCTCTTCCTACTTGCTCAAGCAAAAGCCCCAAGATGCCTCTAGTTGAGCCTAATTAGCTTGGCTTATGTGTGCCCCCACCAACCCAACCACTGTGGCTGGAGGACAAAAATCCTCCAAGTGGCCAGGCTAAGTCAGGCACCCCACCACTGCAATTCAGCATAGAATGAATACCTCCCAAAGCACAAGGCCGAGAGTAGAGTTCAGGATGAGTCCTGAGGGGAGACTGGGGTACTTCTATTAGAAGGGAAAATAGATGTTGGGTGGCTGAAGTGACAAATCCCCAGTACAAAGAGGAATTGCCCAAGATTTCTAAATGGAAGTAGCTTTCTAGTTGGTTTGGGTAATGTCCCCTTGTATTAGGAGTTGATTAAAAATCCTAAGGTAACACAGACCCTGAAGAGGAGATAAAGTCTTCAGAGCTTGATCCTTGTGGCTATCGTCTTATCAAAAAGGACAGGCGAGTGCCATTGATCTCCAATTATTCTTCTAAATGTTAACCCCTATTCCCCAAGACAAAAGAATAATCAAAGAAAGCCAAATATATACGGATTTCCTTCTTGACAAATTCCAAGACGAAGTGTCCGGTCCTGTAATCTACAACAAGGAGTGTGTGATTTCACTGCAGGGATTTCCCTATCATTCATTCACTATCACACATTTTAGCGCTGCGCTGTGAAAACTTTTCAAAATAACAGGTGATCATGTCCTCAACCTGCATTAAATCTCCATCTCCGTCTGCCATACTAGGAAACCTCTGGGTTTGTGCTATCAGAGTGGCTGTGACGCACTTGAAATGTAGCTTGGGAGGACTGAAAATTGCTCAAGGTGTAAAACCCACAAGAGAGTCCAAAGGCTTATTACAAAGAAGGTAAAAATGTCTCACTAATAATTTGAATATTGGTTACATGTTGAAATGATAGTACAGTGAAACCTTAGATTGTAACCTGTTCAGAGAGTGTTCTCTGAGATGAGCAAACATTTCTAATAAATTTTAAGTTGATAAACAAGTGAGGTCTTGCAATGTGAGTAGTACATGATGCCGAGTGTCACATGATCACAGATGAGCCAATGGTTCTTGAAATTCACTTTGATATACACATGCTTTGGATTACAAGCCTGTTTCCAGAACAAATTATGCTCACAAACCAAGGTTTTATTGTACTTGGGATATATTGGGTTAAACAAAATATATTATGAAAATATATTACATCAAATATGTTAACATTGATTTCACCTGTTTCTTTTGCTTTTCAAAAATGTGGCTACTAGAAAAGTTAAAATTACATATATAGGCTTCATTATATTTCCCTTCAACAACATTGACCTAAGTCATCTCTACACACGGCAAATACATTACACTATGAATACTTTACAAGTATGGTGACAAATACCAGAAGAAATGGATGAAACAGTTAAACACAAGGGCCTCTAGAAGCAGGGATGACAATTTTCATGTGAAGCCTTTTCAGTACAATCTAAGTCATCTTTAACTATGTCCATGCATCACTTTAATTTTTAAAATCTAGGAGATAGCAAAATAATAATTAAGCAGTTGAGGGAGACTTCACTGAGACATTTTGGAGACAGAGTTTATAACTGCTTCATTTTTGCTTTTTTTTTTCCAATTCAGTACCTGTGTTTCTTAACCAAAAATATGCTTCAGAATCACCTGTGGCATTTTAGGGAAGATGCTTAAGCCCAGGAACCAATCTAGATATGTTAAGTATGTTAAGTTTTCCACCAAAGGTTCTTGATGATTCTGTCTCTCACATCTAGATAAGAATTTCAGGCATAGAATTCTGGGACCTGATGGCAAGTGTTATAACAGGACCAAAACTCTGTTTATTGGGAAAAATCATGGCCCAATGGGTAGATATCCCATAGGTAAGAGATCCACTTTCCCTTGGAAAGGGAGCCATCTTAAAACCAGGAGTATCCTTATTAAACTAGTCAGCTCTGCCTGTGAGAATACATGATCACTCTACATACTACGGCTTTGTACTTCCTGTTTCCACAGAACAGCTACGAAGCAGGTATTTGTCAGGGTGTTGCCTCAAACGTACCATCACTCAGCACATGCCCAAATCCCAATTCAGGGGAAATATTTATGGAAGATTTCCTGAGGGATACAGAATCTGGCCCTTCCTCTAGACCAGTGCTTCTCAGAAATTGGTCCAGAGACTATCTGCATTGGAAGTAGCTGATACAAAATATAGATTCTCTTCTTCCATGCCTTGGGTGGGGGTGCATTTTCCAGTCTCCTTTGAAGTTTAGCATGACCTGGTGACTTGCTCTGACAATGAAACGGGGTTCAGAAGTGACATGCTTGCCTTTCTGGTGGGAGCATTAGAAGCAAATATGTAATTTGTCCCAATCTATTTTCTGCCTTCAAAATCATGGCAGCATGGAGATGGAGCCTCCCTTAGCCTGGATCCTGAATGCAGAATCCAGAGAGCAGAGCCACCCTCGCCCCCAAACCCCCACCTACCTCCCTAGCTGACCCACAATGGTCACGAAGCATGAGCAAGAAATACACCTTTGTTGTTTTACCCCCCATGGTATTGGAGCTGTTTGTTTCTGCAGCATAATCTGCCTTATCCTCACATATGGTGGAAGCAGGAAGGCCTGACAACTTTGACTTTCAACCAACTGTTGGGTGAATCTTATGCACAGAGAAGTTTGAAAACCACTGCATGGGTGTGCTATCATCTCTTCTAGACTTAGGCAAGGACAACAGAGAAATGACTGTCTAAGCTATATGTTTGGCTCCCTTAGAAATTATTTTGTTGCTTGATGCTGTGCCAATGACCTTCAGGGGGATGCAAGTATAGGGCAAAGTCCAGCTAATTGATTGCATTTCTTTTTTTGATGTTGTTTAACATTTATATACTTTTGAGAGACAGAGCATGAGCAGGGCAGGGGCTGAGAGAGAGGGAAACACAGAATCTGAAGCAGGCTCCAGGCTCTAAGCTGTCAGAGCAGGGCCTGACAAGGGGCTCAAACCCAAACTGTGAAATCCTGACCAGAGCCAAAGTTGGACGCTTAACCAACTGAGCCACCCAGGTGCCCCTAATTGATTGTCTTTCTTAAGGATGTTGTGAAAGACCTTCGTCCTTCACCTGTAGTGTCCTCTTGGTGATGGCCCAGATGGAAAAAGTCTTTGTGGTGTCATTACCAAATACCGTTTGGTTTCTCCTGGATCATTAACATGCCTCTAATCTAATGGTTACTGAGAAGTAGGGCATTGATCCTACAAGGAGCCTCCAAGCCTCTTGCAATGTGCCAGACCTCATAGCATTCACTGTGTGGGTCAATTTCACGTCCTCATTTATTCTTCTGAACTGATTTCCCCCTTCCCACCAAGTTTCAGACTCACTCACTTTTATTTTATTTTGAATTATGTATTTTTTGCAAGCTGCTTTAAATTCTTTTCGGGAGAAGGTAGCACATGAATTAAAATATATAGGACATGCGAGCATGTATGCATAAATAACAGGCCCTTATTTCCAGAGCTATAATAATGAACCTCAACTCGTTTTTTAATGATGCAAGGAAAGGAGGAAAGGAAAAAGAAGGAAGAGAATGGAGACAGAGTTGGGGTCAGATGTAATGCCATGAACACTCCACAGTATTTGAATTCTGGCTCCTACTTAATAGGCAGCAGAGGAAAGCAACTTTATCTTCAAGATAAATGTTATAAATTGCATGTAATGAAATAAGGTCTTATTTTCCCACCTTTTGATTTCTTATTTTTAAGATATACAGTCCTGTGTCAGGCAAAATATCTAGACTTATGGCACACAATTCTATTCAGCTTGTAGAACAAACTCAGTGGCACAGTCGATTTTTATTTTAATTATTTGTATAGAGTGGAAAAGAATGGCCTGATTTATTACTGAGTTGGACTCCGATGGCAATATTATTATAGTTGCAACAGATGAATAAAACAATATATCTCTGAAAGCCATAAAACAACCAGCTACATGTCAGAGAAAATTGTTCTCCAAAACAACGGCAAAAAAATAAAAATAAAAAGTCAAGGGAAACAGTGGGCTCCTTAGCCTCCCAAATCCAGTCCAAAGAAAACAGGACTCCCGCAGACCAAGGAAAACTCATTTCACCAAACTTACTTTCCATCTACCCACGGAAATTAAAAGTTCTCTGAAATAATTTATAAAACTATCTCTGGCATTGATGTGTTTATTCCATTTGAACCTGCTTAAAAAAAATTGGTAGACACACATGATCATTGTTGTCCCGTAACCCAAAGTTTAATGTGCTGATGCAGCCTTCAAGCTGCAAGCTGCAGGATTAAGTTGATCAGAACTATGTGTTATGATGACATTTTAATGCCTGATCAGAAAAGAACGGTTCTTTGCAATTTGCTTTGAAGGGGGAAGGAAGAGGGAGGGGCAGAAACGGAAGGAGGGTTTTTACATTCTTTCTTGCTTATCTACGGCAAGCATGCCATCCCTGCGCAGGCTGAGGACAATGAGAAGTGACTGCGGAGGGTGGATGGGAGTCAAGTCCGGCCCCCAGTGTCTCTCCTGTGGATTAAGTGAGCCTACCCTGTGCTGATTGCCAGGCCAGTGGGCAACTAGGGCTTTCTCCCTGCTCTGCTGTCCAGAGATGCTGATGTTGATTTTCTGATATGGTTCCTGCTTGTGTCTATTTCAAGAGCTGCCACACACCTCAAACTATGTAGCACTACCCTGTGAATGTGGAGTGTGTGTTTTCCAGAAACGGAGTTAAGCTCCTGGGCTCGAGCAGCAGAAAAGTTTGAATGAAAATCTGGTTCCACCTGCTTCTTGCAGTGTGTCCTTAGACAGGTTCTCTGACCTCTTTGAGCTTGGACTTTCCTCATCTGCTAAGTGGGGATATTCCTGCCTACCTCCCACCATTGTTGCGGGGACCAAATGCAATACACTTCACACAGCGCCTGGTTGACACTAATGACAACAGAAGCTCCCAGGTGTTATTTCCTATAAATACAATTCTTTAAGAAAATTTTTTTTCATGTTTACTTGGTTGTTTTGAGAGATAGAGCAAGAGCCCATGCACATGCAAGCAGGAGAGGAGCAGAGAGAGAAAGAGAGAATCCCAAGCAGACTCTGCACTGTCAATACAGAGCCTGATGTGGGGCGTGAACTCAAAAACCATGAGATCATGACCTGAGCCGAAATCAAGAATCAGATGCTTAATCAACTGAGCCACCCAGGTGTCCCTCTATTAATACAATTCTTTTCAAATTGCACCTGCCACTTGCTAATCCAATGGCCAGTTCCCAAATTTCTCATCAGGTCTGGGTTAGGTTATAAGAGAATTCTTTGAAAGTATGTCTTCCTTTTTTTGTTTGTTTGTTTGTTGTATTGTTTGTTGTTGTTTTTCTTGTTATTGTTTTGAGAGAGAGAAAAAAAAAAAGCACGTGAGCAGGGGAGGAGCAGAGAGAGAGGGAAAGACAGAATCCCAAGCAGGCTCCATGCCCCAGGGTAGAGCCTGACACGGGGCTCAATCCCACAACCATGAGATCATGACCTGAGCCAAAAATCAAGAGTTGGATGCTTAACCAAATGAGCCACCCAGGCACCCCTGAAAAGTATGCCCTTCAAAGTAAGTACTAAGGCATCTTCATTCAGAGACAATAAAACACTTGGGGAGGAAAGGAGAAGTGTAAATGCTCTAGGTCTAAAAATACAAACGTGCTCACAACTCCTCCCCCCTCCCCCAGACGCTGTCAAAACATCAAAGCTTTTTCTCTTGTGGGCAGCAAATCTTAAAAGTTGCTTTGTAAAATAATAACCACCACTAGTAACATTTGTAATGCATAACCACCACTAGTAATATTTGTAACGCACTTACTGTGTGCCCAGCACCGTACTAAGACCTTTCCGTGCAGCAGCTCACCTAACCATCAGAACAACACTATATAGCCGTTACTAACTGCATTCCCATTTGACGAAGAAATTGGCTCAGAGAGCTTAAGCAACCTGCTCACACTGGGGCGGAGGGGTGGGGGAGGGGAGTGGGCAGTGATGGAGCAAGAATTCAAAGCCACGTCAGTCTAATGCCACAGCACAAGGTTTTAAGCAGTCTTTAGGGAAAATCCAAGATGGTGGTGCCCCATTCTGTTCGTTCCCCCCAGGTCCTTATTGCTCCCCACTAGTGGTGGGGATGCAGCACCCCTTCCCACTCACAGTGAAACAATTCCACTTCTAAGGAGCCCATTCTTTAGAGCACCATCCTTTTGAGAAGGGATGACTCCAAGGGTGGGAACTTCCAACTTTGCAGGAACACATTCTCTTCTCCATCACCAAGAATTCAATACACATGGTTCAGGTGCTGCAGTGATAGACCAAGTTATTAAAGAGATGGTCTCTGCTCTCAGGGAGTTCCCATTTTAAAACAAATGCACAGGGCCGCCTGGGTGGCTCAGTCGGTTGAGTGTCCGGCTTCAGCTCAGGTCATGATTTCTCGGTTTGTGGGTTCGGGCCCCACATCGGGCTCTATGCTGACACCTTGGAGCCTGGAGCATGCTTCAGATTCTGTGTCTCCCTCTCTGACCCTCCTCTGCTCGCTCTCTCTTCTCTCTCTCTCTCTCTCTCTCTCTCTCTCTCTCTCTCTCTCTCTCTCTCAAAAGTAAATAAAACATTGGGAAAAAAAATTTTAAGCACAAATGAAAAAGTCCCTGATTTAGAAATCCTCCCCCCTACTGCTGACTTAGAGAGAAACATACCACCCAGATCCACGTAAAGAAGATGCCCTCTTTTTTCTGAATGCTAATCTTCCATTGGCAGAAGTAATTAATTTTATAGCTAGAAAACCTCCAACCTGTCCCGACAAAAGACCTTGTCTCCAGCTCAAACTAGACAACAACCAAGGGATAATCAAAAGATCAAAACTATATGATTTAAATCTCTCTCCACTGTGAAAGCAGAGCATTCATGTTTATTTATTCCTTATTCAAAAAAAAGGATTCCATTTCTAACTCTAAAAGAATTCATGTTTTTTTTAGGCCATTGTTCTGATTTGGAGCAATTCATCACAGAGCGATAACATGCTGATGATGTGTTACACTAATACATCCTTACATTGGTAATGCTCTAATGATCTGGCAGGCTCCTAAATCACCAGAGAGCTGTCACTCCCATGATGTGTTACTCAGAGATACGGCTCTGATCGGAGAAAGGCACCCAGGAACTCAACAATGGAAGAGTTATATTTTTTGACTTCAGAATTTCTTGACTATAAATAATAACCTCTTTCATAGAGAATAGAAAACTCAGGCTGAAATCAAGAGAAGCAGCAAAATTTCTTATACTTTTAAATACACCAGAAATACAAAGATAAGCGTACATATTAGTGGAAGTCTTGGCTGTGCAGTGGAGAAGGTCACTGATAAGAAAATGATTTTTGAAGTATCAGTGAGGTGGCTGAATTTGTTTCTGAAAGGTAATCAGTTAGGTGCTTACAGACCCATTGATCACAGGTGTGAATTTCATCAATGCCCAAAAAATAAGCAGTGTTAAAACCCAACTCAAGGAGCGCCTGGGTGGCTCAGTCAGTTGAGCATCAGACTTCGGCTCAGGTCATGATCTCACCACTTGTGGGCTCAAGCCCCGTGTTGGGCTCTGTGCTGACAGCTCAGAGCCTGGAGCCTGCTTCGGATCTGTGTCTTTCCCTCTCTCTACCCCTCCCGTGCTCATGCTCTGTCTCTCTCTGTTTCTCAATAATAAATAAATGTTAAACAAAAAAAAATTAAAACAAAACAAAACCTGAGTCAAGAGAAAAAGAGAAAAGCGGAGAAAGGGTACCCTCTTCAACACTGTTGGCTGGAGAGTAAATTGATCTAATCTTTCAGAGGGCAGTTTGGCAATATTTATCAGAATTTAAAGCATGTGTACTCTGGGCCCAGCAAGTTCATTTCTAAAAAAATCTATCCTGCAGGCATTCACACACCAACAGAAGAATATTTGTGCACAAGAACATGCACCTCCAGCAACTACTGCAATTGAAAAAAAAAATGGAAACAACCTAAATATCCATCATGTCAGGTGCTCCAATACATCAGTGTATATTCGTTCTATGAAGTTAATACATTAAAAATTATGGTGTGGATCAATGGCTTTGAAAGGGTTGCAGAGAATTATAGAGTTGTGGCTGTCAATTTCTATGTGCCCCAAATCACTTGGGGAGCTAATGAAGTACTAGAAGACCAGGCTCACTTGAGGTAGAATAAAGCCTGGACCTCTGTATTCTCATCCAGCTTTCTATGCAAGGCATCAGAGAACCAGGCTCCCTACCCTAGGCTCATCCAGAAAAGCTTCACCGTGTGTGTGTGTGTGTGTGTGTGTGTGTGTGTGTGCGCGCGCGCGTGTGGTGTGTTTCTTTACTTAGGATTCTACAAAAACAAAATTTTTTTAATAGGGTAGAACAGCTTTAAGCTAGTTTGAGAACAATTGCTATTCAAAGATAGCTCACATGATTGAGTTCTTATACTGTGCATTAGGGTCATTCTCATTTAATTCTTGTGACAACATAAAAGGTGGGTCATATTATTATTCCTCATTTGGCAAATTAATAAACAGAGGCACAGAGAAGGTAAGCAAATTCCTCAAGATCAACAGCACTAATAATTCTGGAGCTGATGTGAACCCAGACCTTTGTGATTTTAGGGCCTGAACACTCTGTTTTCTGACACCAGTGTGTATATAAACCCACATAGCTGTTGACATGGAAACAGTTCCACAATGTATTAGGCATTTAAAAAGCAGGTTAATAAACAGCATGTGTAAATAAATATCATTTCATTATATATCCATATAAAGGAATGGATTATTCCTTTATTACATGTATTGAAGGTAATAAATGTGTTACATGTATATACCAGGGTGGGGGTTGGGATGGAGCTATATCCAAATTGAATAAAATGAGAAGTATGGGTA
>NC_043715.1:29732050-29738322 GCF_006229205.1 Suricata suricatta | reverse complement strand
GTATCATACAAGTAACTTCATGGCACTAAAAATCCTCCATACTCAGACTATTCATCCCACCCTCCTCCTTAACCCCTGGCAACCACTGATATTTCTCCTATCTCTAGAGTTGTAACTGTCTCCATATCTCTTCTAGAATGTCATATAGTCGGAGTCATCAAAAGGTGTCCTTCTCAGATTAGCTTCTTTCACTTACTGTGCATTTAATTTTTCTCCATGTCTCTTCCTGATTTGATAGCTGATTGCTTTTTAGCACTGAATAATATTCCATTGCCTGGATGTACCACACATAGTCTATGCATTCACCTACTGAAAGACATCTTGGGTGCTTCTAAGTTTTGGCAATTATGAATAAGGTTGCTATAAACATCCATATGCTGGTGTTCATGTGACCCTAAACTTTTAACTCCTTTGGGTAAATACCAAGAAGCATGATTGGTAGATTGTATGTTAAGAGTATCTTAGGGGCACCTCGGTGGCTCAGTCGGTTAAGTGTCCGACTTCAGCTCAGGTCATGATCTCACGGTTCATGAATTTGAACCCCACATCAGGCTCTGTGCTGACAGTTCAGAGCCTGGAGCCTACTCCAGATTCTGTGTCTCCCTCTCTCTGCCCCTCCCTTGCTCATTCTCTGTGTTTCTCTAAGATAAATAAACATTTAAAAAAAACAAACAAAAAAAAGAATATCTTAAATTTTTGAAGAAGCCACCAAACTGTCTTCCAAAGTGGCTGCACCATTTTGCATTCCCAGCAACAGTGAATGAGAGTTCTTGTTGCTTCACATCGTGGCCAGTATTTGGTGTTGAGGGTGTTCTGGATTTGGGCTATTTTGATAGGTGTGTGGTGGTATCTCATTGTTGTTTTAATTTGTGCTTCCTTGCAAAGCATCTCTTCATATGCTTATTTGCCACCTGTATATCTTCTCTGCTGGGATGTCTCTCAAGGTCTTCTGCCCATTTTTCATTGGGCTGTTTGTTTTCTTCTTGTTGAGTTTAAAGCATTCTCTGTGCCTTTTTGATAACAGCCATTTATCAGAGTTTATCAGATGTGTTTTGCAAATATTTTCTCCCAGTTTGTGGCTTGTCTTTCTATTCTTTTGACAGTGTCTTTGGCACAGCAGTTGGCAAAAAATTTCAATCACAAATTTGATATAGGCATGATTAAAGTGTCCTTGTCTTTGTTTGAACCATCTAGTGTGGATTAAACCAACCTAATGGTTATTTTTAGAATCTACAGATAGAACGGAATGAAACTCACTCACGGGACAAGTGACACAGACGAGGTGGCAGATGGTTCTTCTATCTTCATGGAGCTTACAAGTTCTCACTAGAATGAGAAAACATACATTCAAAGAAGAATCACAAGGGGCACCTGGGTGGCTCAGTTGGTTGAGCATTCAGCTCTTGATTTCAGCTCAGGTCATGATCTCACAGTTTGTGAGATAGAGCTTCAAGTCGGGCTCTGCACTGACAACAGAGCGCCTGCTTGGGATTCTCTCTCTTTCCTTCTTCTCCTCCCCCACTCTGTCTCTTTTGAGAGAGAGAGAGAGAGAGAGAGAGAGAGAGAGAGAGAGAGAGAGAGAGAAAAAGAAAGAAAGAAAGAAAGAAAGAAAGAAAGAAAGAAAGAAAGAAAGAAAGAAAGAAAGACTGACTTTGTGAAATGACACAACAGTTTATGAATCAATGTTAGCATACATGGTGTAGACTGAATTAAAGGAAAAGTAAGAAGTTCAGCAGAGTCTGAAATGGCCAAAAAGAAAAAGAAAACCATAGGGTTCTAAATGGGCTCTACAAAACTAATTTGCATTGGCCAACAACATAAGTAGAATTTCTATCTATAATTTCTGGGTCGTATTTCACAGAGTTGTCACATAGTATTGAGCCATCAGCCTGGCACAACGGCACCGCCAAATTTTGTTCAATGTGACTTTTTTTAATGGGTGCATAACTGAAAATACATCCTGTTGCAACTGTATCTGTCTGATGGACAGTTTAGTTGAGCAGGCAGGAAAACATAGAACATAGTCCAATCTGCTATGAACAGGATTAAAGTGTGAGGTCAGGGGTACCTGGGTGGCTCAGATGGCTAAGCATCCGACATTGGCTCTGGTCATAATCTCACAGTTCATGGGTTCAAGCCCTGAGTGGGGCTCTGTGCTGACAGTGCAGAGTCTGCTTGGGATTCTCTCTCTCTCTCTCTCTCTCTCTCTCTCTCTCTCTCTCTCTCTCTCTCTCTCTCTCTCTCTCTCCTCTCTCTCTCTCTCTCTCTCTCTCTCTCTCTCTCTCTCTCCACCTCTCTCCCACTCGTGCTTTTTGCTCTTTCTCTGTCCCTTTCAAAATAAATAAATAAACTTTTAAAAAGGGTGCAGTCAAATGGTCAAGAGCTTTCGAGTATTTAAGAGAATAGAGTCAAAGCAATAAACAATTCTATCGAAATAGCAGAGCGGTGTGAAAGGGTGACCACTAACTGCTTTGTAAACACTGGGAGACATTGTTACACTGTGGTAATGATTGCATTGTAATTATTCCTAATTTGTTTAAATGTTGTTTCTAGTTGCTTAATCACTCCAAGGGGTCTGCCAAAATTCTAATATTCAGAAGTGTGCCATGCATCCACAAAGTCTGGTAACCACTGATTTATGTCCTTTCCTGTCCTGTGTTTTGCCTCCTTTTATAGTTTTGCCTTCAGGACATAGCATTTTAATAATACTAAGCAAAAGCACTTTGGAATTTTACGATGACCTACAATTATTTAAGTTGAGAAGATACTTTTTTTAAAATAATTTTTCAGGGGCACCTGGGTGGCTCAGTCGTTTAAGTGTTCAACTTCCGCCTGGGTCGTTATCTCACGGTTTGTGGGTCCAATCCCCATGTCGGGCTCTGTGCTGACAGCTTGGAGCCTAGAGCCTGCTTCAGATTCTGTGTCTCCCTCTGTCTCTACCCTTCCCCCACTCATGCTTTGTTTCTCTCTCTCTCAAAAATAAATAAACATTAAAAAATTGTTTTGATAAATAAAATAACTTATTTTGAAATAAGTTAAAATTCACATGAAGTCACAAAAATTGTATTGTGTTCCCACGTACCCTTTACTCAGTCTCCCCCAGTGATTATATTACATATAAGACCATAGTATGCTGTCAAAGCCAAAAGATGATGTTGGCACATTACTATTGACTCAGGTTGTACTGTTTATTTGTAAATAGTGTTCTCCAAGTATATGGCTAGTCTGCAGAATGGTGAGTTAACAGGTTTTATGAAATAAATCAAGTCAATGTTGAATTTTTAACTTTGAAAAAGTTGAGCCATTTGGCTCTATGGGTTAACTCAATCAGCAAAGTGAATACGAAAGTTTGTTTTTGATGCCTGAAAATCAGAACGTAATGCTTTATTGAGTATCTAGTATATGCTAGGTATTGGACTAGTGAGTTAAAGGTACCAATAGTCCCTTCCTCCAGCTCACAGTCTAGACCGAACTAAGCCAGGAAATGGGCATTGCTAACACAATGTTGTGATAAAACTTAAGAATCACGTGGGAATACACGGGCTAGACATCTCAGCTGGCTTTGGGGGGCACCTGGGTGGCTCAGTCCATTAAGTGTGCAACCCTTTGATTTCAGCTCAGGTCATGATCTCACGGTTTGTGAGTTTGAGCCCTGCCTGGGGCTCCACACCAACAGTGTGGATCTTACTTGGGATTCTCTGTCTCCCTCTCTCTGCCCCTCCCCTGTTCCCACTTTCTCTCTCTCTCTCTCTCTCTCTCTCTCTCTCTCTCTCTCTCTCTCTCTCTCTTTCAAATAAATAAATGTAAAAAATATTAAGAAAATAAAATTTCAAAAAAAAAAAATAAGCTGAGTTTGGGAACTCACACAAGGTTTTCTGGAGGAAACCAAGACCTGAGATTACACAGGAGCTAGCCAGATATAGGGGGCTGGGGGACCAGGAAGATGTTTCAGGCAGAAGAAATAACCCGGGCTAAGACCCCGAGATGAGAAAGAGCATGATTCACCTAAAGAACAGACAGAAGGTCTGTGGCTGGAGCACAGCACAAGAGATGAGAGGATCCGCACACAGGAGGTCCATCAGCGGGATCCATAATTGCACTGCCCGGTACAGGCGCGGGTGGCCGGGCTGACAGGAAACGTGCTGTTAGCACAAAACATGCGCCGAATTTCAAAGACGTATAAAATAAAACAAACAAATAAAATATTAAAAATTCATTAAAATATTAAAATAAATAAAATATTAAACACTAGTTAAAATACTAAAATAAATAAATAAAACATTGAAAATAAATAAAAATAAAGTATCACAGTAATTTTTATGTCGTGTTCATGTTGAAATGAAAATATTTTGGACATACTGAGTTAAGTCAAATATATTTCCCAAATTAAATTCTCCTATTCTTTTTAGCTATCTATTGGAAATTTTAAGAGCACACCTGTGACTCACCTATTTCTATTGGACAGCATTGCACTAGAGGGCCAGGCAGGCCCTCCCAGGGAAAATGTTATTTAAACCAAGATACGTGGGGTAAGAATGAGTGGAATAAGAACAAAGGAAAGAGCCGACATTTGGGTCAAATAGAGAGGCAAACCAGAGTCCCAAATGCAGTGTCTTTTAGGTTAGGTTGAGAGAGTGTAGGTGATAGTGTAAACTTTAATCTGGGGGTAAAAGAATCATTTGATCATTCGATTCTACGCAGGGGACCGACATGATGGATTTTCAGCCAAGAGGACCCCCTCCGGTCAATCAAGAGAACGCGTGGATTAAGGGAGACAAGTTCGGAGTTGTTGAAGGATTTCTAGGCTAACTATCTTTTTATTGGCCCTATCCCCGATTTCTCAGGTTCAAGCAAAGTGTTCAAGCATGGGAGGACATTAAGGTGAGCTCACAGGCATATTTGGAAACTTTATTCAAAAAAAAAAAAACTTGGTACTGTAGCTCAATTTCTAAGCTTAAGTAATTAGAGATAAGGTCATTCCTGGATGTACTGGATGAAATTCAAAGCTAATTACAGATTCTGTTTTCCTTGGCACTGTGTATATCGAAGCAAGTGATCTCAAAAGGACCATTAAATCAACTTCCGCTGAATTCCAACTTCTCAATTCTCCATTGACCACAGAGATCAGAGCATAAGCATTGAGTGCCTTTCTAGTCTTGTCCAACAATTCCAGCCACTGGCCAGTTGAGTGACAAGTGAAGGATCCTGCTATCAGCCAATCAAATAGATCAGATGGCTACATGGAGGTGGGGAAAGAATCAGAGCAATACAACTGTCCATGTCCCCACATTGGCCATTGTTAGTGACATCTTTTAGGGGTGATTTTAACAACCAAGTCCTCAAGTATGCTTCTTTTCTAGGTTGATTTTGTTGCTGTTTATTCTTATTGGTTTATTTCTTGCTCCTGTTGTTTAGGTTTAGGTTTATCCTTGCCTTTTTCATTTAGTTTCCATCTTGGGATCATCTTGGGAACATTGTGGAGATGAAAACCGAGGTTTGGAGTTAGGTATATTATTTGTCTACTAGGGTCTTGTGGAATGAACACAAAATGAGTAAGGAAAGTAGCTTGTCTTTTTAAAAAAAAGGAATCTGCCTAGAAAGATCATGCAAATAGTATATGTAATAGTATAGATAATGCGAAGAGCATGCAAAATAGCAGAAAAGGAGTAAATCAAAAGGCACACACCAGCTGGCAGCCAGCCACATCAAGCCTGCGGATAGGTGTAGTGACTATAAAATATTTTCATTAGATGCCAGCATTTCAAAATTGGGACCTTATACTTCAAAATCTACATTTTGATCTTCTCTTGAAAACAAGAAGTTTTTGCCACACTGGACCTGTCGTGGCAATCCCTGGCAAGGGCAGGTTGGGGTAGCTCTTCCCCACAGTCTCTGCTCTGCCCCACTGCCTTACATCCAGCCTCTTTCATGTTATCTGCCAGGCCCCAGCGGACAGCTCAGTTAGCAACCTTTTTTTTTTTTACACAATTTATTTTTTTAACATATGCAATTATTTTCCGTCATTTACAATACAGTAGTTACAATGATACTCCAAACAGAAAAGCAAAGTAAAAAATCAAAACCCCCACTTCTATTTCATGTAATTAGACTTAGACAGAAATTAGGTTAGGTACCAACTAGTTAATCACCTAATTTCACAGATATCTGAAGTGGCAATTGTAATATAGCAGTTTATCTATGATACATTCAAGATACATGATACAATTTATTACTTGCCCATAAGCTACAACACAGCCTGCTTAATACCTTTC
>NC_043715.1:29723685-29731950 GCF_006229205.1 Suricata suricatta | reverse complement strand
ACATCCTTTGTTAGGTTTACTCCTAGGTATTTGATAGTTTTTCGTGCAATCATGAATGGGATCAGTTTCTTAATTTCTCTTTCGGCTGCTTCATTTTTGGTGTATAGGAATGCAACTGATTTCTGTACATTGATTTTGTATCCTGCAACTTTACTGAATTCATTAATCAGTTTTAGAAGGCTTCTGGTGGAGTCGATTGGGTTTTCCATGTAGAGTATCATGTCATCTGCGAAAAGTGAAAGTTTGACTTCTTCTTTGCCAATTCTGATGCCTTTTATTTCCTTTTGTTGTCTGATTGCTGATGCTCAGTTAGCAACCTTTACCACAACTGTGCAGAAATAAGGATACACCCCCTACTGTAAGAGCAATCACCTATGCAGAGAGTCATGGAATTGGAAAATGCTGTCTGTTTTCCTATATACATATTTTTGAAGGTTTCAGAACAAGAATGTATTCACGTTTTATTACTGTAATACTATAAAAGTGTTTATTAAGAAATTATCATTACAAACACATTACGCTGGAATCTCAACTCTGTTATTTGGCACTTAGCACAGCAGATGCTGCCTGGGAATAGTCAACATATCTTCTGTGAATAGACTCTCTGATATGTATAATGGCAAAGTGGCCAAACTGGAAGGTCATTCAAGACTAGAATGTATGAAGTGTTCGGCATCGTAGATCATATTGAAAGGGGGGGAAAATCAGTCTTACACCAGTCTATTAAATAAAAGTCTAATTAATCTATTAACAAAAGTCTTTTTGCTTTTGCTAATACATAAAATGAGCTAGACCAAGATTCCTACCTACTTAAGATGGGGCGATCTGGGCTAGTTGTGCTCTTTCCTGCCCCACAAGTAGGCATGGAAACACATGACCATCAACTGGGCAAACTCCAAAAACCCTCGTTCTTCTCCATACATGCTGTGGAGTAGAGTATGTTCAAATAAATAAATACCATTTAAGCAGATCAACCTGTCACAGTTGATGGCCCTGATAACTTTGATCTTCTGTGCTCATTCTCTACAAGAGAACTTTGACCCACATGTCATGAAAGAATTCTTTAATCAAGTTTCATTCCTAATTGCCCGTGAAAACTTGAAATAAGAGACGTGCTAGCATGTTTCAAAATTCTACAGAAAGCAATGACAGTCAGCTTAATAGTCAGCTAGAATACAGAAAATAAAAAGAAATCGCACTTGCTCTCACTCACTGATATGTAAGGAAAAAGGTAACGTATAAATAACAATTTTTGAATCAATGGGAACTGCAATTATTTACCCATATTTTCAATTTGTGACTATGTTGTAGGCAAACCGGATTTGCTTAAAAGATTTTTAAAAGAATTCCCTTCATTTTAAAGGAAGTTTGGATGAGATGAATCACTTAGTCTTCCCAGCTCCGGGATCCCATGTTTTATGACAGTAAATTCACTCAAACAGCTGTTGTTTTTTAAATAACTAATTAGCACTACCATAGCTGGCTAATAAAGTTAATTGGGAGGGGGAAAAAACAGCAATGAACTATTTCAATGCATATGATGATTTCTTTATAATGCATTATCTATAGGGGTGGCTCAGTTGGCTAAGCATCGGACTCTTGATTTTGGCTCAGGTCATGATCTCAATGTTTGTGAGTTCGAGCCCTACGTTGGGCTCTATGCTGACAGTGCAGAGCCTACTTTAGGTTCTCTCTGCTTCTCTCTCTGCCCCTCATGCATGCTCTCTCTCTCAAAATAAATAAAGAAGCTTAAAACATTTTTAAGAGGATGCTTACAAATATGTGTCTGAGGCCTCCCACTTACTCCCCATACATTGGTTTATTACTCAGCTGTTTGCATGGTTCCTTTGACAGTGTGTCACTTTCATACCTAATAGCTAAACAGGATTGATATGATACCAAACAAATGCCTTTCTGTTCGGGAGAATTTATACTCGGGAAAATATGTTTCCCCTAGGAAGCTCCACTTATCCGTCACAATGAGTCATGAGGACAGGTTACAAGGCAGCCCCCAGAGAGAGGGTCTGCTCATCTGCTTTGATTGGTTGGGCTCTCGGCTCTGAAAATACACCTACAAATGAAGCGTGTAGATTATCTTCTCAAAGTCGTCTTCATTTTGTTCATTTCAGTGGCAGAAGAGTAAGGCAGTGTTTAGACCCAAAGCATTTTCCAAATGGAACATGCAAGTTGGGATTTTAAACATTTACCAAGAAGGCATACTTTGAGTCCAGTCATATTATTTTAAACAGAAACATTGTTTGGCCAGAAATTACTTCGGGATAGAGTCGATTCCAACGTTCACTGTGGCTACAAAAAGGATTCTATTTTGGCCAGCAAATACTTCCAAAACAACAATTCTAGCCATCCATGGGAAAGGAGTGAGTGCCCCCTGGTGAAAATGTGGGAAACGTTTCCATATGTTATTTTTGGCTGGCAATAAGGTGCAGATGTCTTCACAATAAAAATATACTTGCTAAGAGTGCTCGTCTCCTTGAGAAGAGTTGGCACCATTAGAAACGCTGGCTCTGCAGTGTGGCAAAGAGGCACAAAGAGAAGAGGGAAACCAAAGCAATCACCAGGACACAGTTAAGAGGGCGCGCACTGATATTATACAAGTTGAGGATCATGGGTGGCTCTTGTTTTATTTTTCTTTAATGTTTTATTTATTTTTAAGAGAGAGTGTGCATGTGTGTTTGGGGGAGGGGGGGGCAGAAGATGAGAAGCAGGCACTGTACTAAGCCTGATGCAGGGCTCATACTCAAGAACCATGAGACCATGACCTGAGTCGAAGTCAGATGCTCAGCCGACTAAGCCACCCAGGTGCCCCTCTTGTTTTATTTTTTATACCTGTGTTGGATGATGTCTTTCTGCATTCTCCAAACCCATTCTCCCCCCATCTTCACCTTGCTGTGTTCTGGGACGCTGACTTTGAGAGACTATGTTAACACATTCCCTTGCCCTCTGGCTTCTGATGGGCTCAACCAAGGGAAGACACCTGCAGGTGATCTGAGTGTGAGAGGAGTAACATTGGAGTATTTATTTCCAGGGCTTTCTCCTTGCCAGTGTACGTTGGGAGGGATTATACCCCTCAACCTATAATCTTCGATCTGCTGAACAGCTGTCTCCTCTACCTATAACTTTCTAGGTTCTAGTGAGTTCTCCCTTCCAAACTCTTTTCTGTTACTGGCCTGAGAGCTTCAATATTCTTTGTTGGGCTTCCCCATCCCACCCACACCTCCAAATTGCCTTCAATAAGCTCTATCGCTGTACAAGTCCAAGTATACATAAGGTTACTAATAGTCTCAAATTCCAATTCCACCAGCTCTGATCACTGAGCCTGGAGTTCGAGCAGAAAGAAGAATCATATCGTGGGACCCTTGTTTTCAGGGCCTCACTTCACTGCCCTGTGCCCCAGCAGTTTAGTTAGCAGCTGCCACCCTTGTAACCCACGCTGCTGGCATCAACTGCATCTGCATTCTGAAAGGGGAAAAGAAAGGCCCTGTGGACATTCAGGCTTCACCTGCCTCATCAGGATGAAAGGAGAACAGTCATCCTGTCAGGAGGAATCTAAAAAATTAAGCAAAGAGTGGACTGGTTCCGTAGGCCTAGAGTTGGCAGGACGGGGCACTTGGCAAAGTGCAAGAACAGAAGGGAGGCCTGCCGGGTCAGCTCTTGGGGTGTCCAGTCCCCAGTCCAGAGGTCTGCTTTTGGCAAGAGAACACTGATGTTGTTAGACCTTGCCAGTTACACCTGTCTTCCAAACATCCAGACTCCCTTCCTGAATCTATTTTGAAACTGTCATCCAAGATTTGCCTACATACTTGTTTTTTTTATATTTTTAAGGTTTATTTATTTATTTTGAGAGAGAGAGCATAAGCCGGGAGGGGCAGATAGAGAGGGAGAGAGAGAATCCCAAGCAGGCTCCACACCATCAGTGCAGAGCCTGTGCAGGACTCAAATCCATGATCCATGAGATCATGACCTGAGCTGAGATCAAGAGATAGTCGCTTAGCCAACTGATCCACCCGGATCAGTTGCCTATATATTTGATGCCATAAATGGGAACAGTATGGATTTAGGGCCCAAAGCTGGGCTCAACTCCCAGATCCACTCCAATCTTACTATGTGACCAGTGGCTATTTCACTTAAATTTTCTAAGCCTGACTGTCCTCAACTGTCAAATGTAGATGGTAGTACTTATAACATAGAGTGGTCTTAAATGAAATCACTTATATGCACAGAGTTAACATCAATGAATATGATTTTACATCTTCCCTTTAACTTTCTGAGATAGTGTAGGGTTCCACATCTCCACTGAAATTCAATAATTAGATCAGCATGAGGAAAACTGCTGGGACCTCACACGGAGATTGAATTGTTCTGCATCAAGGAAGGTCCTCCTTGCTTCCTTTCACATCTGCTCAGGGTTGATACACTAGGGGTAATAAAATTAATGATAAGAGCTAATTATCAAAGACTCATTACACAACAAGCACTGTGCTAAGACTTTTAAAAATTTTATGTTTATCAGAGATATAAAATGTACCTACTGAAACAGTCGGAGTTGTACAGGTTTTATACAAAACTCAGCAACTCCCTACTTCTTGCTCCACTCCTGTCTTTCCCAGAGGCCACCAATGACAAGTTTCTGGAGAGATTATTTGGTATTTACCTTCATATCTCTAAACAACATATTATTATCACATCTTTAGTTTTCAGTCTTTGACACTATCTACTGACCTCCTTCTTTGGATAATGAAAGAGCTTTTATTTGTTCCCCCGCCCCTCACCATGCTCTTCCCAGTGCAACTTTCCATTCCCCAACTTCCCAATATAACTATTTGGTAATTTTGCTAGATCAATATTCAGTGCTGACATTAAGACTATGCAAGCAAACGCCATTCACAGCTGAGTCATGAGCAAGCTAATAATTATGTTTCCTTCCCATACAAATTTTCGTTTCCCTGCAGATTATTGTCTTGTTTCCTTATTTGTTTTGTTTTCTGTGAACCTACCACTCATTCAACTCTAAATGCTTTGTCTTTTGTTTTAACCATTTTTCAAAATATTTAGATGATGAGATATTCTATCAATCTGCTATTCTTGGGGAAATCTTTCCCAGGGGCCTCTGTTATGCTCCAACCAGAATCGGTTTGCCTCTACGCCTGGTCCATAGTTGTCTCTTGCAATCCCCCTTCAACATCTTCCTGTGGATTCGCTTTGCCTCGCTTGTGTGCTGGACCTCCTCCTCTTTCCTGAATCCCATGTCTTCCTCTTTATTGGTTTATTCCTTCATTTGGGTGGAAGGATACCTTCCAGCAGCTTCCTAAGAAAGGAAACACAGGAGCTAAAATCGTTTAAACATTGTTTACCAAAAAACATCTGTATTCCACTCCCATACTTGATTGATAGATAGGCTATTGTGTACAATTCCAAGGAGGAACAAAGTTACTTCAAATTCTGAAGGTATTTCTCCATTGTCTCCCAGCATCCAGTATGGCTATTGAGAAGCTTGAAACCATTCTGATTCCAGCCTTTGGTGGGTGACATGTTTCTCTCTCTCTCTCTCTCTCTCTCTCTCTCTCTCTCTCTCTCTCTCTCTCTCTCTCTCCCCCTCCCAGTGTTCTGACACATGTTGGTCTAGCATAGAACTACTTCCAACCACTATGCTGATAACTCAGTGGCTCTTTTCTAAGAATTCATTCCTCATTTCTGAGAAAAGTTCTTTAATTAAACCAACCCTCCATGTTGTCTTTCTGGAACCCCCATTGTTCAGACATTGCACTTCCAGGCCTGGCTCTCTAACTTTTCTTACTCTCTATCATATCTTTACCTTTTGGAAGATTTTCTTGGCTTAATCTTTTCCTTAGCCTTCATCTTCAAGCTCTCCTGTTGATTTTCTCATTTCTGTTCTCATTTTTAATTATCAAGGGCTCCATTGTGCTTTATAAATGTTCCTTTTTTAAAGCATCCTGTTCTTGATTTACGTATATAGTAATAAAAGGATTTTTCCCCTTAGTTTCATTTCCATGCATGGTTTCCATTTTTTTATCAGATTGTTTTGTCAGTGTCATTGCTTATTTTCATTGCTATCTTTCAGTGTTTAAGTTTTCTCGTGTCTGGTTGTCCAGTGGTCTGCTGTGTTTGAGAGTGAGGGGAGGGGCGCCTGGGTGGTTCAGTCAGTTAAGTGTCCAGCTTCAGATCAGGTCATGATCTCGCAGTTTGTGAGTTCAAGCCCGGCGTCAGGCTCTGTGCTAACAACTCAGAGCCTGGAGCCTGCTTCCAATTCTGTGTCTCCACCCCTCTCTGGCCCTCCCCAGATCATGCTCTGTCTCTCACTCAAAAATAAATAAACATTTTTTAAAAGTTTTTTTTTTTTTAAGTGAGGGAGAGAAAACAGATTAGTTCTGAGCAAGACACACTGACTTCACTAAGTGCTCTGACTGGACTGCTCCCTTGCAAAACAGCCACAAGACCATGTCAGATTCCCTCCCAAAAGACTCCTCTGTGGCCTAGGAAGGAAAAAGGCCTGACTGTGACTTCTGGAAGCTGAGTTAAGGGAGTGTTGGGGGTCTTAGCAGCCAGAATGCATTCATTCACTTAAACCTTGGTGTTTTTTTATTAGGGTAACCTCAACTTCAGGTATGACTGGGGTCCCCCAGTCTAGAGACCTTCTTCTGCTTTAACCTCTCCAAAGAATAAACATCTGGTCTTTTGTTGGGATGAAAGCAGGGCAGTGTTCTGGCTATATGCCCCTGGGGAGGGGATTTGAGGCTTGAACTGCACATACAGGCTTTCTACCAATCCTTCTGAACTCTGATCCTCTGCCTCCCCCATCCTCTACCCCTGATCTCAAGCCTTTGGATCTAAGGTGTAAATTGGGTTGATTTTCAGCTTTCCACACTCCAGGCTTGGGACTCTGTTTTCTCAGGCATGTGAAGTCACCTATCATTCTGTTTCTCTGTTGATGGCTTCAAACCTTAGTTACTGCTGTCTTTCCATTCATTTATCCAAAACAAAATACTTCTTTTTAGTGTGATTTTAGTGGTGTTGAGGATTGAATGAAAGTAAAGAGGTAAAATGCATGAATTCCAGGTACAATTTTACTCAGATGTTCTACACTAAGCAGTTAATATATATTGTTTCATTTAAGCCTTACAACCCCCGCCCTTTTAAGGAAGGTGCAATTATCATTCCCATTTCACAAATGTAGAAACCAAAGCTCAGAGAGATTCATTTACTCAAGGACACACAACCAATAGGAGACATAACTGGGATTTAAAGTCAAGTCTGTGTGACTCCAGGGCCTCATTTAATTATCATACTGATGTGTAATGCACAGAAATAATGTAGACTTAAAAAGAAAAGCATATGGGGTGCCTGGGTGACTCAGTTGGTTAAGCATCAGACTCCTTATTTGGTTTCAGGTCATGATCTCATGGTTTGTGAGTCTGATCTCATGGTTTGCATCAGGCTCTGCACTGACAGCACAGAGCCTGTTTAGAATCTCTCTCTCTCTGCCCTCTACTCACACTCTTTCTCTTTCAAAATAAACATTTTTTAAAGGGAGAAAAGCATATGATTGTGACTCTCAATGCTATAATCTAGCTTCCTCTGGTCATCACACATTTTATGAAGACTGGACTGGATTTGGATTAAAATGTGGGGTGCCTAGGAGGCTCAGTCTGTTAAGCATCTAACCCATGATTTAGACTCAAGTTCATGACTTCAAGTCCCATGCAGGTCTCTGCACTAACAGCTTGGAATTGTCTGTCTCCTTCTCTCTCTGCCTGTGCCCCACTAACTCTCTCTCTTTCAAAATAAATAAATAAACATTATTTTTAAATGCCTTGCAAGAGTATTTAGAGCATGATTTCTTGGACTCAGCTGAACAAGTGTTTGAAAGTTTCAATTATAATTGGCATCTTATTTTTTTAAATAGTTTATTATCAAATTGGTTTCCATACAATACCCAGTGCTCTTCCCCATAAGTGCCCTCCTCCATCACCACCACCTCTTCTCCCCCCGCTTCCCCTTCAAATCTCAGTTTGTTTTCAGTATTCAATAGTCTTTCAAGTTTTGCGTCCCTCTCACTCTCCAACTCTCTTTCCCTCTTCCCCTCCTCCTGGTCCTCCATTAGGGTTCTCCTGTTCTCCTGTTAGACCTATGAGTGCAAACATATGGGATCTGTCCTTCTCTGCCTGACTTATTTTGCTTAGCATGACACCCTCGAGGTCCATCCACTTTCCTACAAATGGCCATATG
>NC_043715.1:29699743-29723585 GCF_006229205.1 Suricata suricatta | reverse complement strand
TCATGTGCCTGTAGGCCATCTGGATGTCCTCTTTGGAGAAGTGTCTGTCCATGTCTTCTGCACATTTATTCACTGGGTTATTTGTTTTTTGAGTGTGGAGTTTGGTGAGTTCCTTATAGATTTTGGATACTAGCCCTTTATTGGATATGCCATTTGCAACTATCTTTTCCCATTCTGTCAGTTGCCTATTCGTTTTCTTGATTGTTTCCTTTGCCTTGCAGAAGCTTTTTATCTTGATGAAGTCCCAAGAGTTCAGTTTTGCTTTCATTTCCCTTGCCTTTGGGGATGTGTTGAGTAGGAAATTGTGGCGATTGAGGTCAAGGAGGTTCTTTCCTACTTTCTCCTTGAGGGTTTTGATGGTTTCCTGTCTCACATTCAGGTCCTTCAGCCATTTTGAGTTTATTTTTGTGTATGGTGTAAGAAAGCGGTCTACTTTCATTCTTCTGCATGTTGCTGTCCAGTTCTCCAAGCACCACATGCTAAAGAGGCAATCTTTTTTCCACCAGATACTCTTTCCTGCTTTGTCAAAAATTAACTGGCTGTACATTTTTGGGCCCAGTTCTGGGCTCTCTATTCTATTCCATTGGTCTATGTGTCTGTTTTTGTGCCAATACCATACTGTCTTGATGATGACAGCTTTGTAGTAGAGGCTAAAGTCTAGGATTGTGATGCCTCCTGTTTTGGTTTTCTTCTTCAATATTACTTTGGCTATTCAGGGTCTTTTGTGGTTCCATACGAATTTGAAAATAGTTTGTTCTAGCTTTGAGAAGAATGTTGGTGCAATTTTGATGGGGATTGCATTGAATGTGTAGATTGCTTTGGGTAGTAATGACATTTTCACAATGTTTATTCTTTCAATCCACAAATTTTCACTTTTTGCATATGACATGATACTCTACATGGAAAACCCAGCAGACTCTGCCAGAAGCCTTCTAGAACTGATCAATGAATTCATTAAAGTCACAGGGTACAAAATCAATGTACAGAAATCAGTTGCATTCCTATACACCAATAATGAAGCAGTGGAAAGAGAAATCAAGAAACTGATCCCATTCATGATTGCACAAAAAACCATAAAATACCTAGGAGTAAACCTAACCAAGGATGTAAAAGACCTATATGATGAAATCTATAGAAAACTTATGAAAGAGATATAATTGGCATCTTAGATATGATATTCGATTGTAATATCATGGCTAAACATTCTAAATAAAATGCTACAGAGGAAAGAAAACTGAAATTTGAGCTCTTTCTGTGAGCATTTTGATCAAAGGTAATAATTTCATCAGAGACACTTCAGCTGGTAAAATAAGACAGATGTAATATTTAAACATTTTATAATTTGAACACATGAAATTAAATTTTCTCTCACAGTCTCTAACCATCTCTGCTTTTCACCAAGCATTTGAGGAAGTGAGAGGCCTCTCCTTCTTTGGTGATGAGGGATCTATTTTGCATAGCACCACTGGCCTCTCTCTGCCCTCTGTCATCAGCCCTGACAAAGGGGGGGAGGGATGGGAGAAGAAACGAGAAATGTTCAGTCCCTGTTCTTCCTCTCTACTTCCTGTCTGTAGGCTGGTCATCTACTGGAAGCACCTTTCCTCACTGCTCTGGGTCCAGGTCTGCCTGTGACCAGTGTATATTAAGTGCTTGTATCTGTCAGGGTTCCACCGGAAGGAGATTTAGTGCCAGGAATGGGCTTATGTGGTTGTGGGAGCTAACTAGGAATGTCCAGCATTCACAGGGCAAACTGTCTGGGCATTCTGGCAACTCATAGGCAGGGGCTGATGTTACAGTCACAGACTTAATTGCCTCTTCCTCAGGGAAACCTGTCTTGCTCTGAAGTGCTTTCAACTGGTCAGATCTGACCCACCCAGATTATCCAGGACAACCTTCTTCATACAAAGTCCTCTGATTGCAGATGTTTATCACTTCTGCAGAATACCTTCACAGCAATACCTAGATTAGTGTTTGACAGAATAACTGTGTACTAAGGCCTACCTAGGTGGGCTGACCACCACCATGTTGTAAGTTCGTTACTCACTCAGACCTAGGTCACATTCTCAGAAAGCGTAGAGTAGTTGCTCAAGAAGTACTTATTTGAATAAATGCATAAATGTTGTTCTCTGACTACTCACCCTTCTCAATGTGTTTGGAACTCAGAATGCAAGAAAAGATAGAGTCCACTGTTCCCTCAAACTCACCCAGCCCTTTCCCCACTTCCAAGGCTGAGTCCAGTAGGTTCAAAAAGAGAATGGAAGGCTTGGGGGAGATCTTTTAATTTTTAGTTACATACAAAACATATTTTGAAAATGAAGTTTAAATTTGTCTTTGAGGGTAGCTGACTATTTGGATGTACTTTCACACTGATGTGATTAGATTAGAATGTTTATGAAACAAAATGGGCTCCTACAACACCAAGTATTGGCAAAGAGGTGGAGAAAACTAAACCCTCATGCATGCTGGGGAATATAAATTGGGCAACTTGGAAAACTGTTTGGTGATATCTACCAACCTCTGACTCAGCAACAGCAGAAACAGTAAGGTAGGCACCAGAGATTGTGATCCATTCCAGAGCCTGGCCACAATTTTCAGCAGCTCCTCCCAAAGGTGGAGTCTATTCCCCACCATCTTGAATTTGGGTCAGCCACGTGGCAGACATGATGGTGTGCTGCTTCCATAGCCAACACCTCAAGATATCCTGTGGCTCTTTCTTTCACCCTCTTGGAACACTCCTTTGGGATTGCCACACGAGAAAGCCAGGCCAGCCTACTGGAGGAGGAGAGCCAGGTGGAGGTGACATGAGACACCTCAAGCCAGCAGCCAACACTGGCTGCCAGATGAGAGAGGGATTGTCTTGAGCCCTCCACTCCAACTGGATACAGTAGCATGGTGAGCTTAGAAAGAACCTGGGGAGGAATGGCCAAGCCAATCTCACAGAACCATATGAAATAACACATCATTGTTGGTTTGTTGGGGTGGCTTTGTACCCAACAATACATAGTAGATATAAGCATGTTCCAGAATGTTTATAGCAGCCCTCTTCATAATAGTCCCAAACTGGAAACTACTCAAATGCCCATCATCAACTACTCAAATATCCATCACCAATGAATGAGTAAACAACTAGCAGGATAGTCACACAATAGAATACTATTCAGTAATGACAGTGAACAATCTAATCTACAAGGACACAGAAGAATTTGGACGGATCTCACACACAGAGTTGAATGAAAGAAGACAGAAACAAAGGGTGCACACACTGATGCTTTTATACAGAGTACAAAAATAGGTGCGAGTATTCAATGCTGTTGGAAATTAGAATAGTGGCTTCCCTTTTGGTGACTGGAAGAGAACACAGATGGATATGGGGTGTTAGGAATGTTCAGTTTCTCAATCTGGGTAGCAGAGAGATGGGTATATTTATTGTTTATAAAAGTTTGACAAACTGTATGGTTCAAGGGTATATACTTCCAGTTATAAGATGAATGGGGTTCAGGATCTAATATTCAGCATGATGATTATGGTTAATAATACTGTATTATAGAGGCACCTGGGTGGCTCAGTTGGTTAAGCATCCAACTTAAGCTCAGGTCATGATCTCACAGTTCATGAGTTCAAGCCCTGCATCAGGCTCTGTGCTGACAGCTCAAAGCCTGCTTGGGATTCTCTGTCTCTCCCTCTGTCTCTGTCCCTCCCCCACTTGTTCTCTCTCTCTTTCTCTCTCTCTCTCCTCTCTCTCTTTCTTTCCTCTCTCTCTCAAAATAAACAAACTTTTTTAAAAAAGGTATTATATACTTGAAAGTTGCTTAGAGAATAAATCTTAAATGTTATATGACCACAGAAAAAATGTGTAATTATATGAGGTAATAGATGTGTTAAGTAATTTTATAAAGGTAATCATTTTGCAACATATATGTGTATCAAATCATATATGTGTATCAAATCATCACCTTAGACTTACACAACATTATATGTCAATTATGTCTCAGTAAAGCTAGAAAAAATACAATTAAATAAATAAGTTCAATGAACTGTAGATTTATCTCAGGCGTACTTCTCTGTTTGTACGCAATACTTTAATAAAAAGTTAAGAATATGTATCTTGTAGATTACCTACAACATTAGGGCTGTTGAAAACAGGAACACACCCTTTGTGTCAAAGCATGGTTACACATGAATTCAGATTCTTCCAAAACAAATTTCTCAAATGTAGCTTAAAATTATTATGAGTTCTGGGACGCCTTTGTGGCTCAGTTGGTTAAGTGTCCAACTTCAGCTCAGGTCATGATCTCACAGTTCGTGGGTTAAAGCCCTGTGTCAGGCTCTGTGCTGACAGCTCAGCTTTGGATTCTGTCTCCCTCTCTCTGCCCCTTCTCCTGTCATTCCCTCTCTCAAAAATAAAATAGACATTAAAATTTTTTTAATTATTTTGAGTTCTGCTAGCTCTCAGTTCTACTTATCACTGCCTTAAAATTTAGATAAAATAGGGGCACCTGGGTGGATCAGTAGGTTAAGCCTCTGACTTTGGCTCAGGTCATAATCTCATGTTTGTGGGTTCAAGCCCCGCATTGGGCTCTGTGCTGACAGCTCAGAGCCTGGAGCCTGCTTCAGATTCTGTGTCTTTCTCTCTCTCTCTTTCTGCCCCTCCCCTGCTCACTCTCTGTCTCTCTCTGTATCAAAAATAAAATAAAACATTAACAACAAATTTTTAAAAAATTTAGATAAAATATTTCCTAAGGAAATATAAGGCCAAACCAAAAGTAAGAATTGGAGTCTTTCTAACCTTGAACGTCGCCTATAATGTCTTTGATAACGAATCAAGGGGCGCCTGGGTGGCTCAGTCGGTTGAGCGTCCAGGCTCAGGTCATGATCTCACAGTTCGTGGGTTCGAGCCTTGTGTCAGGCTCTGTGCTGACGGCTATCTCAGAGCCTGGAGCCCGCTTCAGATTCTGTGTCTCCCTCTCTCTCTGACCCTCTCCTGCTCATGCTGTCTCTCTGTGTCTCTCAAAAATAAATAAGAAACATAAAAATATTAAAAGAATCAAAATACTGTTCATGCAGTAGCATCCTACTACATCTGGAGTTCTCTGCCAGTCCCTGGGGGATACAGTGGTGAAGAAAATGGGCACTTTGCTCTCAGGTAACTTACATTCTAGCGGGGTCTACTCAGCTTAACCAGTAGCGGGGAACTCATAACTTCACAAGGAAACCTAGTCTACTCCCAGTAACTTTGATTGTTAGAAATGGCTTCCTGAGGGGCACCTGGGTGGCTCAGCTGGTTAAGCGTCCAGCTTCAGCTTGGGTCATGATCTCACGGTTTGTGGGTTCGAGCCTTGTGTCAGGCTCTGAGCTGACAGCTCAGAGCCTGGAGCCTGCTTCAGATTCTGTGTCTCCCTCTCTCTCTGACCCTCCTCTGCTTACGCTGTCTCTCTCTGTCTCTCAAAAATCAATTAAAAACATTTTTAAAAAATTTAAAAAAAAAGAAATAAATAAATGGCTTCCTTATTTAAGCCAAAATCCCTCTCCCTGTGACTCTCAGTTCAGTCTCTGGAGCAGCAGAACTCACCTCCCTTTCTCCTGAGCATCCCCTCCTCTGGATCAAACAGTTTGTGTCCCTTTCTCAGTCTCTTGTTTCATCCCATTTCAAGTACCCCACAGAAAGTGGCCACCCTCCTGGGACAAGCTTCAAATGGGCAAGATTTTTATTGAAGTGTTAGACTCAGAACCAGACACAATATTCCAGGTGAGACTTGATCTGGAGTTCCTTTCTCCAGCACCATTGACATTTTGGGTAGGATAGTTCTTTGCTGCAGGGGCCATCCTGTGCAAGGTAGAAGACGTCGCAGCCTCCCTGTGACAAGAACATTGCCAAATGTTCCCTAGTGGGGAGCAAAGTCACCCGCACTTGCAAACCACTGACTGACTGACCACAGCATGATCGCCGGGTTTGCAGGCTGGATGTTCTCTGTCCACCCCTCGGCCACCAAGCTGCCATCTTGCACGCATTTCTCAGGCACTAGCTACAAGTCTGCTCATTCTCATGCTGGACTACGTCGTCCGAACTAAATACCTACCTAAAATGAAATAAAATGTCAATTGCCCAGCGAAAACAAAAGTTGGGTTGTGCCCCCGCAAAATAGAAACTGTCTCTGTTTGCTCCTATAAAATAAAAGTCAGTAACTGTCTTTGGCATCTGTGTCTCTTTCAGAAGAGCAATGTGAGAGTAGCATCAAACAGACAAAACTGGAGGGTCTCTGACCAGATAAAAAAAGAAGCAGGGTTCAGAAGCAAATGGGGTATAAGTTGAATTTACCCAACAGCCCCATCCCCTGTGCCATTATGGTGGGGCAGGAGGAACAAAAAAGTTTATGGGAAGGAGAGAGATCTGGTAGATTATCTGGTTCTTAGAATCTTCAAGAGTCATACAATCAAAATTAAAAAATCTGGGCTTTGTCCTCTGCTTAATAAGCAGATCTGATTTTTATTCTTAACTGAATAAGTAACAGCCTAGTGGGTAAAAAGCAGACACTGAGAAATAAGGCAGGTGGTGTGGTTTTACCAAAAGAGTATCTGAATCAGGCTGCATTCAGTTTAGGGGGCGAACTTTTGAAATGGGCAATAGACTGGATCTTGGTTACTTGGGAAGCTGTAGACATTTAAGTTTGTTACTGTTGTGAGCTAGACACTTCTCTGGCGTACATAGGAGAATTCTCTTTATAGAATGAAACCACTTCCGGACTAGGGTGGAGTAAGCACTTAGCAAAAGAAGGTAAACAAAGTGATCTTTTCTTTGTCTCCCTGCCCACAGTGAATTCACACTGAGTTTTCCTACATACTTGGAAGGATGGGGTAGACACTTTATTTCGTTGTGGGTGTGCATAACTATAGGAATTCCTCAAAGCTCGGGGTGAGAAGCAGGCAGTGAAAAGCTGATGGTTGCTTCTTTTGTTTGGTTTTTATTGTGCATGACTAAATGTATTAGACATGTTGGATCAGAGAATATGCATCTGTGAATCACGGCGCGGTGGAATTTGTATGTGTTTTGCCTACTAATATCAGTTGCCCTTTCCAGCTACAAAAGGCCTCCCTACTAACATGATATCTGAATTACTTTAATAAAATTAGAGACAGGGCATGCGATGTGAGACTTCTGTAAGAAATGAGAGATCCTTCCCAAAGCTTTTATACAGAATGTTCTTCTGTGATTTGTGTTTTCTTCAAACACAAAATACGAAAAGATGGGAAGGTAGGAACTATGGCCCGGGAAGGGAAGGGATGAACATAATAGGTTTTAGAAATGACTCTTTATAGCCTCCAACAAACTACAAGTAAAAGTACATTTTTTATTTTAATCTTTTCTGCAAAAATGCATTGAACTTCTGCTATGTGAAAGGGGTTTGCCTTGGCTGGGTCATGCTCTATCTAGTCTCTGGAAAGCTATTGATTCAAAGGCCAGGCCATTCTTTAAATACTATTTGGGTCGGTTTTTATTCTGCCGTGGATGGAGTTGTAATAAAGTATTGCGCTAGGCTGTTGCTACACACCAGGGGGAGAAATCTGAATGTCGTATGGTCTTTCATCAGCTTTATTGTCATTTCTTGGGGGAAGAAAAATGAGATTTGCTTAATCGCGGAAGTATGGTAAATTTCTTTCTTCCAATCCAAAATGTTTTTCAGCGAAGATTTTCCATTGAGAGAGATTATTATTTAGGAGATATCCTTGAAAATGTTTCTGCTCCATGTCTGAAAATCTCTCTCCAAGAGGATTACTTCTAGTTTTATGGCTGTGTCATAAAGGCAGGTGCTTTGTGCTTAAAACAAAGGTAGATGTGGTGGACTGGAAAGAGTCCTGGACAAGGAGTAAGGAGTCTGCTTGGGTCCTGAGCCTTCTTTTACCATGTGGCCCTGAGTAGGTCATTTTACTTCTCTCTACCTTGATTTCCCCAGTTGCCAAAGGAGGGCTTTGGGCTAGATTATCTTTAAGGCCCCAGCAGCTCAGAGAAATCTTAAGATTAAATTTGTTCCTGCCTGCCAGCTAGACATCACTCTGAGCAAACATATTTGCTCTGTTGAATGGCTATGTTTCCCCATACACATAATTGAAGATATTTTATACCTGAAGTTACAATTTCATCACTTACCTACCCCATATCATTTAAGGTCTCTTCATTCTGCTTTGAAGTTCAAAGAAAGAGAAGACTCTGTATAATGAGAATGGCTCCTTTGAAATGCTTCCTTCGCAGCTGCAAAGCTCTGTGGATTCTGCACTGTACGAAGGCTATTGTAATGCAGATGTGTTCCAAAGTGCGTCTGCAGCGAGAACATTTCCATGGGTCTTTACTGTATTTCTTCTATTATTCATAGAACACAATGTAAATGAAGCCATAAATTTTACCCCCCAACACTAGATGGAGAAAGAAGATAATGGAAATTGTGAATTATGAATGAATCACTGTTATTGTAATTCCTTAAGGATTCTGATGGAGATGATCAAATTCATGCAAAGACACAGATTCTAAACTTTTATGCCTGGGTCCTCAGTGATGCCGTGGGGAATCTCACAAGGAACAGTCTCGGTTTTTACCTGCCAAATTATCTCACAGATGATCTACCCAGGCCTGGACAGATCACCTTATTAAAGATGAAGAATTCATTCCTGGGGGAGGGGAAAGGGTTGCAAAATATGTGTGTGTCCCAGAGATTCAGACAATAGGGCTTAGGATCCCAAATGCACAACAGTTGAAACCTTCATTGCTGACTTCTGGGAATTCATTCTTCCTTGTAGGAGACTGCAAGGAGGAAACGTAAAGTAACTAGGAGTCACGATCTTTCTTAAAAAGATGATCAGGCAGTCTAATAAAGTCAAGGGCACAGATATCTTTTCTTCCTTCTAGATTTGTTTTGATAACAAGAATTCTGGTCAACAATTCTCTGAGCCGTGGTATGCAATTCTTCTATGTCACAACAGTGGTCCATGAGATTCAGAAGCAGTTCTGGTTTTGACAATGATGGGAAGTGATTAGAAGTACTTAACTGATGTGAGACGAAGCCTCTGGAAAATTTCAACCTTAATCCACTTTAGCCTCGTGCCAGGCTTTTAGAAGGTTACAGCCACCAAAATGAGATTTGAGATGATATTGAACAGTTCAAGTGTCATTCCGGAAAGAGCGCTCTTTTGCAGACCCCCAAGGTAAATTGTTGACATTTTTATATTACCAAATATGCATGAATAGATATAGATACAGGAAAGTGAAGATTTCTGTTCAGTAGCTGCTATCCACTCTCAAACACAAAATAACCTAAAATTTAGAATATATGTCATTCTGCGGGCTGTAAAAAGTACAGTGGAGATTCTCCATAAAAGATATTAATATTCACCAAGATGTAGTAGAGGCAGGCTGAGCCAGAAGTTTTTGGACAGTCAAAATCCCTTCCCCGATCCTCAATATCCATATCTGCAAAACAAAAAATGTGGATGAGATGGTCTCTAAGGTAATTTCCATTTCTAACTTGCTCAGTTCTTAAACAGAAAGCAAAATGAGATGCAAATGGTCTTCTTTTGTGGGGTCTGGCCTATGAGATAGTTTATAAGCTAGGACCCCATTCTCTTGTCTTGGGACTTAGGGGTGTTCTCAAAGTCTAGAATGGGGATTATCTACCTAAAGCCAAGTTTGGGGGGCACAATCAAGGTTACTGCAGCTTCCAGCCAAGCAGAGTCTTTGCCTGTTGCCAAAGGTAAGGACAGCTATGGTCTAGAAATGTTCATTCCCACAGCAAATGGCCGCCATTATCCATTATGCTCACTTGAATAGGAGCTCAAAGAAGCCAGGCACTGTGTAAAGAAACTCCTGTCTGGTCCATAGAGGTGTTTCAGGTTTGGTTCCTTCAGCTCAGGACCCATCCATGTCTCTTCTTCTTTGTGGGCTCCCTCCTTACAGCTTTCAGTCAGGGAAACAGAATTTAGGCCACCCTGACGAAAGGTAATGTGGAGAACCAGTTACAAACATGTTAGGAAAGCTGATGGCCATCAGGAGACATTGAGGCAACCTGAAGAGCTGGAGAAACCAAGGGACAGAGGGAGGAAATACTCGCCACAGAGCCCAGATTCTCCCTACAGGCCAGAACCAGAGAGGTTGATGCAGCTACTGTCAGAGATGCCACCGGAAGCTGAGAGAAATGTCCTGACATCTTCCTCCTCTCCCCTCGGCCACAAGGTCTGGGCCACGCTGCCACAGACAAACCTACACAGAGACCATGTGGGCAAGAAAGCCTGGGGGTGGAGTCTACAGAGGTTAACCTGAGGTGCAAAGCAGAGCAGCAGACGGATGAGAACGAGGTCTCCAAGTGAGCAGACAATGACCTGCACACCTTGGAACTGTTTTCTAGCATTAGAAGCCAGAACTTTTCCTCTAAGGCAACTCAAATACTTCGCATTCTTCTGAGGCCTTAGGCTTTTGAAACTCAGATGCAAGAAGAGACCTTGTTCTCCGAATTCCTGCTAAGATAGTCTGGTTGACTGAATGGAGATGTACCAAGAGCTGTAGAGACAAGCAAGAAACCACAAACATGTGGCTAATACTTTGAAGATGTTATGCCACATGTGTCTTTCTCCATGGTCACTGGTGCCTCTTCTAGGCTCATGTTTGTAACTGGTTCCTGATGCCTGTCGCAGTAGCCTCCTAACTAAGCACCCCATCACCACCTCCCAGGATTAAAACGTATTTCTTACAAGTGGAAAACATCACGTCAACTTTACTCACACAATGGTCATATTTAATGAATATCAAAATGGACCCCTCAGTTATTTCCCATCAGACAGATAGTATTCTCCACCTGGTAGTGTTAGTATCCCAGACATAGCTCATATTAATTCTTCATTCACCTCAATTTGATAATACCAGGGAACAGATGGCAAGGACTCGTCCCTCAAAACAACCTAGGTAGACGTTTTCTGTTGCCCTCATTTCTTGTTCATGGTGTTGGGTCATGCTTCCACTGTGCCCACCTCTTCTCTTTATGCCGTGATTCACCCTTGTAATTACTCATCCAAGGTCTGTCTTCCCTGCAATAATATATGCTCTAACTTTGTAGGGATTGTGTCTCTGTGATTCACCAATGCATTCCTAGTTCTACAGCATCAGGCACACTGCAGGCATGACACAAATATTTGTGGAATGAATGGATGAATGAATAAAGCCAACTCCGGACCATCTTCAAACATGCTACAGAGATACTTTCCTCTTGGAAAGACAGACCATCACACAGACAAGGAAGAAGTGAAAAGATGCCATAGGTCTGGAAATTACCTGCCTGCTAGCCTGCCATGGTTACCAAATTCTCTGTACAGATTCCAATGCAGAGCCCCCAAATAGCTCCCATTAACCAGTGCTTACGGAAGTGGCATATTTAGGCCATATCAGAGGAGCAAGCCGTTGACAAGGATGAACTGAACATCCTAAGGTTACAGGAGCATAAGGGATTTGGGCTTGGGAAGAGCTACTTCAATTAAAATAATGCTTTTCAAGTACAATTTGTACAATGTAATTTTTATGTCTGATTCTCTTCAAAAATCTTTCACCTCCTTATGACATTTCCATAATTACTTTTTGAGAGGAAAGTTTCCTTTTTTCCAAAAATTCTGGCTTTCTGGAAAATCAATGATTCCGACCACCACCCCAAAGTTGTTAAATGAAGATAAAACAATGAAAATAAGGGATGACGTTCTGACATGGGCTACAACATGAGTAAACTTTGAAACCGTCATGCTAAGTGAAGTGAGCCAGGCACAAAAAGACAAATATTAACAGGAATTCAATGGCATGTGGTACCTGGAAGAGGGAAAATTTATAAACAACCCGAAAGAAGAATGTAGGTTATGAGGGGCAGAGTGGACACTTGTTGTCTAATAGATACAAGAGTCTCCGTTTGGGATGATGTGAAAGTTCTGGAACCCATGGTCCAATACTGTGAATATCCTGAATGCCACTGCATTTTACCCTTACATGTGGTTAACATGGTTAACACGCACACACGCACACACACACACACACACACGCCCACACGCACACACACACATGCACACGCAGAGCCATGACCAAACTGGATTAATCCCAGAAGGACAGGAATGGTCTCATATTAGAAAAATCCATAAACTCACTTTAGTAGACGAAAAGAGATAAAACATTTCTTAAGTCCTGCTACTGTCACTGAGCCCAGAGTTATTTCCTATGCTAATGATTCCCAGTCAAGTCTGCCTGAAATTTTTTAACCCGGCCATAAAGTGAGGTGTCAACAGGACACCATCATAAAAACGACACCAGATGAGGGTCATTTGTCGAGTCTTCTATTCTTTCATTTTACATTTTTCTTCCATTTGTCCAGACAAATCAATTCAGTAAACATATGAACTGTCTTTTCAAATGTGATTTATGGGGCTATTTAAGTACTCATCACTGGAGGCTCTTTTTCTTCCCTAAGTGATTCCTTTTCACTCTTTCCCAAGACTTCAAATTGCAAATGTTTCAGCCAAGTAAACTTTCTAATGTACAGCAGATTTCTATTTTTTCCCCATTGCAAATAGTGTAGAGATCCCCACTCACCTGTAAAGAGACTTCAATAGAACACTTCTCTTCAGCTTTGAAAGAGGAGAGATGAAAAAGTAACAAAACCACAACCTATATGAGTCTGCAGAGGGATATTCACCAAATTCTGGAAGGCCAAGGTCAAGGAAACTCCTGCCCTTAAGTGTCAGAGAAGCAGGTAAAGAACGCACAGGAATAGTATAGCTAATTCAACATACAGTTGTATAATGAATTTACAAACATTGTCCAGACTGTGTGTAAACACTGCCAAGGCTTTGGGTAAATTTACAAATGACATCCTTGTTCTGGATTCTTCAGTAGCTACTCCATGATTATTATTTATATATCATTCATATATAAGTAACTTAGAATGAATAGTACTTTTAAGAGATGGAGGTATTTGTGTGGCATTCATCCCCCTCCAAAGACTTATAATATTTAAGGAAGGCTAGATCAATTCAGAGATCACACGGCAATCATGCATCCAAGCAGAAAGGAGTCTTGCGGGTCCCCTCAAGTTACCAAATGCAGAAATCTATAAATCCGACCACAGTGAACCCATATCTTGGTAGCTTTGCCAAAAAGAGAATCCTGCTTTCCCCCATGTTCACTGTCCTCTACTCCCACTGGCCTCCTCTCTGATCCTAGTGGGCCAGGCTCCTTCCTGCCTGGGGGCCTCTGCACATGCTGTTCCTTCCACCCAGAATGATCTCCCTGGAAAACTCTGCATGTTGGCATGAACTATCTTTCACTATCTGCTTCAATGGCTCTTCTCCTGGGTGGCTTCATGGCCTGCAGACTACTGGGTCTCTCTGTCACATACCCTCTAAGCACACCTGGCTGTCTCTACTCTTTAGTAATAACCCTCATCACAAGTGGAATTAGTAGCTTCTGTAATTAGTTCATGTCTGTCTCTCCCACTAGACTCTGAGCTCCGTGAGGGCAGAAATGATTGTGTATTTATCAGGACAGTCTCCATATTTTGCAGGCCCCAGTGCACAATGAAACTGTGGGGCCTTTTGTTTGAAAGTTACTGGGAATTTCAAGACAACAATAGAACGTTGAGCCAAGCATAGGACCCTCCTAAGTGTGTGGCCTTGGGGAATTCCATGAGTCATATGCCCATGGAACTCTCCCTCAGCTGATAGCACAGAGGTTGGTACCTAGTAGGTGCCCAGCCAGTACGTGTTTATTTATAAGTATGTAGAGGGCTGGCATCCTCTTTGTCCTCTGCCCATCCATCTTCCATCACTTCAACCCAAGAAACATGGTTCTTGTTACAGTCATGCCTTAGCATCCAGCTTTGCGAAGCTTCCTTTAAAAGTTAGAAACTTCTCCATCAGTCTCATCCAGAGCCCCTAAGATTGAGATTTCTCTGAAATTACTGCCGAGAAATGTATTTTTATGTTTCCGTAAAGGAAACTCCGGTGCATCCTTCAGTGAACTGTTCTTGAAGAGAAGGGAAAAATCAATGCTTTCAGATAGCATTACCTGGCCCTGAATAATCCTGAAGCTGTCCATGACTTACTGTAGAGAGTATAATTGAAGTGAGGATAAAGTGCGCACCATTTCAAAGTCTACTAAATTGAAACCGTTCTTTTTGTTGACACATGCTTGGGAAGCTGTAGATAATGTGATTTAAAATAAATACACTGGCCCAGTATACTTAGATAATTGAAATAAATATGAAATAACCCATAGAGTCCACCAGCCGTTGGGTAAATTAACCCCTTGCATGCCAGGCGACAAGGCATTGGCATGAGGAGAAGGACATGGCGCTGAGTAAATCTAGGGGAGAAGACGGCACACACCCTGAAATGAAATGGGCACTTTCAAATGTTGAGTTTTCAGGCACTTGGCCTGAGTTGTGTTAAAAAAAAAAAAAAATCCTGCCAGGTGATGAATCCTCTCTTGATTCTTCCACCATGCAATTCTGTTGAGTCAATATGAAGGGCTCCTGGTGCCCCAGGGTAATAGCTAGAGTGGATGTTTAAAAAAGAGGGGGGAGAGTGTAAAGAATCAGCTTTCCTTCCCCTGATATTTCCAAGGGAACAATAAAGAGCAAAACACCGAAGGCTACATTAAAATGGTTTCATCAGAGCCCTTTTGAGCAATCTTTGAATGCACAATTTCTCAGTCAGGACGCACCTGAGGACCCAAGGGCGTATGAGTCTATAATTTAAGTTTTTCATCAGAGGAGCAGAGCCACCATGAGTAATAGGCCAGTTCTGTTATGGGGCTTAGATCATCAGTGATCACAGGAGCTAGTTAGTAGTCTGTGAAGGTCTGTTGACCTGTGGCTGGTCCTGAAGTCAGCATGTTCTGTCATTACAAAAGGAAGATAGACATGGTATGAGGAGGATAGGGCCAGAATGGAGCCAGAAGAACATTCTGCAACCACAAGGAGGAATCAGAACAGGTATCTGGCTCTTACAGGAACCCACCCGATCTCTCAGCCACCTCCATGCCTAAAACACCATTGGTAAATGAGACCTGCTGGAGATCCACACATGGACCTGACCCAAAGTTTAGAGAAGCTGAAGGAGAAGCCATTGGGAAGGAAGAAGCCATGGATCCGGATGCTAATCCATGCCAACAACGTGACCAGCAGACCCAACATCCAGGGTGGGTGACAACAGCACCTGACCCCATACACCTTCCATTGAAACAAGGTGGCCCCTTCACCCCATCTTCCCAACGTCACACAGGTCTCCTCATGGCCAAACCTAACCCAGCACCATGCAAGGAAAGGAACCCTGGGAAATGTAGTTCCAGCTTAGCCAAATATGATGCAAATCCCCAAGGAACAGCAATTAGCAGCATGCCAAATGCATGTTTCATCAAAGCTCTTTTGAATAATCTTTGAATATGTAACCTTTCAGTTAGGATGTACCCTAATAACCAAGAGACTGTGGTTGGAATTAGACACAGCCCTAGATTCAGGTAAAATTGGGGTGTGCATACAGCAGTGGTCTTAACTGAGGACCATTCCCCCCCAGTGGAGAGGGGGGCAGTTAGCAATTCTGAAAACATTTTTGGATGTCACAGATAAGAATGTGCCACAGGGATCTAGGAGGTAGAGACTAGCGATGTTGCTAAACATCCCACAGTGTTCTGGACAGACACCCACAATAAAGAAACATGCAGAACAAAATGTCAATAGTACTGAGACTAAGAAGTCCAGACCCAGAGGAAGGGGTACTTGAATGCTTACAATCATCGTGGGTTGCAAGAAAAACACAAGAATATTATATCAATTTAAAACCCTAAACTGGGGTGCCTAGGTAGCTCAGTCCATTGAGCATCCAACTCTTGATTTTGGCTCATGTCATGATCCCAGGGTCTTGGGATTGAGTCCCGCACTGGGCTCAACCTTGATCATGGAACCTGCTTAGGATTCTCTCTCTCCATCTGCCCTATCCCCACATGCTCTCTCTCTCTAAAATAAAAAATAAAAATTAAACGAAACCCATACTAATTAAAAGTAAGATGATCTTATTGTGAAAAGAAATGAGGTAGAACAGTATGTGCTGGTGTGGTGCACAGCAAATAGCACATATGGTATAATGCCTTTCTGGTAATGGGCAATGCTTCTATGCTATCTTATTTGCCTGCCCCCAGAAACAAGTCCTAAGACAAGGATTTGAGTTCAAGTTGTTTCTGGGAGACAATCTCAGGAAACACAGGTGGGGGGTTGGGACGTGAAACAGGGAAGTGAAGGCAGTCAACAGAAGATGCATTACTGAGTCAGTTACCACCATGGGAAAATGAAGCTCACTCCCTTTGGAGACTCTGAAAGGCAGAGGAGGACACACACCTCAGAGTTATTCCATCTGAATGGTGAGGGAGCTGGAGTATTTATCCCCCAATTCCCAACAACCATTGGTTGAGGGTTGAAGATTGCTCCAGAGATGGGAGCCAGGGCCTTCATTATCTAGTACTCCAGTGCACCATGTGAGTTTCAGTGGTCAATGAAGCTCTAAACTCAGAGAAGGTCTTCAGGCAAAGAAATGTAAAAGCTAACATTTGGAAGTCGGGGAAGGGGGGGCATGAATCAAAGGGGAAGGATGAAGGGACAAAGGTAGAATCTGCCGTGACTATAAAACAAAAGTGTTTTAATAACCAATGTCTTTATTATATGATAAATCCTTACACAGAGAATTCTTCCTCTTTTCTCTTGGGGTGTTGGACAGAAATATGGTTGCTGGCATTTTGATATAATCTGGAAACTCTGAGAGACAAATATATGAAAGTAACATCAAGGGCCTTTCTGTTGGTGGCAATTGTTAACTTTTAAGATGTGTGACACAAAGTAATATTGATTTATCAAAAAGCTGATTGTCTCATCAGAAGGTGTCTGCCATCATGAATACCTTCTAGGTGTGTGGGGGGAGGCAGGCGTGCAGGCAAAAAGAGTGGGGGGGAGGGGTGAGACCATAAAGGCAATAGTGGTAAGTAAAGGAAATAAAATAGAGTTAAGTAATGGAGAATGAATGCAGACTGAGGAGGCCGCTTGATCTGGGTTGGACAGGAAAGAAGATGACATTTGAGTTGTGACCTGGATGATGAAAAGCCCGCCATATTCTTTAGGGAGAGAGAGGTCCCAGCAGAGGGAACAGTAAACGCAAAGATCCTGAGTCAGGAAACCAGGTTGGTTCATTGGAGGTAGGGCTAGACCTTAGAGATAAAGGGAGAGTGGGGTAAAAGATGCAGCTGGAGAGCAGGTGGGGCATCAGATGACACAGAACCTTACTACGTGGTTCTATACCCCATAAGGATCCCATAGCGTTTGCTTCCATTGCTATGGGCTGACACCGGAGTGTTAAGCAGATTGATTCAAATGGATGTCCATTTTTTTAAAAACACTCCTAGAGATGATGTAAGAGTGGCACAGAGTGGGAGCTGGAGAGGACAAGAAGGAAAGCAGGGAGACCAGTTACAGATAGAAAGCTGATGACAAAGGAGAGAAAAGAAACTTATTTAAGGTCTGGTGACAAGAAAGCAGCAATTCTGAATGAGCCCTCTTCCCTCCTTTCAGAAAAGAGCCTCCTCCCCTCACTAGAGAGAAGCTACCAACAGGAGCCTTCATCCATGGCAAATAACCAGCCTCTCCCCAGTGCCACATAGCCTCTGGGCTGCCAACAAACATTCATTGTTGGATTTTAAAATGTTTTGCTAAATGCGTCAAAAATAAAAGACTCATTTTATTCAAAGCAGCATTTACAGTCACTTTACAGCTGGTGGCTGCTAATTGTCATCTGTTAGGTTGGGCATCAGAATGCGGCATCAGAAAGTCTGTCCATCTGTCCTGGGCTCTACCAGGCTTCCTTATGCTTCCCATCCACAACCTGCCTTCTTTACCATTCTCTCCAGAGCCAACCCCCATGCCTCTTGGCGCTTAAACCAACCCTCTCTGAGAGGCGAAAACAAATTCTTATTCATGAGGTTCCATTGGCTGGAGAAGTGGAAACAGCCATATGAATTCAAAATAAGAGTCTCAAGATGTGGGTCTCAGTATCAGCCGGTTGCTCACTGGCTGTGACAGTCACACACCTCCAATCCTCTTTGTACAAGGGTTGTTAGAAAGACATAATTACATGAAAAAAGAAAGAAATAGATACACAAACTCCCTCCATGAGCCTCGTCTTCACCTTTACTTCTCATTTTAGTAAAATGAGAATACTAAATATACATGAGGAAAGATCAAGAAAGATATACATCAAGGTGTTAACAGTTTCTATCTCCAAGTGATAAGACTTTTTTTTAGTTTGTTTTGTTTAATCTGTGTTTGGTAACGTTTCTACAGGAAATACATATCATTTTTGCAATAAGAAATGAAAAAAATCAAAGCTTTATTTTTAAGTAAAGATAATAAGAGCCATCTTGCCTACTCAAAGGGCCATTGGAAGAAGAAAATGAAGTGGCATCCGTGAACACGCTTCCCGAACAAGGAAGCCCAGACAAACAGAAAGAATGATCGACGTCCTTGGTAACCAGCATAGAAGGCTTATACCTCATCACATACGCTGCTGTTTCTTTTATCCTCTTCTTTTTCCTTTCTTTCCCCCATTCTTCCTCCTTTCTCTTTGCCAACGACTTGGCCAAGGACAACAGTTCCCAAAGGTCTTGCTCGGCCGAGGTAGGATTCAGAACTGAAGAACCTCCAGGCAGAGAGGGCTCCCAGTTAAAATCTCAAAGAGTGGTCAGTGTCGTTGGTGTTTCTCTGCCCTCTGTCTGTGCCCTTCATCTCTGAGGATCCAGACTCAGGATATTCCTGAGCACACCTAGGATGGACTCCAGTTTCTTAAAACCAAAAAAGTTTCACCCCACATATGCTGTAACACACCTTCTCACAGCCTTCTATCATTCTGGGACTCATTTTTTTTTCTTTTTTAAAAAAAAAGAAAGAGAGCACAAGTGGGAAAGAAGGAGAAAAAGAATCCCAAGAAGGTTCCATGGCCAGCATGGAGCCCAATGGAGGCTCAATCCCAAGACCGTGAGATCATGACCTGAGTTGAAATCAAGAGTTGGATGCTTTATGATTTCACTCATCTGTAGAATTTAAGAAACAAACAAATGAACATAGAGGAAGGGAAGGAAAAAATAAGATAAAAAGAGGCAAGCCACAAGAGACTCTTAAATTCAGAGAACAAACTGAGACCTGCTGGAGGGAAGGTGGGTAGGGAGAAGGGCTAAATGAGTAAATGGGTGATGAGCATTAAGAGGGCACTTGTTGGGGGTGCCTGGGTGGCTCAGTCGGTTGAGCCTCTGACTTCAGCTCAGGTCAGATCTCACATTCTTGGGTTCGAGCCCCGCATCAGGCTCTGTGGTGCTGACAGCCAGCCTGGAGCCAGCTTCCGGTTCTGTGTCTCCTTCTCTCTCTGCCCCTCCCCCTCTCATGCTCTGTCTTTCTCTATCAAAAATAAATAAAACATTAAAAAATTTAAAAAAAAGAGGGCACTTGTCAGGATGAGAACAGTTATATGTAAGTGATGAGTCACTAACTTCTACTCCTGAAGCCATTATTACACTCAATGTTAACTAACTTGGATTTAAATAAAGAGTTGGATGCTGAACAGACTGAGCCACCCAAGAGCCCTTATTTGGTATTTTTTAAGGGTCTTCTCTATGCCACACACTCTGCTAGAAGTTAGGCCTCCCAAGATGGCAGGGTGGGTGTGTTTCCTGTCCTCACAGGGCTGACATTCTGACAGGGGAGAACAATATTAATCAATCACACGATTATCTAATAAGTTCATTAAATGATTTTTAAAAATTAGTACAGGGTGTCACAAGAGGGCATAACAGGGGACTATGACCTAATCTGGGAGTCTATGGTAGCTTCCTTGAAGACAGTAATGAGTGAACAGAGAAAAGAAGGGTAAGTCAGAATTAAGTTAGGAGAAGAAGGGAAGAATGTTCCAAGCAAAGAAAACAGGCCGTGACACACTCTTAACCAAAGAGAACAAATTGATGGTTACCAGGGGGGATGGGGGAGGGAGGGTCATGTGAAACACATGATGGGGATTAAGGAGAACACTTGTCATCATGAACACTGGGTGTCGTGTGGAAGTGTTGAATCACTATGTTGTACCCCCAAAGCTAACATTACACTGTATGTTAACTAACTGGAATTTAAATAAAAACTTATTTACTTATAAGAAAAATAAAAATGCAGTTTGTACAACAAATGAAGGAAATACCAGGGCAGTTGAGAGGGCCAGGAGATTAAAGAAGTAGAAAAACCCCAACATGTAGGCCATAGGCCATGTGAAGGTCTTGGTCTTAATCCAACCACAGGGGAGGCCATGGAAAGCTTTTCAGAAAGAGGATGACATGTTTACATATGGTGTGTGTGTTTGTGTGTGTGTGTGATGTCATGTGGCAAACTGCCAGTTGTCCCCAAGTCCTTTTTCCTTTTGTCTGGGCACGCTTCATCCAACGAAAGTCTGCATTCCCCAATCTCGTTGCAGCCATGTGTGGCATGAATTAAGAAATATTTGCCATACAACGTGAGCACTTTTTCTATGGGCTGGAATGTGGATGTGACAATGACCCAGCATCAACAAGAAAACAAGGACAACACCCTCAGAATTGACAGAGCAACATGGAGGAAGCTACCTGGGCCCAAGTGACTTCATGGCACAGGCCTGCTTGGTGGCTCTCCACCATTACACAAGAGAGAGAAACACTTAAATCTTGCTTGAAACACTGTCTTGTAGAGTCTCCATTATAGCAGCTTAATCTGTACCACATTTAATTTCATGACCATTAGATAATATCCAGTGGTTGTAACCAACAGAAATTCAGGATAACTTAGGGGGAAAGAAAAGCAATTTACTGGAAGATTATTGGCCAAGGCCCAGGGTCAATGGAAAATCTAAAGACCCTGGCTTGGAAGCAAAAATTCCTGGAGAGTGCCTTTGGTCAACAGGATGGAAAATTGCACTTACTTTTACTGTTTATCATATTTTACTCAAAATCCAGATTCCTAGGACAGAGGACCTTGCATGCCTAGGATAGATCATATGCCCACCCATGGGCCAGATGCATGGGCTGGAGATATTAGGGATCACCATGTGTGATATTCCCACTAAGACTGCACCTAATGGAGATGATTCTCCCTCCACAAAAAACCATGGTGCTCTGACCAAGAAAATAGGAATATAAGTCCACCCCAAGAGAGCAAGAATGAATATGTCACAACTACTTAGGAGCTACTGCAGAAGTCCAGCCAAGCATTGACTGATGCTCCCTTAGAGAAAGATGGCAGTAATCATGATAGAAACACGTAAACATAAGAGATATACTTAGGAAATAGAATCCAAAAAGTTTAGTGCATATTTACAAAGATACTGAGGGGTGGCTTATAACAGAATAATTTTTTAGTTTATTTATTTATTTAGAGAAAGAGAGAGCGAGCGAGGGGGATGCAGAGAGAGGGGAAGAGAGAGACAATCCCAAGCAGGCTCTGTGCTGAGAGCACAGACAGATGTGGGGCTCAAACCCACAAACTGTGAGGTCATGACCTGAGCCAAAATCAAGAGTCAGACACAACAGATTGAGCCACGAGGTGCTCCAAAGGTAACTTTTGAACCATAAAACCCCAAATCTAGACCACATTTCATTGAATTTCCAGTTTCAGATATATTGAAGTAATTTATATCAGACTAACCCTCTGGCACGTAACAAATGCAAACTTTGGATAAAATATACGAAAAAAATTACTTGCATGAGATGATGTTTGTTGTGTGATGTTATGCTTATTGAAGAAAATCAAAATACAGAGTGATATGAATAATATTAGGGAAATGAATAGTATACGGAAAATTGGAGGGTCTTGAAGGATATAGGAATTCTCTGTACTTTTCACTCAGTTGTTCCCTGTAAACCTAAAACTGCTCAAAGAATATAATAAAATCTATTAATTTTTAAAAACTTATTTTTAATGGGGCATCTGGGTGGCTCAGGTGGTTAAACATCCAACTCCTGATTTGGGCTCAGGTCATGATCTCATGGTCATGAGATCGGGCTTTTGCACTGAGCATGGAACCTGCTTGGGATTCTCTCTCCTTCCCTCTCTCTCTGCTCCTCCCCCAGTCAGGCTCGAAATAAATAAATAAATAAATAAGTGTTTTTTTAAAGAACATTTAAAAAATAATTTTTAATTAGTGCCATACAAAAATTATAAATAGTAAAATAGATACCAACCTCCTGGGGAATGGCATTTAAGAAGGACTAAGTGTGCTTTATCAAGTTGTAACGGTCTGCTAGAAAAACTAAAAACTTGGGCAAAAAGAGAGAAATTAATGGCCTATAAGCCCATGCAAAGATGTTCATCAATAATTGTCAGGATGTGGCAAAACTGAAATCACAGTGAGCTACCACTACGCACCCACTAAAATGGCCAAAGTTAAAATGACAAATGATACCAAGCGTTAAGGAAGATGTACACAATGGTACAACCATTTGAGAAAACAGTTCTAGTAAAACATTAAGCATACCTATCTACTCTATGACCCACTCATTCTATTCCTAGGTATTCAATTTAGAATCATGAAAGTCTAGACTCTCGGAGCCAAGATGGCAGAGAGGACGGGAGCTCTGTAAACTCCGTCCGCCCCATCTATCGAACTGAGAAGGATATTACTCTCATTTGCAAAAGTGGAAGGAGAAAATACGGACTCCAGAAAGAATAGAACCTCAAGGATACCTGAGTGAGTGAGTGCGAACTGGGAAGATCTGAAAACGGGCCAGCCCGGGAAGGGCAGGGGAGGCAGGATCCCCAGCCCAATGCAGGGCAAGTGCGCAGAGCCCGAGAGACAAAGGGGAGAGACAGAGAGTCTGAGCACGCTCACAGTACTGTCTCTGGGGAAAAGGTACTATCTCTGGGGAAGAGGTAAAGAACGTTTGGCCATGCTTGGAGAGAGGGACCCACTCCATAAATAACTGCTGGGTAGCCGGAATCCCTAATCCCAGTGGTGCAAGGGAAGGAACAGCTTCCAACCCTAAGGCATCTCGACTCGGAAGCAGCGGCAGCAGCGGCGGCACAGCAAGAAGCGGCCGCAGTAGCGGCCCCAGCGGCTGCACCAGGGTTGCACACTTTGAGAGGCGCCCACGCCGGCAGCGGTGGGCCATGGTGCGGTGAGAGGCAGCGGCAGCGTCGCACTGGCAGCGGCTGCACCAGGGGCGCACGCACTTCGAACTTGGTTTTGGGAACAGGACCACGCACCTCATTTCCACGGCGCATCTTGCCCCCTGCATTGGCTGTGCGAATCCCGAATCCCGGGTGCCCACAGGAAAAAATAGGACCCACACCTACGAGTTGGGTCTATGAAGGTGCGCACTTCACCTACTGCTGCTCATTTCACCTCAGACAGGGGCAGCTGAGATCCCTGCCTGAGCCAAGACAAACTGATTCCTCCCCCTAAGAAGCTAGCCACCAAAACAAATACATTTCATCTGTGATAGCACAAACGTGCATGGACTGGAACTTTGAACCAAGGCAGGTCTGGAAAATACAACTCGGCTCAACTGCAGCCCAAGGAGATCGGACTCATTAGAGTGGCCTACAGTGCCTAGTTCAGCGGAGCTTGGCGTGCCGCCATTCTAATCTCCATAGACACCAAGACGGAGCCTCTGAGAACAGCCTCTGAGACCTACCACATCAAACCACGCCTATCCATGAGGGGGAGCTGCTGCTTTTTTTTTTCTTTCTCCACTTTTTTCGTACTTATTTCTTTGTTATTATTACCTTTT